>NC_041390.1:185785021-185915956 GCF_002162155.2 Triticum dicoccoides
TTCCGTGAAATACAGAGTCCCTTCCGGTGGGTCCCAGCTGACAGGTGGAGGAATCATTATTTTGCGCATAATATGGAGGCATTTCCTTGTGTGGGCCCTTATTGTCAGCCTCTTTCGATGGCTGTTGTTTGTTGACCATGTTGACCTCGCCACGCCGAGAGCACAAATGCAGTGGACGAGGGCGAGGCCCAGGAAGGGAATGACCCGGAGCTAGCTAAGCCACCGCAGCAGATGCCCATGCTGAGGGCAGTACGAGCGTTGACTGGTCGGCTGCAGGGTGAGGCTGACGTCGCCGGAAAATAACAGGATGTGCGGGTGGGTAGAGGGATGGCCTGGCGGCAGCACAACCAGCCACGGGAGGAGGGAGCAGGCAATCCCGCAGGCGCTGGTTTGGACAGCTGGAGCAGGAAGATTGGAGATTGAAGAAGCACGACGGCCATTGGATGGACATCCAACAGTCACTGCTCTGTGTTGACTAAGTTGACAAAGCCCTACGTACGCGTCAAAAGAAAAATTTAGGACATCGTCATCGTCAACCTAGTAGGCCCAGAAGTCGACCTCTAAATCTGTAGAAAATAGCATACAACCCATTAGCCATTATTTTCAATAATTTACAGCCCATTTGCTAATTCTTAAGGATATTTGAAGCCCATATTCTTTTTATTAGCATTACAAACCATATATTCTGGGCACTCCTAAAAAATTCAACGAAATTTTGCATATTTTGGTGGGGGTCCGAACTCTTTTAATCATGAAATTTCGAGTCACGTTAATTTTTTTAATTATATCAAAATAAAATTCAAAAAATAATTCTCCGCAAAAAAATGAATGAAATTTAAAAATCTTAACTAGCAAGATGCTTGTGCGTTGCACAGAACATGAAGATGCATTTGTATGAGTAGTTTATCTTGTGGGAGAAAAGATGATATTTTAATGTAATTGCCAGTTGGTTTTGGTTTTTATAAGAGTAGAGAGTAGAGAAATCTAGAAAAATGATATTTTAATGTAATTGCCGGTTGGCTTTGGTTAAAAAATTTACAGCCCATTTTTTACAACATATAGCCCATTTTCTGGGGAAGCCCATTTCTTACTACTTACATCCCTCCTCGTCTTGAAAGATTTGCAGCCCAGCAGGGCTGAGAAAAGCAAGTAGGCCTCAGTTTTGGTATTCTCCAAAAAAAAGAACTGGGCTAGCCATTTTTAGAAAGAAAAAAGATATCAACTGGGCTCGTCATGTGCTTAAATAAAAGTGTAAGTGTGGGCTAGACGGGCCACAGCCCCCGCACAGCGCGTAGTTGAGATCCGTCTCTGAAACTAAAAAAACAACTGGGAGAGCTACTGGGTCACTGGTGTTATACGCTCGTTGTGTAGTTTTCTCGTTTATTGACTACATTGACAATGGCGTGGGACCTAGTTGTCAAACAATTAGGAGGAAGTATTTTTTTGGCTTGTAATAACGAGGCACCTGCTTGCGTAATGCAATGACCCTGGTGGGTCCCTACTGTCAGCCTCTCCATGTACAGTCATCTCCTGATTCCTCTTGGTTGTTGACCATGTTGACAATGCCAGATGGCGGCAGGCACAACGAGCGAACCAAGGCGGAGAACGACGGCGAGGCATCGGACGGGAACGAACAACAACCATGGAAGATGCGACAGTGTAGTGGCAGGTGGAGGGGAGTACGAGGGCAACAACATGCAACTCAAGCTTACAAACGGTACAAAAAGCCCAAGATTAATTATTCATCAATTTTTTAGAAAAAACCCAAATTGAACATGCCAGTAACATCTAACCCAACCACTCTTTTTTGCAATCACAAACAAATGGATCGGTTTGATCCATAAAATCAACATCATGTGCAAAAAATATATATTTCAGGATGACTACAACTTGTTGTAAATAGAAGCCGGGCATGTTTAGAAGCCCATTTGTTCACCTGAAACTTCTTTTTTTTCTGTTCAACATGACCGCCCGTGAGAAATCTCCTGCGGTAAAACTTAAGCCTCATGGACAATAGTAGCCTCGCATTCAACAGGAAGAATGTGACAAAGCTTCTATTTGTCTGGTTGGATGCGTATCCTTCCATTGTTATTGTGCTCAAACGAATGTTATGAGAACTGAGAAAATCCTAGTGCTTATTACGCCACCGATTGGTTATACATTTTTCTCCATGTGGTTGCATTACCTAAATAGACATGAAGATTTGAAACAGTTAAGGTCTGAAAAAAGAGTTTGTCGAAAGAGCAACAGCTGAATGGTTAATTCTAGTACAATATATACGGTCTTTCAATGTGCATGAAATCATCACCTTTATATATAAATTCTCCAGAGACCGAAAGCATCGCAGCAAGCCAATAATTATGTTCAGATCATAACTAAACATTCTGATATATAAGATCTTGACAGAATCCAACAGCATTTATAGGCTATCCATGGACGAACTCTTCATTGAGCATATAACATAATATTAGTACCCAAAGTGCACTCCAAGATGATATATAACTTATGTGCACAAATGAAAAATGCAGCTTATGATTACAAATGTGTAGATGATAATATATGGTACCTGAAAAAGTGTGGAGCTGTAGCGACCAGACCTCAAACAGTCTGATCTCTGTGCATCAGTGTCATCCTTGGATCAGTAATGCTGACACGCACAGTACTTGAAGGATTTATAACAGAGTAGCAATCACACACTTATTACATCGAGTGTCTCAAAAGAGAAATTATTACAAATAATATGGCTTAAGGCCATCTAATAACGATAACAGCGGAAGGCTTGGAAGATAAGGGAGTCCATCAAGTCCAACGACATCACTGAGTATAGAACCACGACCTAAGGGCACCTTACTCGTCGTCTGAAAAGTCTACAACATGAACGTTGCAGCCCGAAAATGGTTCAGCACATGGAATATGCTGGCAATGTAACACATAGAGAGTAATGAACAGAAATAGGCTATACTACATGCATATATGGCTGGTGGAAAGCTCTATGGTTACAGTTTTGCGTAAAGCCAGTTTTTCCCTACTGCAAAGGAATAAATTTTATTTAACTATCATGGTGGTTGTTAAACATTGAGAGTGTAGACACCTTCTCAATCCCAATTAAGCATCATCATTAAAACCCAACAAAATTAATTAAAGTAACATCATGAGATTCACATGATAATCCAAGTACTAGATACTCAAAACGTCCATAACTGGGGACACGACTAACCATGATTAGTTTATACACTCTGCAGAGGTTTGCACACTTTTCCCCACAAGACTCGATCTCCTCCGTTGGGATTCTCGCACTACATGGTGTTTGAGAAACGGATGACCGGGACATAGTTTTTCAGAAGCGCTAGCACCTTACGATCGGGTAGATCGTTACACCTACTTTCCGCTACATCTGCTAGTCTACCACTGTAAGAGTTCGCACGACTTAATCAACTACGCTAGAGCCCATAGTAGCTTGTGGCTGCACACGGAAGTTTCTAGTATGAATAATCTCATGATCCCTTTGAGCCTGGGTGGCGGTCCATAAAAAACAGGCAATCGCTGGAATACCCAGGTGCCTCAATCCACCCAGATGTGTATTAAACTTGCCACCTTAAATAAACCATTAATTAACAATCTCACATCTGTCATGGATACACTCACCCAATCCACGTCTACTAGCATAACATGGCAATATAAGCAAACGTAGAAATAACTCCCAAGGGTTTGATAATAAAACATGTAATAGGTACTACCTCATCTACTTCCCAAAACCCACAATTTAATTAGATCCTAATCATGCAATGTTTGGGGATTGATTTAATGCAACAAAACTGGGTAGTAAGAGGTATGATCAAAGTGTTACTTGCCTTGCTGATGATCCGTGAAACCTAGAGATTTGAAGTAGCAAGCGGCACACTCCAGGTACTCTATCGCAAACAAACAAGCATACAATAAGCACTCATCTAATGCACAGGTAAAACTCAAATAAGCAAACTAACCAAAAAGTTCAACTTAAGAACTCTGGTTTGCAAAAAGAAACAAATCAAACGAAGCAACGAAAGTCAAACGGGGAAAGAAACAAGCTTCGTTTACTAATCTGGATCTAAGTAAAATTTTACAGAAGCAAAAACTTGTTTGAGTTGGTTAAACAGAAAGGGGGTTTCGAGATGAAACTCTAGGCGCTTGAATCGCCTGATTCCGATAAACGAGCGAAAAGTTATACTAAAACGAAAATCAGATCAGAAATCACGATTGAAAATAATCGCGGAAAATCCGAGAAAAAGAAAAACGGACGAACAGGCTAACGAATGAACGTTCGCTGTCTGAGGCTAAACGACGAAAACCGTTCGTTAAAACGAACGTACGGACGAACGTCCGCTAAATAACTAAACCGAAAAAACCGATCTAAAAAAATAATAAACCGGGTTCCTAAAAAAATAAACCGATGGTTTTTCTCTCGAAAACCGCGGCGGCGACGGGGTCTACCTCCGGCGGGTCAACGGCGGAGGGTCAACGGGCGGCGGCGGCGGAACGGGCGGCGGTGGCGAGGGCAGCGGGCAGCGGCGGGGCTAGGGTTTGGGGTGGGCTGGGGTGGGCTCGGGCGCTATATAAAGGGGGCAGGCCAGGGGAGTCCTGGCCGAATACGGCCCGAGGTCGGTTCGCGTTTTTTTTTAAAAATTATGAGCAGAAAAACAAATAAAAGAAATACTAAATGGACTCCAAAAATCCCAAAATAAATTTTCCCCGACTTCTAAAATCAAGCCGGACAAGGTGAACATTTATTTGGGGCCTAAATGCAATTTTGAAAAACGTGCATTTTTCCTAAATTCAAATAAAACAACGGAAAAACTCCAAAATAAAATCTTATTTGATTTTTTATTAAATCCTCAATATTTCTTTATTTTGGGAAAGTCATTTTATTCCCTCCCACTTATTTTTATAATTGAAATAATTGAAGATAAAATAAAAAAAATCAAATGATCCTATTTTCAAAATTTGAGAAAACTCAAATATGAAAATAACGAAATCCCCAACTCTCTCCATGGGTCCTTGAGTTGCGTAGAATTTCTGGATCAGTCCAAAAGCAATAAAATATGATATGCAATGATGATCTAGTGTATAACATTCCAAATTGAAAATTTGGGATGTTACAGGAGCCCAACACCAACTTGTTGTGATCATCAAACGAAGCACTAATTAGACCACTAATTAGACCCAAGGTCTCCAGTTTGGGCCCAATGACGATAGTTATTTACGAAGGTTTATAACAATTATCAAGGAGCAGCCTTTGAAGTGAAGGGGCATCTTCGATGATGAGTTGTTGTCCTTGAAAACAAATTCCAATGCTTTTAAGGTGAGGCGACTTTATTTGGAGACAACTGATAGGGATTTCTATTCCCAAAACAATCAGCAAACGCTCCAGGGCAGGACAACTAGAGTGGATGCTGCTGTGCAGTGAATGCTTCGATAGATAAACCACCACAAGTGAAAGTTTTTTTAGCAGTGGGAGTCGAAGCATTTGTACCAGATCGTCTGGTAGATGGCACCGGGCGAAGGTGGCGGTGTGGAGAGAGGAGGAAAATCATGAGATGGACAACGATGGTGTGGGCACAAATTCTTGGTGTGTTCGTGGTATGAAACTTTCGTGGTAATGGTAGAACTCAAACTGCTGGAGGTTTCCGAATTCAGGGGATGTCAGCCAAGTGTCCACCATGCCGGGTATGGACAGCAGGTAGCTTGTCGGGATGCACAGGCATTGAACAGGGCCCTGCTGGTGAGAGGAGACGATGGGACTGAGGAGATCAAATTCAGGAAGGACAGATATCTGAGGACAGTCGAGATTGAGGGGCACAGTGCGCTATAGAGGGCGCCACCGAGTTGAGAGGACATATGTGCGGCAGCAATCCTTGGTAGGGAGAAGCGAGATGATTTCCTCAAGGATGATATCCGGGAGATTGCTGATGTGGTCCACCGAAGATTCTACCAGTTCCTCATATCCGTGTGGGGGGGGGGGCTCGCCGCTTCTCCCCGCGCTGCCGGGTGCGGGATCTACAATCGGCGTCGCCGCTGGCGGGAACATCATCTTCTTGGCGCTGGGGCCAGCCGACTCCATTTTCCTTGTGGGCGTCGCACCAAGCTCACAGGTTTGAGCAGAGAGTAACCAGAGATGAGCTTAGTGGCAGTGCGAGTGGGGAAGAAGGAGGACTGGGGTTTTCTGTAGGAGTGGAGGAAGAGGAGCAGGCGTTTTCTGTACGGGTGAGGAAGAACGTGAGCGGGGGTTTTCTGGACGAGTGAGGAAGATGGGGAGCAGGGGGAATTGGGGGAGACGGAAGCGGGAGAGTGAGCTGCAGTCTAAGTGGAAGCGAGGAGGAAGGAGAGGTTTTTTGGGATCGCCCCCTGTCGTGGAATTGTCACGGTAGATGTCCTAGCAGAAGGACTTAGTCGTGGATCCATCACACCTAGGTTAGCATAAAGGGGTTAAACGGGACAAAGGACACATGGAGTTTATACTGGTTCGGCCCCTTGCAGTGAAGGTAAAGTCCTACTCCAGTTTTAGGTGGTATTGCTTGGGGTTCGATTACCAGGGAGCAAATACGCTTGACCTAGTTCTCAATCTCTTGTTTCTTAACTTGATCCGCCGCCGGGTCATCCCTTTATACACACAGGTTGACGCCCAGTGGCTCATGGAGTCCCGGCCGGCTCATACACAACGTGTCCGGCTCGGTGACTAACTGCACATGCCTTACAATACAAGTCATACATACATGGAGGTTTACAGATGTGGGCTTTAAGTTGTCTCTGGGCTTTGGGCCTTCAGTAAACCTGCTTCATGCACCGCCATCTTCAACATCTTCATGGGCTTTGTATTTTATGAACCACCAGCGGTATGACCCGGCCCCTCCTGGGTGGGTCATACCCAATAGTTATATCCCCAACATTAGGCCCCAGGTTGATGTGAACTTGTTCATATCAATCTTCCAATACTTAAAAAAATCCTTCTTTGTCTGCTCTTGCAAGATCTTGTAACCCTCCATGACGTCATCTCCTAGGATTGCGACAACCCGCTATGACATCACCTATCATTAATATTATTCAAAGCCAATTATTTTCATTAGTCAACATATTATTCAATAAAATTTCAGCTTCATCTGGTGTTCTTTCCCTGAAAACACAACCAGCACAACTATCCAGGTGGTCTCTGGATGCATCGGTTAGTCCATTATAAAAGATATCAAGTATTTCATTTTTCTTAAGAGGATGATCATGCAAAGCATTAAGTAATCGGAGAAGCCTCCCCCAAGCTTGTGGGAGACTCTCTCTTCTTGAATTTGCTCAAAATTATATATTTCCCTTAAAGCAGCTTGTTTCTTATGAGCGGGGAAATGTTTAGCAGAGAAGTAATAAATCATATCCTGGGGACTACGCACAGAACCAGGATCAAGAGAATTAAACCATATCTCAGCATCACACTTTAATGAGAACGGAAATAATTTAAGGATATAATAATAGCGAGTTTCCTCATCATTAGTGAACAGGGTGGCTATATCATTTAATTTAGTAAGATGTGCCACAACAATTTCAGACTCATAGCCATAGAAAGGATCAGACTCAACCAAAGTAATTATCTCAGGATCGACAGAGAATTCATAATCCTGATCAGTAACAAAGATAGGTGAAGTAGCATAAGCAGGATCATATTTCAGTCTAGCTGTCGGTGTCAAAACCGGCGGATCTTGGGTAGGGGGTCCCGAACTGTGCATCTAGGCCGGATGGTAACAGGAGGCAGGGAACACGATGTTTTACCCAGGTTCGGGCCCTCTTGATGGAGGTAAAACCCTACATCCTGCTTGATTAATATTGATGACATGGGTAGTACAAGAGTAGATCTACCACGAGATCAAGGAGGCTAAACCCTAGAAGCTAGCCTATGGTATGATTGTTGTATATGGAGCTGATCTATCGACTAGCCTGGCCTCGGTTTATATAATGCACCAGAGGCCTAGGATAACAAGAGTCCTAGCCGAATACGCCGGTGGGGAGGAGTCCTTGTCTTGATCGCCAAGTCTTGTGGAATATTCCTTGTATGCGGCAGCTGTCCGAACTGGCCCATGAGTATACGGCCATGGGGGTCCTCGGCCCAATCTAATAGATCGGGATATGACGTGGTGAGTACCCCCTAGTCCAGGACACCGTCAGTAGCCCCCTGAACTGGTCTTCAAGTTAGGGATGCTCCTCGATTCTTCCGAACTGTTCTTCATCTTTGGTTCACGGTCTTGAAAACTGGTTCAACAAATCTTCTCATCTTCGATCTTGAGGATCGCCGAAATGCATTCGGCGAGTTTACACGTCGGGTATTCGAGGAGCCCCTTTAAGTTTCTGGCCTTTATCAATGCCTTGTCATTTTTATGCCACACCTCGGGTTTGAAATTGTTCCCGGGCGGCAGCATCCTCTTGCGTCCGAGCTCCAACGCCGGACTGCATTCGAGGTATCTTTTGCAGCCGAGCACCAACGCTGGACCGCTTCCCAGCTCTAACGCCGGAATGTATCCGAGCTCCAATGCCGGACTATGTATCCGAGCTCCAACGCCGGACTATATCCGAGCTCCAATGCCGGACAGTGTCCTAGCTCCAACGCTGGACTATATCCGAGGTGTCATATCACCTTGGTTCAAAAAAGTTGAAGGAGTTTAGCCGAGCTTAATGCCGGAAATGCCTTCTATGGAGCCAGCCACTAGCGCCCGAGCTTTATGCCGGACTGCTTCCGAGGTGGTGCACCACCCCGACTGTGGGCCGATTTTTTTTCAATATTTTTTATTATTGCGATTTATTCTCTGCCGAGATATATGGCCAGTAGCCCTCAAGGTGTGTGTCGGTCTAAAACCCGAGATGCACCTGAAGGATGACGTAAGACCGCTGATCCCAGTAGCCGCTGAGACTCAGGTTGATTTGCAAAATCGGCCTGAGGATCAAGTCCAAGCTCGGCAGAATACTTCGGGACACTAAAAGCGGCGTGCTCAGTCCTCGAGACTCAGGTTGTGTGCGGCCGACCAACCTGAGGATCAAAATCTCCTCGGAAACTATATTGCACATAAAATTTTCTGCATTGGACAAGCAATGCAGTAGCCCCCGAGACACTGGTCGGGTGGCAACACCAGATCAGGGGATCGATGTGCCCCTTTAATATTTGTAAATAATAAGGCCGAAGCCCAGTAGCCCCCGAGCCTTAATGCGGGCACAAGTGGCCGAATTAATGATCGATATCCATAGTAAAATCACAAATTATGTGTAATGACTCTATGTATCCAAGTACTTTACGTCATTAATGCTTGGATCCGCATTGTACAAAACTTTGTTGACCGACCAACGGCTTCCACCTCCTCGGCTAGTAGCCGAGGTGTGTTTGTCCTAATTTATAAAGCCTTTATGAGGGCAAAGATTTACGACAAACAAGGCAATCTGGCCATACGGTTTTAGGAACAAAGGTACGCAGAGAGATATGTTATATTACTCTTTAACAGAAGAAATGTCTTCCAAAGAAAATATTCCCGCTATCGGTTCCTTTCTTTGGGTTGTCATGCTAAGCATGATCATGAAACCTCAGCTCCAATGTAAGAGCAAATATAGAGGATTTAGTTTGGGAGGCCAGTTAATAGCCCCCGGTAGTGTTCGACGACAGTCGAGGTCAAGCCGTAAACACTTCGGCCATTGTTATGAGTGGCCCGTCATTTAACCCAGTTATCGGATCGCTGACCAGTTTATGCGTATTGTGACAGTCAGTTTTTGGCTTTCTCCACTGAGGTGCTTAACTGTGTGAGCTGGAAGCACAATCGCAGTGGTTCTCCCTTTGCACGCCTAGCCGAACAAAGCGGAACGTAGGAAGCAAGTGCAAGAGCCGGGCAACCCAAATATTGACCGAAGACACAATTCGAAACCGATGCATATATAGCAATATCCGAGAATATTTTTGCCGAATCTATAAAGGTGTCCGGCATTGCACTGCGAGACTTGTGCTGAAAACACACAAATAGTTTAAAAGTGCCATAAGCTTGGAAAAAACCAAAAAACGTCAGTAAAAACTTAACGTCCGAACAAGATCAAGTGTTCGGTGCCAATCCAAAAATTGGTCTTAGAAAAAAAAGAGTGCTTCTGTCGTGCTTTAACATTACACATCCGATCTCAAGACTTCAAGCGGGTCAGCCTATGGCAGCAGCCTCCTGTCCTGAAGGCGGAGTGCATCTCGTTAGACCAGTTTAGCGAACTAAACTCGAGTGGTCACTAGAGAGAAAATGGGTTATCTGGCTATTGACCACACACTCACGTTGAAACAGGAGCGATAGAAAAAGACTTTGCAACGACCAACAAGAAAACACATTTACTATAAAATAGCTCATATAAATTTTAAGAGCCCCCAAGTGACTTGGGTAAAAGATTTTATGTATAATGATTGTATGTACCGAAGTACTTATATCATATCTTTGTTCAACCGAACTTTAAACGCGTCTTAACCAACCGTCGGCTTCTCCCTCTTCGGTCAAGGACCGAAAAGTGTTATGTACTCCATCGGTCGAGAATATCGACGGTGTTTCCAATAACCAGGCAATCAGGCCATAAGGCTGTAACAGACAAAGCGCGCTCAGGGAACTTATGCTATATTACCGTGAAGTGTAAGAAGCATCTTCGAAGAAAATAGTACCCCCACCGATACCTTTCTTTGGTGCTCATTGTTATTATGAGACTTGTGCAATAGATTTTTTGTACTCATGAGTTCCGTTGTGTGCCAACCATCATTGAAAACTATAAGAGCGCTAGCTTTCGGCTTCACCCAGTCTAAGGTCCGGCTCGGGCGACCCGATCGTGAAAATCGCAGAGGTGCTCCCTTTACTCCCTAGCCGAACAATTGGGAACGTAGGGGTAAGCACAGGAGCCAGGCAACCCAGCTTGCAAATCGCTTAAGTCAATATGGTGCATACTGTGGCATAATACACGAACAAGGAACGAAGCCGTACAAGTATAATCACATGCAAGAGGAAAAACTTCATAAAGGAAGCCCCCAAGTGAATTGGGTCCTTGAATTTGTGTGTCACAAACAAAGTTTGGACAACGAAAAAATTTTACAAGCAACTTTTTTCCAAAAAAAAGTATAATGCTTGGTCGAACCGAACACAAGTTAGAAATTAAAGCTTTGAGTATGAAAGCGACTTAGCTGGTTATTGTGTTCGGTATTGATGACGCGGTCCGAGCTTGATGCGGGGCAAGGTTCCATCCCCCAAGCCGGTCCCGAGGTGGCGGAGCGGAGAGCTCGACACGACGAAGTGGTGACATAGCACGGTCAATGCAGACTGGCAGAGTGACGCCGAAGTCCCCGGATCATTTTCCTGTGCACAAAAGATAGTGCAAACCGGAGATAATAGTAATAATGATAATTAAAAAATGTTGCATAATAAATAATTTATGCAAAGTGAGGAATAGAAGAAATATGGCCCAGCGCCGAAGTCAATGTCGATGCAGGGCGTCAGCGTGATGTAGTAAGGCGTGGCAAAGCCTGAATTCACAGGTCGGTCCGAGCTCCGGATGCGGCGTTCGCCGGACTATGTACGGAAACTGATCGAACCACCACGCGACCGTCGTTAATGCGGTCACCATTTGATAGACCTGTGTACATATCATGGACAAACCAGAGTAATAATTCCTTGGGAAAAATGAACCCAAACAAGCAAAAAATACTGGGATTAATAGCACCTGGTTTATTTATTGTAGCAATCCGAAGGAAGGTGATTCCCAAAATTGGGAACTCGTTCCGCACACCCATTGCCTGATGGGCGATAAAACGACGGCATGGCAATGCTGGTAAAGGTTGACTCGCCGAGGCAAAGCCCTCGGCCCAGCTAACGTGAAGGAGCTGGTCGGCTAGTGACGCCGAAGTGTCCGGAGTAGGTTGATGAAGAGATGGCGAAGCCCCCGGTCCAGCCGAGATGTCGAAGCCTCGACGTCAGCCGATGAGTCGAAGTAGGTCGGCGTGATGGACACCAGCTTGAAGAAGCAATAGTGCAGCCCTGTCGATGCAGGTCGTGACGTGGTCGATGCCGGCTTGGTGAAGCGACCGTGCGGCGATGCCGGTATGCCCGCTCCGTGTAATCCATGGGGCGGCGATGTTGATGATGATTTATCCTTCGCGATGCCGGACTCTTGTTCGGCTTGCCGAGATGATGATCCGAAGAAGTTGAGCTTGGCTAAAGTGACGACGTGTCTAGCGCAGGTCAGCAGCCGTGGAGTAATATTACCGGACTAGTTTGACACCAGCATGATGTTGAAGATCATGTTCAAAAGATCTTAAAGTTAGTGGGATGTGTTCGGGAACAAAACACAATACCCCATATAAAACTTCCTTCAAAAGGGATGTCCGAAATCCCGTTCATAAAAAAGATGAACTCGGGTCGGATTCGTTTTCGCGCAGAAAACAAATCCGAAAAGTGATGCACTAATCGGAAGGTTCCCGGAGTTTGGACGGTCGGATCGAGCTGAAATTTTGAGAGGTGGTAGATATAGGAATTCCGCAACCGATCAACGGTTGGATCTTCCAAAGGACGTCCGAGCTAGAAGCTGGACACCACGCCCTAAACTCATCCAAATTCCCATCCAAATTTGACAGGGCACCGGTATATCGTGGATTGCCAGAGATTCCTCCATCGGAACTCGACGAAATTTTCCAGGGTTGTTATAGACTCAATTCCGCACAATTCCACCAAAGCGATCGTCAAAGCGATACTCGAGGAGGTGGTGGTGGCAGATACGAGTTCGCTATCCAAAAAAACAGCACGGTCGCTTGAGGGCAATGTTGACGTCGAGCCCCCGAGCTCCATAGATGATTCCTCCGTGATCTTGATAGAGATCGGAGTTGATGTTTGATGAAGGCCCTCGTCCGAACATGATGATCCAAACACGGGGCGCAATTCTTGGTCGAACCAAGGTGACCAGGCGAAGTTGTGACGAAGACGCCGAAGTCGCAGTTGATCTGCAGGTGAGTCATTGATCCTTTTGTCGATCACACAGCGGAACTCTCAATGAAAGCACCAATGTTGGTGTCAAAACCGACGGATCTCGGGTAGGGGGTCCCGAACTGTGCGTCTAAGCCGTATGGTAACAGGAGGCAGAGAACACGATGTTTTACCCAGGTTCGGGCCCTCTTGATGGAGGTAAAACCCTACGTCCTGCTTGATTAATATTGATGATATGGGTAGTACAAGAGTAGATCTACCACGAGATCAAGGAGGCTAAACCCTAAAAGCTAGCCTATGGTATGATTGTTGTATATGGAGCTGATCTATCGACTAGCCTGGCCTCGGTTTATATAATGCACCAGAGGCCTAGGATAACAAGAGTCCTAGCCGAATACGCCGGTGGGGAGGAGTCCTTGTCTTGATCGCCAAGTCTTGTGGAATATTCCTTGTATGCGGCAGCTGTCCGAACTGGCCCATGAGTATACGGCCATGGGGGTCCTCGACCCAATCTATTAGATCGGGAGATGACCTGGTGAGTACCCCCTAGTCCAGGACACCGTCACTAGCATTCAGAGTTTTTTCTTTCAACTTAGCTAATAATTTCTTAAGATCACTCCTATCATTGCAAGCAAGAAAATCTCTAGCAGTTTCTTGATCCATAACATAACCTTCAGGAACAACAGGTAATTCATATCTAGTGGGAGAATCTTCATCATCACTTTCATCAATATTATCAGTTTTAATAATTTCATTCTCTCTAGCCCTAGCAAGTTGTTCATCAAGAAATTCACCAAGTGGCGTAGTAGTATCAAGCATAGAAGTAGTTTCATCATAAGTATCATGCAAAGTAGAAGTGGCATCATCAATAACATGCGACATATCAGAATTAATAGCAGAAGCAGGTTTAGCTGTCGCAAGTTTACTCAAAACAGAAGGTGAATCAAGTGTAGAGCTAGATGGCAGTTCCTTACCTCCCCTCGTAGTTGAGGGAAAAATCTTGGTTCTTTGATCTTTCAAGTTCTTCATTATGATAAGCAAATATAAATCTCAAGTGACTCAAAAAATAGAGCTATGGTCCCCGGCAACGGCGCCAGAAAATGTTCTTGATAACCCACAAGTTTAGGGGATCGCAACAGTTTTCGAGGGTAGAGTATTCAACCCAAATTTATTGATTCGACACAAAGGGGAGCCAAAGAATATTCTCAAGTATTAGCAGTTGAGTTGTCAATTCAACCACACCTGGAAACTTAATATATGTAGCAAAGTGTTTAGTAGCAAAGTAATATGATAGTAGTGGTAACGATAGAAAAAGATAATGGTAGCAAAAGCAATGTTTTTGGGTTTTGTAGTGATTGTAACAGTAACAGCGGAAAAGTAAATAAGCGAAGAACAATATATGGAATGCTCGTAGGCATTGGATCGGTGATGGAGAATTATGCCGGATGCGATCGATCATGTAACAGTCATAACCCAGGGTCACACAGAACTAGCTCCAGCTCATCAATGTAATGTAGGCATGTATTCCGAATATAGTCATACGTGCTTATGGAAAAGAACTTGCATGACATCTTTTGTCCTACCCTCCCATGGCAGCGGGGTCCTATTGGAAACTAAGGGATATTAAGGCCTCCTTTTAATAGAGTACCGGACCAAAACATTAACACATAGTGAATAGATGAACTCCTCAAACTACGATCATCACCGGGAGTGGTCCCGATTATTTTCACTTCGGGGGTGCCAGATCATAACACATAGTAGGTGAATATAGACTTGCAAGATAGGATCAAGAACTCTCATATAATAATGAAAACATAATAGGTTCAGATCTAAAATCATGGTACTCGGGCCCTAGTGACAAGCATTAACCATAGCAAAGTCATAGCAACATCAATCTCAACAACATATTGGATACTGCTACGTCTTGAGCTTGCGTTGGTTTTCCCCGAAGAGGAAGGGATGATGCAGCAGAGTAGCGTAAGTATTTCCCTCAGTTTTTGAGAACCAAGGTATCAATCCAGTAGGAGCCCATGCTCAAGTCCCTCGTACCTGCACAAAGCGATAGCTACTCGCAACCAACGCGATTAGGGGTTGTCAAGCCCTTCACGGTCACTTACGAGAGTGAGATCTGATAGATAGAATATTTTTGGTATTTTCGATATAAAGATGCAAAGTAAAAAGTAAAGGCAAAGTAAATAGCAAAACAATATAAAAGTGATGGAGATTGATATGATGAGAATAGACCCGGGGCCATAGGTTTCACTAGTGGCTTCTCTCAAGAGCGTACGTATTCTACGGTGGGTGAACAAATTACTGTTGACCAATTGATAGAATTGTGCATAATTATGAGAATATCTAGGCATGATCATGTTTATAGGCATCACGTCCGTGACAAGTAGACCGAAACGATTCTGCATCTACTACTATTACTCCACTCATCGACTGTTATCCAGCATGCATCTAGAGTATTAAGTTAAAAATAGAGTATCGCCTTAAGGAAGATGACATGATGTAGAGGGATAAATTCATGCAATATGAAATAAACCCCATCTTCTTATCCTCGATGGCAACAATACAATACGTGCCTTGCTGCCCCTTCTGTCACTGGGTAAGGACACCGCAGGATTGAACCCAAAGCTAAGCACTTCTCCCATGGCAAGAACTACCAATCTAGTTGGCCAAACAAACGGATAATTCGAAGAGACTTGCAAAGATAACCAATCATACATAAAAGAATTCAGAGAAGATTCAAATATTAGTCATAGATAGACTTGATCATAAACCCACAATTCATCGGTCTCAACAAACACACCACAAAAAGAAGATTACATCGAATAGATCTCCACGAGAGAGGGGGAGAACTTTGTATTGAGATTCAAAGAGAGAGAAGAAGCCATCTAGCTACTAACTATGGACCCGAAGGTCTGAGGTAAACTACTCAAACTTCATCGGAGAGGCTATGATGATGTAGAAGCCCTCTGTGATGACGCCCCTCTTCCGGCGGAGCTCCGGAACAGGCCCCAAGATGGGATCTCGTGGATACAGAAAGTTGCTACGGTGGAATTAGGTTTTTGGCTCCTGTTCTGATCGTTTGGGGGTACGTGTGTATATATAGGAGGAAGAAGTATGCCGGAGGTGCAACGAGGGGCCCACGAGGCAGGGGGCGCGCCCTAGGGGGGTGGGGCGCCCCACACCCTCGTGATCACCTCTTTTGTTCCTTGGAGCAGGGTCCAAGTCTCCTGGATCACGTTCGGTGAGAAAATCATGTTCCCGAACATTTTATTCCGTTTGGACTCTGTTTGATATTCCGTTTCTTCGAAACACTGAAATAGGCAAAAAACAGCAATTTTGGGCTGGGCATCCGGTTAATAGGTTAGTCCCAAAAATAATATAAAAGTGGAAAATAAAGCCCAATATAGTCCAAAACAGTAGATAATATAGCATGGAGCAATCAAAAATTATAGATACGTTGGAGACGTATCAGGCATCCCCAAGCTTAATTCCTGCTCTTCCTCGAGTAGGTAAATGATAAAAAGAGAATTTTTGATGCGGAGTGCTACTTGGCATAATTTCAATGCAAATCTTCTTAATTGTGGTATGAATATTCAGATTAGAAAGATTCAAGACAAAAGTTTATATTGACATAGAAAATAATAATACTTCAAGCATACTAACAAAGCAATTATGTCTTCTCAAAATAACATGGCCAAAGAAAGTTATCCCTACAAAATCATATAGTCTCACTATGCTCCATCTTCAACACACAAAGTATTTAAATCATGCACAACCCCGATGACAAGCCAAGCAATTGTTTCATACTCTAACTTTTTCAAAACTTTTTCAATCTTCACGCAATACATGAGCGTGAGCCATGGACATAGCTCTATAGGTGGAATACAATGGTGATTGTGGAAAAGACAAAAAGGAGAAGATGGTCTCACATCAACTAGGCGTATCAACGGGCTATGGAGATGCCCATCAATAGATATCAATGTGAGTGAGTAGGGATTGCCATGCAACGGATGCACTAGAGCTATAAACGTATGAAAGCTCAACAAAAGAACCTAGTGGGTGTGCATCCAACTTGCTTGCTCATGAAGACCTATGGCAATTTGAGGAAGCCCATCGTTGGAATATACAAGCCAAGTTCTATAACGTAAAATTCCCACTAGTATATGGAAGTGACAACATATGAGACTCTCTATATGAAGAACATGGTGCTACTTTGAAGCACAATATATGAGACTCGCTATATCATGGTGCGACTTTGAAGCACAAGTGTGGAAAAAGGATAGTAGCATTGCCCCCTTTTTTATTTATTATTATTTTTTGGACCTCTTTTTTTTCTTTGGCCTTTCCCTTTTTTTATTGGGACAATGCTCTATTAAATGATGATCATCAGACTTCTATTTATTTACAACTCAATGATTACAACTCGATACTAAAACAAAGTATGACTCTATATGAATGCCTCCGGCGGTGTACCGGGATATGCAATGAATCAAGAGTGACAAGTATGAAAGAATTATGAACGGTGGCTTTGCCACAAATACTATGTCAACTACATGATCATGCTAAGCAATATGACAATGATGGATGTGTCATGATGAACTAGATGGTGGAAAGTTGCATGGCAATATATCTCGGAATGGCTATGGAAATGCCATAATAGGTAGGTATGGTGGCTGTTTTGAGGAAGGTATATGGTAGGTGTATGATACCGACGAAAGGTGCACGGTATTAGAGAGGCTAGCAAAGGTGGAAGGGTGAGAGTGTGTATAATCCATGGATTCAACATTAGTCATAAAGAACTCATATACTTATTGCAAAAATCTAGAAGTTATCAAAGCAAAGCACTACGCGCATGCTCCTAGGGGGATAGATTGGTAGGAAAAGACCATCGCTGGTCCCCGACCGCCACTCATAAGGAAGACAATCAATAAACAAATCATGCTCTGACTTCGTTACATAACGGTTCACCATACATGCATGCTACGGGAATCACAAACTCTAACACAAGTATTCTTTAAATTCACAACTACTCAACTAGCATGACTTTAATATTATCACCTCCATATCTCAAAACAATTATCATGCTTCAATCTTTTCTTAGTATGAAACACATTCAAAAGAAAGTTTCACAAATCTTGAATACCAAGCATATTATTATTAAGAAATTACCATGCTATTAAGAGACTCTCAAATTAATTTAAGTGGGGCATGAGATATCAATAGTGTCTTTAAAACGAATCCACCACCGTGCTCTAAAAGATCTAAGTGAAGCACATAGAGCAAAATTATCTAGCTCAAAATATATAAGTGAAGGACATAGAGCAAAATTATAATGCTCAAAAGATATAAGTGAAGCACATAGAGTAAAATTATCTAGCTCAAAGGATATAAGTGAAGCACATAGAGCAAAACTACTTAGCTCAATAGATATAAGTGAAGAACATAGAGTATTCTATAAAGTTTTAATTCATGTATGGCTCTCTCAAAAGGTGTGTACAACAAGGATTATTGTGGCATACTAACAAACAAATACACAAATAATACAAGACGCTCCAAGCAAAACACATATAATGTTGGTGAATAAAAATATAGCTCCAAGTAAATTACCGATGGAAGTGGACGAAAAGAGGGGATGCCTTCCGGGGCATCCCCAAGCTTTGACTTTTTGGTTTCCTTGGATTATCTTAAGGGTGCCATGGGAATCCCCAAGCTTAGGCTCTTGCCACTCCTTGTTCCATGATCCATCAAAAGAATTCACCCAAAACTTGAAAACTTCACAACACAAAACTCAAGATAGAAAACTCGTGAGCTCCGTTAGCGAACAAAAGACCACTTCAAGGTACTGTAATGAACTCATTATTTATTTATATTGGTGTTAAACCTACTGTATTCCAACTTCTCTATGGATTATAAACTATTTTACTAGCCATAGATTCATCAAAATAAGCAAACAACACACGGAAAACAGAATCTGTCAAAAACAGAACAGTCTGTAGTAATCTGTAGCTAGCGCAAGATCTGGAACTGCAAAAATTCTAAAATAAATTGATGGAAATGAGGAATTTATATATTAATTATATTAAAAAGAATTAACTAAATATCACTCTTCTAATAAAAATGACAGCAGTTCTCGTGAGTGCTAAAGTTTCTGTTTTTTACAGCAACTTCAACAAGACTTTCCCCAAGTCTTCCCAACGGTTCTACTTGGCACAAACACTAATTAAACACAAAAACACAACCTAAACAGAGGCTAAATAATTTATTTATTACTAAACGGGAGCAAATAACAAGGAATAAAAATAAAATTGGGTTGCCTCCCAACAAGCGCTATCGTTTAACGCCCCTAGCTAGGCATAACGAGCAAGAATAGATCTAGGTATTGCCATAGTAATAAGATAGATTGGTGAAACTCATTTCATATTCTCTATGTTCGGCAGCAAGTTTTCTTTGAGGCAAGCAAAAGTAATCAAAAGGACTAAATTTAACGGGACAGAAGTCCCCAAGATCAACCTTGGGAGGTATAGGTTCCTCCTTTGGTCCTTCATAATGCACAACCAATTCATCATTATAAGCATTCTTTTGACAGAACTTTGTGAGCCTATATTAAAGAGAATATCCTAGTTCATTATTTCGAATAGCCAAATCATCATTAAGTTCAGAAATTTTATCAACTAAAACATTGGCAGGAAGCCTCCTTCTAAGATTTTCATTAAAAGCAACATAATCTAGAGATTGAAAACGCATTATTTCTTCTTGATCAAAGAGGATAGCCTCTATGGGAGGACGGCAAGCGTCCACCCTATAATGCACAAAGATTTCTTTGGCTTCTCTTATTATGAATCTAAACTCATGAGCCAAAAAGATAGTAGCGGCACGCTTAATAGATGAATGTTCAATATTAGAAAATTCCAGAAAAATCCTTTGTATGGAAGGATGCATGTGCATGAATTGTCTTTCAAGTTCAACTACAAGCATGGCAATAGCGTCCACAAGACTACTAGTTTTGTGAAGGATAGAACTACCCATAGAAGGTAAAGCACCGGCACAAGTAAAGAAATCTTGAATAACTCCTTTTCCAATAATATTACCACTACCAACACAGAATTTTTTTGTATGAAAGATGGTAGGTTCTTTAGTAGGAGCATCAGAATTTTCCATGATATTGTTATCGCCCATATTGGCGATAACTTCCCCGATTTCAGACATAACGACAAGCAAGCAAACTAGGAAACGAGCAAACAAAATGCAAGCGGACAAAAGAGGCAAACAGAGAGGGAGGATAGAGAGAGAGGGAAAATAAAACGGCAAGGGTGAATTGGGGTGGAGAGGAAAACGAGAGGCAAATGGCAAATAATGTAATGCGAGAGATAGGGATTGTGATGGGTACTTGGTATGTTGACTTTTTGCGTAGACTCCCCGGCAACGGCGCCAGAAATCCTTCTTGCTACGTCTTGAGCTTGCGTTGGTTTTCCCCGAAGAGGAAGGGATGATGCAGCAGAGTAGCGTAAGTATTTCCCTTAGTTTTTGAGAACCAAGGTATCAATCCAGTAGGAGCCCACGCTCAAGTCCCTCGTACCTGCACAAAGCGATAGCTACTCGCAACCAACGCGATTAGGGATTGTCAAGCCCTTCACGGTCACTTACGAGAGTGAGATCTGATAGATAGAATATTTTTGGTATTTTTGATATAAAGATGCAAAGTAAAAAGTAAAGGCAAAGTAAATAGCAAAACAATATAAAAGTGATGGAGATTGATATGATGAGAATAGACCCGGGGGCCATAGGTTTCACTAGTGGCTTCTCTCAAGAGCATAAGTATTCTACGGTGGGTGAACACATTATTGTTGAGAAATTGATAGAATTGTGCATAATTATGATAATATCTAGGCATGATCATGTATATAGGCATCACGTCCGTGACAAGTAGACCGAAACGATTCTGCATCCACTACTATTACTCCACTCATCGACCGCTATCCAGCATGCATCTAGAGTATTAAGTTAAAAACAGAGTAACGCCTTAAGCAAGATGACATGATGTAGAGAGATAAATTCATGCAATATGAAATAAACCCCATCTTGTTATCCTCGATGGCAACAATACAATACGTGCCTTGCTGCCCCTTCTGTCACTAGGTAAGTACACTGCAAGATTGAACCCAAAGCTAAGCACTTCTCCCATGGCAAGAACTACCAATCTAGTTGGCCAAACCAAACGGATAATTCGAAGAGACTTGCAAAGATAACCAATCATACATAAAAGAATTCAGAGAAGATTCAAATATTAGTCATAGATAGACTTGATCATAAGCCCACAATTCATCGGTCTCAACAAACACACCGCAAAAAGAAGATTACATCGAATAGATCTCCACGAGAGAGGGGGAGAACTTTGTATTGAGATTCAAATAGAGAGAAGAAGCCATCTAGCTACTAACTATGGACCCGAAGGTATGAGGTAAACTTCTCACACTTCATCGGAGAGGCTATGATGATGTAGAAGCCCTCCGTGATGATGGCCCTCTTCCGGCGGAGCTCCGGAATAGGCCCCAAGATGGGATCTCGTGGATACAGAAAGTTGCGGCTGTGGAATTAGGTTTTTGACTCCTGTTCTGATCGTTTGGGGGTACGTGTGTATATATAGGAGGAAGAAGTACGCCGGAGGAGCAACAAGGGGCCCACGAGGCAGGGGGCGCGCCCTAGGGGGGCGCCCCCACCCTCGTGACCGCCTCTTTTTTTCCTTGGAGCAGGGTCCAAGTCTCCTGGATCACGTTCGGTGAGAAAATCACGTTCCCGAAGATTTTATTCCGTTTGGACTCCGTTTGATATTCTGTTTCTTCGAAACACTGAAATAGGCAAAAAACAGCAATTCTGGGCTGGGCCTCCGGTTAATAGGTTAGTCCCAAAAATAATATAAAAGTGGAAAATAAATCCTAATATAGTCCAAAACAGTAGATAATATAGCATGGAGCAAGCAAAAATTATAGATACGTTGGAGATGTATCAGATACTAGGGATCAAACCCTAACAAAACTAACTCGATTACATGATAAATCTCATCCAACCCATCACCGTCCAGCAAGCCTACGATGGAATTACTCACGTACGGCGGTGAGCATCATGAAATTGGTGATGGAGGATGGTTGATGATGACGATGGCGATGGATTCCCTTCTCCGGAGCCCCGAACGGACTCCAGATCAGCCCTCCCGAGAGAGTTTAGGGCTTGGCGGTGGCTCCATATCGTAAAACGCGATGAATCCTTCTCTCTGATTTTTTTCTCCCCGAAAGTGAATATATGGAGTCAAGGTTGAGTTCGGTGGAGTGTCAGGGGGCCCACAAGGTAGGGGCGCGCCCAGGGGGTAGGGCGTGCCCCCACCCTCGTGGACAGGTGGAGGCCCCCCTAACGTGGATCTTCCTTCCAGTATTTATTATATATTCCAAAATAAATCTCCGTTGATTTTCATGTCATTCTGAGAACTTTTATTTCTGCACAAAAATAACACCATGGCAATTCTGCTGAAAACAGCGTCAGTCCGGGTTAGTTCCATTAAAATCATGCAAGTTAGAGTCCAAAACAAGGGCAAAAGTGTTTGGAAAAGTATATACGACGAAGACGTATCACTTACCAAACACGCCGGCTCGCAAAGGCCGCCCAGAAATCTTACATATTTTAGATATACTTTATCCCAAGGCGGGTTATTTTCGACAACCTCTTAACCCGTCTGATTCAAACTATCAGGGGACTTCTCATTCCTCCTCTGGCGAGTCAACAGGAACTCGGATCCCAGCTTTCAAGACTGTATGTGGGTAAGAATTTATTCAATCATTGAAACCTTATGCCTGATTATTATACTGACCTCTTTATACTTCTTATCTTCAGGGGCCAGGCCAAACCCAGCAAAAAGGCGAAGCTGAATAAGCCGGTCGATGATGTCAATCCATCTGAGCCGGAGCAACAATAACCAGAACTTTCTCACCCAATTTCTGAAGATATTATTGATGATCCACCACCTCAAGATCATGAAGTCTTTACAGACCATATGGATGCTGAGCCGGCCATCTCTAAGCCACCAAGCCTAGTTAAGCCTCTTGAGGGGAAAACTGATGATGTAGTCGACACTGGGTTTGGTTTTACAGCGCCGGGTCACCCCACTGTCTTGTCTAAGCACTGCACCAAAGAAGAAATTTCTGCTGAAGATTAAGGCAAGTGGAAGGTAGACTTAGGGAGCTACGCCCAATTCAGCGCCCAAGACATCCACTCTGGTTATCTGAACCGTCTGTACACCAGCCGTGACTTTGAAGCCGGCTTGGTTAATTTGATGAATGAACGCTATGAGGTAACTCAATCACCATTCTCTTTCATAATTACTTGTCTATTAGCCGCCAAGTCTATAGGACATGATAGAATGTTGAATATGCTGTAGACTTTCCTGTTGCCGTAAAGAATCACGCATCATCACTAGTAGCCCCCAAGGGCCGGCTTAATATCATCATGTTAAGCCGAGACTTTTAAATAGAAGTAATGATCTTTGCGTATGTAGCCCCCAAGGGTCGGTTTAACTAGCATGTTGAACCGAGACTTTAAGTAACAAAAATCAACTTTACCTCAATAGCCCCCAAGGGTTGGTTTAATCAGTGATGAATAAGTCGGGACTAACCATCCTGTTTGAAGTCATCAATCCAATGTGTAGTCTTTATAAACCGGATTACATCATTCGCCCGGGTCAGTCAATGATTCTGTCTTTAACAAAGAGCGACATGCATTAGCCCCCAAGTGCCAAGTATAATACTTGTATTGTGCTTGGGACTTCAAAAAATTCTTAAGAGCAATATATATTAGCCCCCAAGTGCCAATGAAAATACTTGTATTGTGCTTGGGACTTCAATCAATAATTATACTCACGATATCTGTCCATGCTTATACCACAGGCTGAACTTTCTGAAAAGGACTTGCAGCTCAATGATCTGAAGGCCAATATAAAGACTCAACAATCTGAAATATCCAAGGCCCAATCAGAATTGAGGACTTCTTTACAAAACATTGAGAAGCTCAAGCAGAACTTCAATACTGACAAAGATGGTTGGGAAACTGAAAAGGCGGCTCTACTAAAGAGGGCAGAAGAAGCTGTCAGGTTTTGGGTTCCGACAAAACCCTTGAGGTTCAAACACTGGGGTGCGCACAAGGATCTCTCCCCCCTCTAGCTCGCACTCTGTATGATCTCACGGCCTAGCTCGACGAACCCAAAGAACGAGAGACACAAGATTTATATTGGTTCGGGCCACCGTTGTGGTGTAATACCCTACTCCAGTGTGGTGTGGTGGATTGCCTCTTGGGCTGAGGATGAGCAGTTACAAGGGAAGAACAGCCTCCTGAGGAGAGGTGTTCTTGTGCTTGGTGAGCTTGTGTGGTTGAGGATTCTTTCTCTCTAGATGAGTCGATCCCTTTCTATGGTGGTGGCTAGTCCTATTTATAGTGGCCTCGGGTCCTCTCCCCAAATATTAGGTGGGAAGGGATCCCACAACGGCCAATTTGAATGGGGACAGCTAGTACAAGCTATCCTGACAAAAGTAGTCTTCGTCTGCCAAAGGCTCTAGTGGTGACACCGTCTTGGGCTCCACGGTGACCTCCGTCCTGCTGGTCTTGGTCTTGTTGCAGTGATATGGAAACCTTTGCCTGATGCCTCGGGACATCTCGCCTGCGCTTGCCTCTTTAGCACCAAAGAGGAAACAAGGACACTACGCACGCTGGCGCCCGCCTGGCTCCAGTCGTCATGGCTTACGTCACAGGAACCTCGCGAGGTGTCCCTTGCCTTGATCTCTCCACCCCTCGCGAGCCAGCCTGGTGAGGCAGCCCCTGAGGAGGTCTTGCATCGTCCGCCTCACGAGGCTTGGCCCCTCGCGAGGGTCTTGAGTGTTTGCTGGTGAATATGGGTCGTACGAGGCCGCTGGTGGAGCCACGCCGCGGGCCGTAGGAAGGCAAGTCTAGGGACCCCCGTTCCCAGAATGCCGACAGAAGTTGAAGCCGCTCTTAAGCCGGTGACTGATGAACTATCCGGCTTAAGGCAGCAAATCAATAATATGTCATTGGCTATCTTCGGTAAGTTTCAATCCTGATTCCATTCATCTCGAATCTTCTATAAATTGTGTCGGCTTATTAATAAATGAACTAATACAGGCTCTCGAAGCGTCAATTTGGGCTCAGACTTGCGCGTGCGGTTGAAGGACGTCTACACTCTTGTAGAACAACTATATACTAGCGCTCAACAGACCATTGCTGCTGCTCTGCACAAAAAATGGCCACCTACTCTTATCAAGGAGACATTGGAAAGGTTGTCAGTGGTACCCAAAAGAATTGAAGAGCTGAAACGAGCCTCTGCCAGAGCCGGCGCTTTAACTACCCTAAGTCGGGCTAAAGCATGACAAGCAGATCTTGACCCGGAGGATCTGTCCAACGGTTACCCAAGTGTAAAGGAAGACGGGACGCCCGTCAGTGAAGATGATTTTGCAGATATAGTAAGATCAATGCGTCCGTTGGCAACCCGGCTGGCTAAAGAGACCAATCTATCACAGTATCAGTTGGCTTATGATGCTGATAATAAGAAGATGAAGGTATCGATTCATCAGGAGACAGATCTCATCCCGCCAATTCGTAAGCATACCTTCGCTCCTGACATTGATCCATCAAACCTTATTGATGACGAAGCTGTGTTTAGAACGTTGACCGGTATCAACTGGGCTACGCCTGAATTCCAGCTGATGGTTAATCAAGGAGCTGAAGAAGAAGAAGAAGAAGAAGAAACACAAGATGACCCGGAAGCTTAAACCCGTCAGGGATCATGAACCGGCTTATGCACCATAAAGCTTTGATACTTGCATTGTGAAAACATTTATCCTTCTTGGGCCATTATATGCCTTGTAATAGGCTAGTTAAACATTTGATTTGTTGTGCCATCGTGCACATTTTGTTTTGCATAATACTGTTGATCATCCATTTGAGGATCTGCCACTTGTGCTCAAGATTGCATCAACTATGTCGACCAGTTTTATTATTTTACCTGCACACAAACAGATCACAAGTACCCTGGCGGTTTACCCTGATGACCCACAAGTATAGGGGATCTATCGTAGTCCTTTCGATAAGTAAGAGTGTTGAACCCAACGAGGAGCAGAAGGAAATGATAAGCGGTTTTCAGCAAGGTATTCTCTGCAAGTACTGAAATAAGTAGTAGCAGATAGTTTTGTGATAAGATAATTTGTAACGAGCAACAAGTAACAAAAGTAAATAAAGTGCAGCAAGGTGGCCCAATCCTTTTTGTAGCAAAGGACAAGCATGGACAAACTCTTATATAGAGAAAAGCGCTCCCGAGGACACATGGGAATATCGTCAAGCTAGTTTTCATCACGTTCATATGATTCATGTTCGGTACTTTGATAATTTGACATGTGGGTGGACCGGTGCTTGGGTGCTGTTCTTACTTGAACAAGCATCCCACTTATGATTAACCTCTATTACAAGCATCCGCAACTACAACAAAAGTATTAAGGTAAACCTAACCATAGCATGAAACATATGGATCCAAATCAGCCCCTTACGAAGCAACGCATAAACTAGGGTTTAAGCTTATGTCACTCTAGCAACCCATCATCTACTTATTTCTTCCCAGTGCCTTCCTCTAGGCTCAAATAATGGTGAAGTGTTATGTAGTCGACGTTCACATAACACCACTAGAGGCTAGACAACATACATCTCATCAAAATATCGAACGAATACCAAATTCACATGAC
Organism: Triticum dicoccoides; assembly: GCF_002162155.2. NCBI lineage: Eukaryota > Viridiplantae > Streptophyta > Magnoliopsida > Poales > Poaceae > Triticum > Triticum dicoccoides. The sequence goes on from NC_041390.1 coordinate 185,811,801, forward strand.
TACTAATAACAAGACTTCTCCTTTGTCCTCATGAACAAACGTAACTACTCACAAAGCATATTCATTTTCATAATCAGAGGGGTAATAATATGCATAAAGGATCTTAACATATGATCTTCCACCAATTAAACCAACTAGCATCAACTACAAGGAGTAATTAACACTACTAGCAACCTACTAGCACCAATCCCGGACTTGGAGACAAGAATTGGATACAAGAGATGAACTAGGGTTTTGAGATGAGATGTTGCTGATGAAGATGTTGATGGAGATTGCCCTCTCCCGATGAGAGGAGCAATGGTGATGATGATGGCGATGATTTCCCCCTCCAGGAGGGAAGTTTCCCCGGCAGAACAGCTCTGCTGGAGCTCTAGATTGGATCCGCCAAGGTTCCGCCTCATGGCGGCGGATTTCGTGGAAAGGTTGCTTCTGATTTTTTTCTCGACGAAAGACTTCATATAGCAGAAGATGGTCATCGGAGAGCCACCAGGGGGCCCACGAGGTAGGGGGCGCGCCCTAGGGGGGGCGCCCCCCACCCTCGTGGAAAGGGTGTGGACCCCTGGTCTTCATCTTTGGAAGGAGTTTTCATTATTTATTATAAGGTATTATGTGGAGTTTTAGGACTTTTGGAGTTGTGCAGAATAGGTCTCTAATATTTGCTCCTTTTCCAGCCCAGAATTCCAACTGTCGGCATTCTCCCTCCTTATGTAAACCTTGTAAAATAAGAGAGAATAGCCATAAGTATTGTGACATAATGTGAAATAATAGCCCATAATGCAATAAATATCGATATAAAAGCATGATGCAAAATGGACGTATCAACTCCCCCAAGCTTAGACCTCGCTTGTCCTCAAGCGAAAGCCGATGACAATAAATATGTCCCCATGTTTAGAGGTAGAGGCGTCGATAAAAATAAAATACGGACATGAGGGAATCATGATTATTCTCACAACAACAACATACATAGATATCGTCATATGATTACTTATGTTCAAGTGACGATCTATTCATAATGCAAAAGTATGAATCAGAAACCTTATTGAGAACGAACAAACTATAACCTCAGTCATTGAAGCAATTGCAATTTATCATAACATCAGAAAGAGTCTATGTCAGAGCTAAAAAGCAAGTCCACATACTCAACTATCATCTAGTCCTTCTTAATTGCTAACACTCGCGCAATACTTGTGGTTACAGAGTTTTAATCGGACACAGATAAAGATAGGGGCTTATAGTTTCGCCCCACAACCTTTTTACCTCGAGGGTAATGTCAACAATAATAACTCATGCCCCCTACATCCAATTATATATATATATATATATATATATTTATATATATATATATCAGGTTCTTTCCAACATGCTGGGCTTGCCAAAGGATAAAATGAAAAAGGGAGAGGTGAATATCACCATGACACTTGCATAAGGTAGAAGATAATAATAAAAGATAGGCCCTTCGCAGAGGGAAGCAGAGGTTGCCATGAGCTTTTATGGTTGGATGCACAAAATCTTAACGCGAAAGAACGTCACTTTATATTGCCCCTTGTGATATGAACCTTTATTATGCAGTCCGTCGCTTTTATGACTTCCACATCACAAGATCATATAAAGCTTATTTCTCCCACACTAATCAAACATATTTAGAGCAATTTTTATTGCTTTGCACCGATGATAACTTACTTGAAGGATCTTACTCAATCCATAGGTAGATATGGTGGACTCTCATGGCAAAATTGGTTTAAGGGTATTTGGAAGCACGAGTAGTATCTCTACTTGGTGCTGAGAATTTGTCTAGCATGAGGGGGAAAGGCAAGCTCAACATGTTGGATGATCCATGACAACATACTTTATCTCAGATATAAGAAAACATAACCCATTTCGTTGTCTTCCTTGTCCAACATCAACTCTTTAGCATGTCATATTTTGATGAGTGCTCCAATCATAAAAGATGTCAGTAATAGTATATTTATATGTGAAACCTCTCTTTCCTTATTACTTCCTATTAATTGCAACGATGACCAAAGCTATGGCTTCCAACTCCCAATAACTTTTAATCATCACACTCTTTCTATGTGAAGTCATTACTATCAATAAGATCAATATGAACTTTTGTTTCTTCTTATTCTTTTTCTCTTTTCTTTTATTAACCCAAGATCATAGCAAGAAAATCAAGCCCTTGACTCAACACTAATCTTTATTATATAGCTCGCGGACTCGATTACATAGAAAGATCATAAAGCAAAACTTAAAACTAGATCATGCCATAAACTTTGTTCTACTAGATCAAAATACTACTAATAGGATTGAACTAAGGAAAACGGTAAAGATAGGAGTTGTGATTGTGATACGATACCGGGGCACCTCCCCCAAGCTTGGCAGTTGCCAAGGGGAGTGCCCATACCCATGTTATTATGTCTCCTTCTTTGTTGTTGGTGAAATATTCTTGGCGATGATTCCTCTCAGGATACGATTCTCCTCCTCGAGGTTGTTGACCTGCTGCTTGAGGTCCATTGTTTCCTTACGAAGCTTTCCTGTGATAGCTAAAGCTCCTTGCACCCAAGGGTGTTTCATAGCTACGGGAGAACAAGTGACACTCCTCTTCATATTTTCATAAGAAAGAAATCTAACATTGGAAGGGATAACCGAGTTTGGAATAGCTGAGCTCTGTAGTTCCCCCATCATGAACCCAGCTCGGAAGCAAGAGGCGACTTCTTGATCCTCCATGGCATCTACCCTTATTAAGTCAGCCTCCATCTCTTCCTCCGTTGCTGGCCCAAAGTGGTCAGGGTCGCTGTTTGCCCTTGGTTCCAGTGTCGGATTAGATACCCGGCTCTCCCCGACTGACTCTTGAGAAGACATCTTGCTCTAATCTGTAGCAGCAACAGCTCGAAACAAAAACAGAGGATATTTGTGTGACACGGGAGTCAAAACCTTCGGGAGAATAAATAGTGAATTCTTACCAACCAAAATACGCATCGTGCAAGAAAACAGAGTCCGGAAGGCACACGAGGTGCTCACGAGGTAGGGGTGCGCCCAGGGGGTAGGGCGCGCCCTCCACCCTCGTGGGGCCCTCTTGTCCTTCCCGGACTGCTACTTAATTTTCTATTTTCCTAAATATTCCAAACGGAGAAATATTTCCTTAAAAATTGTTTTGGAGTCGGTTTACTTACCGTACCACATACCTATTCCTTTTCAGAGTCTGAAATGTTCTGGAAAGTGTCCCTTATGTATTCCTCCGGGGTTACAGTTTCAATAATATTGGTTTCAATATTTATGGGATTACCTGAGATATAATGTTTAATTCTCTGACCGTTTACCACCTTCGGATTTGTGCCTTCGAAGTTGTTGATTTTTATGGCACCGGAACGATAGACCTCCTCGATAACATAGGGGCCCTCCCATTTAGAGATAAGTTTTCCTGCAAAAAATCTTAAACGAGAGTTGTATAGCAATACATAATCACCGACATTAAACTCACGCTTTTGTATCCTTTTGTCATGGCATCTTTTAATCTTTTCTTTAAACAACTTGGCATTTTCATAAGCTTGGGTTCTCCATTCATCAAGAGAGCTAATATCAAATAACCTCTTTTCACCGCCAAGTTTAAAATCATAGTTGAGCTCTTTAATAGCCCAATATGCCTTATGTTCTAGTTCGAGAGGTAAGTGACATGCTTTTCCATATACCATTTTATACGGAGACATACCCATAGGATTTTTATATGCGGTTCTATAGGCCCATAATGCATCATCAAGTTTCTTGGACCAATTCTTTCTAGACCTATTGATAGTCTTTTGAAAAATTAATTTAAGTTCTCTATTACTCAATTCTAATTGACCACTAGACTGTGGGTGATATGGAGATGCAATTCTATGATTGACGTCATATTTAGCAAGCATTTTACGGAAAGCACCATGAGTAAAATGTGAACCACCATCAGTCATTAAATATCTAGGGACTCCAAACCTCGGAAAAATAACTTCTTTAAGCATTTTAATAGAAGTGTTATGATCAGCACTACTAGTTGGAATAGCTTCTACCCACTTAGTAACGTAATCAACAACAACTAAAATATGTGTATATCCATTAGAGGCAGGAAAAGGTCCCATATAATCAAAGCCCCAAACATCAAACGGTTCAATAACAAGTGAACAATTCATAGGCATTTCTTGACGTCTACTAATATTACCAATTCTTTGACATTCATCACAAGGTAGGACAAACTTACGGGCATCCTTGAAGAGAGTAGGCCAATAAAAACCGGATTGCAATACCTTATGTGCAGTTCTATCTGCCGCGTGGTGTCCTCCATAAGTTTCGGAGTGGCACTTGTGTAGGATCTGATCCTGTTCATGCTTAGGTACACAACGTCTAATAACACTGTCGGTGTCAAAACCGGCGGATCTCGGGTAGGGGGTCCCGAACTGTGCGTCTAGGCCGGATGGTAACAGGAGGCAAGGGACACGAAGTTTTACCCAGGTTCAGGCCCTCTTGATGGAGGTAAAACCCTATGTCCTTCTTGATTAATATTGATGATATGGGTAGTACAAGAGTAGATCTACCACGAGATCGGAGAGGCTAAACCCTAGAAGCTAGCCTATGGTATGATTGTTGTTCTGTATGTTGTCCTACGGACTAAAACCCTCCAGTTTATATAGACACCGGATAGGGTTAGGGTTACACAAAGTCGGTTACAATGGTAGGAGATCTACATATCCGTATCACCAAGCTTGCCTTCCACGCCAAGGAAACTCCCTTCCGGACACGGGACGAAGTCCTCAATCTTGTATCTTCATAGTCCAGGAGTCCGGCTGAAGGTATAGTCCAGCTATCCGAACACCCCCTAATCCAGGACTCCCTCAAACACCATCTACTCCTTATTTATAAAGATGTGGGTCATCCCAAAAGTAATGTTTCAAATCATACAAGAACTTTTTCTTTTGTTGGTATGTGAAGCTAGGTGGTATAAATTTAGAAACTATGTAATTAGCATAATCAGCATACCAAGGGGTACTACGAGAAGTACTTATGACATTTAATTGTTCATCAGGAAAGCTATCATCAATAGGTAGTGGGTCATCAAGAACATTCTCTAACCTAGATAAGTTGTCTGCAACGGGGTTCTTAGCTCCTTTTCTATCAACAATATGCAAATCATATTCTTGTAGCAAGAGAACCCATCTAATAAGTCTAGGTTTAGCATCTTTCTTCTCCATAAGATATTTAATAGCAACATGATCAGTGTGGATAGTTACTTTAGAATCAACAATATAAGGTCTGAACTTATCACAAGCAAATACAAGTGCTAAAAGTTCTTTTTCAGTAGTAACATAATTTCTTTGAGCATTGTCTAGGGTCTTACTAGCATAATGGATAACATTTAATTTCCTATCAACTCTTTGCCCTAAAACAACACCTACAGCATAATCGCTAGCATCACACATAATTTCAAAGGTAAATTCCAATCAGGTGGCTGAACAATAGGTGCAGAGACTAATGCTTTCTTAAGTATTTCAAATGCTTCTACACAATCATCATCAAAGACAAATGGTATATCTTTTTGTAATAAATTAGTCAGAGGCCGAGAAATTTTTGAGAAGTCCTTAATGAACCTCCTATAAAATCCGGCGTGACCAAGGAAACTTCTTATACCTTTGATGTCCTTGGGACATGGCATCTTTTCAATAGCATCAACCTTGGCTTTATCAAATTCAATACCTCTTTCAGAAACTTTATGCCCCAAGACAATACCTTCATTAACCATAAAGTGGCACTTTTCCCAATTCAAGACAAGATTAGTTTCTTCACATCTCTGCAAAACTAGATCAAGATTGCTCAAGCAATCATCAAAAGAAGATCCATAGACGGAAAAGTCGTCCATGAAAACCTCACAAATCTTTTCACAAAAGTCAGAGAATATAGCCATCATGCATCTTTGAAAGGTAGCAGGTGCATTACATAAACCGAAAGGCATATGTCTATAAGCAAAAGTACCAAAAGGGCATGTAAAAGTAGTCTTTGATTGATCTTTAGCTGACACAGGTATTTGAGAGAAACCAGAATAACCATCTAGAAAGCAGTAATGTGTATGCTTGCATAATCTTTCTAGCATTTGATCGATAAAAGGTAAGGGGTAATGATCTTTCTTAGTAGCCTTATTTAATTTGCGGAAATCAATTACCATCCTATAACCTGTAATAATTCTTTGTGGAATCAATTCATCTTTATCATTAGGAACAACAGTAATACCTCCCTTTTTAGGGACAGAATGAACAAGACTTTCCCACTGACTATCAGCAACAGGATAAATTATACCTGCCTCCAGAAGCTTTAGTATTTCTTTTCTTACCACTTCTTTCATTTTAGGATTCAGACGTCGTTGAGGATCACGAACTGGTTTGGCATCTGCTTCCAAATTTATTTTATGTTGACATAGAGTGGGACTAATGCCCTTAAGATCATCAAGAGTATATCCAATAGCAGCACAATGCTTCTTCAGAGTTTTCAATAATCTTTCTTCTTCATGCTCTGAAAGGTTACCACTAATAATAACAGGATATATCTTCTTTTCATCAAGATAAGCATATTTAAGATTATCAGGCAACAATTTAAGCTCAAACACGGGATCACCCTTAGGTGGAGGGGGATCCCCTAGGATTTCAACAGGCAAATTGTGTTTCAGAATAGGTTCCTATTTAAAGAATACTTCATCTATTTCCCTTCTTTCATTCATAAACATATCATTCTCATGGTCTAGCAAATATTGTTCTAAAGGATCACTAGGAGGTACGGCAATAGAAGCAAGACCAATAATTTCATCCTTACTAGGCAATTCTTTTTCATGGTGTTGTTTACTAAATTTAGAGAAATTAAACTCATGAGTCATATCATCTAAGCCGACAGTAACAACATCCCTTGTGCAATCTATGGTAGCATTAATAGTATTTAAGAAGGGTCTACCAAATATAATGGGACAAAAGCTATCTTGTGGGGAACCAAGAACAAGAAAATCAGCAGGATATTTAGTTTTCCCACACAAGACTTCAACATCTCTAACAATTCCCATTGGTGAAATAGTATCTCTATTAGCAAGTTTAATAGTAACATCAATTTCTTCTAACTCAATAGGTGCAATCTCATGCATAATTTCTTTGTATAAGTCAATAGGTATTGCACTAGCACTAGCACCCATATCACATAAGACATGATAACAATGATCTCCTATTTTAACAGAAATAACAGGCATGCCTACCACAGGTGTAGGTTTATCTGTATCACGGGGTTTAGCAATTCTAGCATTTTCATTACAGAAGTAAATAACATGCCCATCTATATTATCAGACAAGAGATCTTTAACAATAGCAATATTAGGTTCTAATTTAACTTGCTCAGGAGGGGTATATGTTTTAATATTGCTTTTACGAACCACAGTTGAAGCTTTAGCATGATCCTTTATCCTAACAGGGAAAGGTGGTTTCTCAACATAACAAGTAGGAACAATAGGATCATTATAAGTGACAGTCTTTTCTTCAACTTTAATAGGTGCAGCTACTTTTACTTCTATGGGGGGATGATATTTAAACCACTTCTCCTTAGGGAGATCAACATAAGTAGCAAAAGATTCATAGAAAGAAGCTACTATCTCAGAATCAAGTCCATATTTAGTGCTAAACTTACGGAAAATATCGGTATCCATAAAAGATTTAATACAATCAAAACTAGGTGTCATACCTGACTCCTTACCATTGTCGAGGTCCCAATCTTCAGAGTTGCGTTTAATTTTATCCAATAAATCCCATCTAAATCCAATAGTCTTCATCATAAAAGAGCCAGCACAAGAAGTATCGAGCATGGTGCGATTATTTTCAGAAAGCCGAGCAGAAATTTTTTGAAGAATTGTTTCTCTTGGAAACTCATGATTGGGGCATGAATATAACATTGATTTAAGCCTCCCCCAAGCTTGAACGATGCCTTCTCCTTCGCGAGGCCAAAAATTATATATATAATTGCGGTCATGATGAACAAGATGCATAGGGTAATACTTTTGATGAAATTCCAATTTCAATCTTCTATAGTTCCATGATCTCGTATCATCACATAGCCTATAGCATATCAATGCGTCTCCCTTCAAAGATAAAGGGAAGACCTTCTTCTTAGCAACATCATCGGGTATACCTGCAAGCTTAAATAATCCACAAACTTAATCCACATATATTAGGTGTTCATCAGGATGCTTTGTTCCATCTCCTGTAAAAGGATTAGCTAGAAGTTTTTCTATCATACCTGAAGGATACTCATAAGGAATTTCATTTTCAATAGGTTCAGTAGGTTGAGGAGCAACTCTTTGCTCTACTGGTCGGGGTGAAGATACCCCGAACAAGCCCCTCAGAGGATTACTTTCTATAGTAACAAGTGACAGTAAATTTCAGCACACTATATAAATTTTTCCTTACCAAATTCCACCTACCAAAGGCGCTTCACTCCCCGGAAATGGCGCCAGAAAAGAGTCTTGATGACCCACAAGTATAGGGGATCTATCATAGTCCTTTCGATAAGTAAGAGTGTCGAACCCAACGAGGAGCAGAAGGAAATGATAAGCGGTTTTCAGCAAGGTATTCTCTGCAAGTACTGAAATAAGTAGTAGCAGATAGTTTTGTGATAAGATAATTTGTAATGAGCAACAAGTAACAAAAGTAAATAAAGTGCAGAAAGGTGGCCCAATCCTTTTTGTAGCAAAGGACAAGCCTGGACAAACTCTTATATAAGGAAAAGCGCTCCCAAGGACACATGGGAATATCGTCAAGCTAGTTTTCATCACGTTCATATGATTCGCGTTCGGTACTTTGATAATTTGACATGTGGGTGGACCGGTGCTTGGGTTCTATTCTTACTTGAACAAGCATCCCACTTATGATTAACCTCTATTGCAAGCATCCTCAACTACAACAAAAGTATTAAGGTAAACCTAACCATAGCATGAAACATATGGATCCAAATCAGCCCCTTACGAAGCAACACATAAACTAGGGTTTAAGCTTCTGTCAGTCTAGTAACCCATCATCTACTTATTACTTCACAATGCCTTCCTCTAGGCCCAAATAATGGTGAAGTGTTATGTAGTTGACGTTCACATAACACCACTAGGGGCTAGACAACATACATCTCATCAAAATATCGAACGAATACCAAATTCACATGACTACTAATAACAAGACTTCTCCCTTGTCCTCAGGAACAAACATAACTACTCACAAAGCATATTCATGTTCATAATTAGAGGGGTAATAATATGCATAAAGGATCTTAACATATGATCTTCCACCAATTAAACCAACTAGCATCAACTACAAGGAGTAATTAACACTACTAGCAACCTACTAGCACCAATCCCGGACTTGGAGACAAGAAATGGATACAAGAGATGAACTACGGTTTTGAGATGAGATGGTGCTAATGAAGATGTTGATGGAGATTGCCCTCTCCCGATGAGAGGAGCGTTGGTGATGATGATGGCGATGATTTCCCCCTCCGGGAGGGAAGTTTCCCCGGAAGAACAGCTCTGCCGGAGCTCTAGATTGGATCCGCCAAGGTTCCGCCTCGTGGCGGCGGAGTTCCTCCCGAAAGGTTGCTTCTGATTTTTTTTCTTGACCAAAGACTTCATATAGCAGAAGATGGTCATCAGAAAGCCACCATGGGGCCCACGAGGTAGGGGGCCCGCCCTAGGGGGGGCGCACCCCCCACCCTCGTGGAAAAGGTGTGGGCCCCCTGGTCTTCATCTTTGGCGAGGATTTTTCATTATTTATTATAAGGTATTCCATGGAGTTTCAGGACTTTTGGAGTTGTGCAGAATAGGTCCCTAATATTTGCTCCTTTTCCAGCCTAGAATTCCAGCTGTCGGCATTCTCCCTCCTTATGTAAACCTTGTAAAATAAGAGAGAATAGCCATAAGTATTGTGACATAATGTGAAATAACAGCCCATAATGCAATAACTATCGATATAAAAGCATGACGCAAAACAGACGTATCATACCCCATGGCGGGTCATAATTCCGTATAAAAACCACTGGTGACTAAAAGCAATCCATAACTAGGGCCGATTCAATCATAACCTTATATAGACATAACAAAATATCATACATGTGATATTTAGTCACACTGCCGGTTTATCATAACTGTGCAGGAAGGGTTACAACCCAAAGGATGGAGGACACAATGCACTTTTCCATTGCCATATACCGCCATTTTACAATGCCGTATGCAGCAGGGGTAATATCACAAAACTTAGAGCACAATGCTTCCAAGCATATAAGATCATCATATACTGGCGACTTATAGTCCAAAGCCAGACCAGGTTAATAAACTCTAGATAGGTTCATATATGAACCATAAGACATCATAGCCCTCATTGGTGCTCAAACATGTCACAAAAGATGAACTTCAGAAATATTCAAGTCAAATATAAATCAAAAGGCAAAAACAAGGCTTTCACAGGCTGCCAAACCTTTTAAATCAAGTGCTTTCAAAGGGCTGCACAACCGCTGAGTTAAACCTTCACTCAACCTTATAAGTTGGGCCCCACATGTCGAATCGTCGTTTTAACTTTGACAAGTTTAGGGTCTATATAAGATTGACTTGTCAAAAGTATGGCGGGTCATTCTAGTCAATCTGGGCGGAGTGGCAGACTTAAAAGGCAGGATAACTCGGGTTTTTAGGTGAATACACCTGGCTTCCAAGCCTATTACAAGGGTCATAAAAACTCTTGTCCGTTGAACACAGAGCCCCCAAGTAATATGTTATTCCAAGCGTATAAGCCAGAATAATAGGGTAATCACAGCTATGCTCAAGGAGCAGGAAGCCCCCAAGTATTTAATAATCATGGCATACAAGCCGGATCAAAAGGGTACACATAGCCATGCTCAATGAGCAGGAAGCCACCAAGTGACCATATGAAGTGACAATAAAGGCTCATTATTCTCAAAATGAAAGGACGGAGGCCCTGAATCATCAGGGATGCCGGCTTATTATATTCATCATAATATATACATTGTCAAGATATGTACATCACAAGAGCTAGTGGCTCAGGTGTAATAAGGCCGAAGATGAGCAATATTCCATGGCCGGTGGGTCTCCTCCTCCGACGTGCGTGAGTCCTTGTGGTCTTGAACATCGATAAGGTAGTATGACCCATTGTTCAGATTTTGGCTGACCACAAAGGGCCCTTCCCAAGGTGGGGATAGTTTATGCATATCAGTCTGATCTTGGATAAGCCGGAGCACCAAGTTGCCTTCTTGAAAGGTTCTGGTTTTTAACCTGGCGGCTGTGATAGCGGCGTAAATCTTGCTGGTAAATCGCCGAACGATCCACCGCAAGGTCACACTCCTCATCCAACAAGTCAAGTGCATCCTGACGTGCTTTTTCATTATCAACTTCAACATAAGCCGCCACACGGGGCGAATCGTGACAGATGTCACTAGGGAGAACCGCCTCCGCTCCGTAAACCATGAAGAAAGGCGTGTAACCCGTAGATCTGTTGGGGGTAGTATTGATACTCCATAATACTGAGGGTAACTCCTCCACCCAACAACCTGGGGCCCTCTGCAAAGGGACCATAAGCCAAGGCTTGATGCCTCACAAAATCTCTTGATTGGCTCTCTCAACCTGACCATTGGACTGGGGGTGAGCCACTGATGATACATCAAGTCGAATATGCTCTCATTGACAAAATTCTTTCATAGCACCCTTGGACAGATTAGTGCCATTATCAGTTATAGTGCTGTGGGGAAAGCCAAAACGGAAAATCACCTTTTTGATAAATTGAACCATCGTCGCCGCTTCACACTTACTAACTGGCTCCGCTTCAACCCACTTTGTAAATTTGCCAACCGCCACCAAAAGGTGGGTCTTTTTATCCTTGGACCTTTTGAAAGGCCCAACCATATCAAGCCCCCATACTGCAAATGGCCAAGAAATTGGGATCATCCTCAATTCCTGAGCGGCACATGAGCTCGCCGTGAAAATTTCTGACAACCATCACATTTACTGACCAAATCCTCTACATCAGCATGAGCCGTCAGCCAATAAAACCCATGACGAAAAGCCTTTGCTACAAGAGACTTAGAGCCGGCATGATGACCACAATCTCCTTCATGAATCTCTCGTAGAATCTCGCAGCCTTCCTCGGGAGAAACACAACATTGAAACGTCCTTGTGACACTGCGATGATGCAACTCTCCATTGGCAATAGTCATTGACTTAGACCGTTAGGTTATTTGCCTGGCCAAAGTTTCATCTTCAGGTAACTCGCCCCGGGTCATATAAGACAAGTATGGGACTGTCCAATCAGGGATAACATGAAGAGCTGCCACCAATTGCACTTCCGGGTCAGGAATAGCTAGATCTTCGTCTGTAGGCAGTTTGACTGAAGGGTTATGCAGAATATCCAGGAAAGTGTTAGGTGGCACCGTCTTATGCTGGGACCCTAACCGGCTCAAAGCATTAGCCGCCTCATTTTTCCTGCGATCAACATGTTCAACTTGATAGCCTTTAAAGTGACCAGCAATAGCGTCAACCTCTCGGCGATAAGCCGCCATGAGTGGATCCTTATAATCCCAAGTGCCAGAAACTTGCTGAGCTACCAGATCTGAGTCGCCGAAACACCTCACCTAGCTTAAGTTCATCTCCTTAGCCATCTGAAGACCATGGAGTAAGGCCTCATACTCAGTTGCATTGTTAGTACAAGGAAACATCAACCGGAGGATGTAAGAAAATTTATCACCTCGTGGGGAGGTCAAGACAACTCCAGCCCCCGGGCCCTCCAACTGCCTAGATCCATCAAAGTGAACAGTCCAATATGTGTTATCCGACTTCTTCTTAGGTATCTAAAGCTCTGTCCAATCATTTATGAAATCCAAAAGTGCTTGAGGCTTGATGGTTGTTCGAGGCATATACTTCAAGCCATGTGGCCAAAGCTCAATGGCCCACTTGGCTACCCAGCCTGTGGCTTCTCTGTTTTGAATAATATCCCCTAAAGGAGCAGAACTAACCACAGTGATGGGATGACCCATAAAATATTGCTTGAGCTTTCTACTAGCCATGAATACCCCGTACACAAGCTTCTGCCAATGTGGATACCTCTGTTTGGACTCAATAAGCACCTCACTAATGTAGTAAACCAGCCGTTGAACCGGATGCTCCTTGCCTGATTCCTTCCTTTCCACCACAATGGCTACACTAACAGCTCGGCTATTGGTAGCCACATATAGAAACAAAGGCTCTTTATCAACGGGGGCAGCAAGAACCGGCGGCTCAGCCAATTGTTTCTTCAAAGCCTCAAATGCTTGGTTAGCATCATCACTCCACACAAAGTGATCTGTCTTATTCATCAACTGGTATAGAAGGATAGCCTTCTCACCCAACCGGCTTATGAACCGGCTTAAGGCCGCAATACAACCCGCCAAACGCTGAACATCATTTATACATGTTGGTTTAGCCAAAGAGGTGATAGCCTTTATTTTCTCCGGGTTAGCTTCAATACCTCATTCCGAAACTAGAAAACCCAAGAGCTTGCCTGCTGGCACACCAAAAACACACTTGGTCAGGTTAAGCATCATCTTGTAGCCCCGGAGATTGTCAAAGGTCTCCTTCAAATCATCTATCAGGGTCTCCTTCTTCCTGGACTTCACCACAATATCATCCACATAAGCATGAACATTGCGCCCAATTTGATCATGAAGGCAATTTTGCACACACCGCTGATAAGTCGCCTGAGCACTCTTGAGCCCAAAAGGCATAGACACGTAACAGAAGGCTCCAAAGGGAGTAATAAAAGCTGTCTTCTCTTGGTCCTTAACTGCCATCTTGATATGATGATAACCAGAATAAGCATCCAAAAAGCTTAAACGCTCACAACCCACTGTAGCATCAATAATTTGATCAATACGGGGGAGAGCAAAGGGATCAGCCGGACAAGCCTTGTTTAAATCTGTATAATCCATACACATGCGCTAGGTGCCGTTTTTCTTAAGTACCAGCACCGGGTTGGCCAACCACTCAGGATGAAAAACTTCAACGATAAACCCAGCTGCCAAGAGCCGGGCCACTTCTTCTCCAATAGCCTTGCGCCTCTCTTCATGAAACGGCTAAGGAATTGCTTGACCGGTTTAAACTTTGGATCAATATTGAGAGTGTGCTTAGTGAGTTCCCTCGGTACACCTGGCATGTCTGAAGGCTTCCATGCAAAGATGTCCCGGTTCTCATGGATGCACACTACTGAAAAAAGACACATCCGTGACATTTTGGGCCGAACGCAAAAATTTTCTGTCATACATATGACACTTCTATGACGATAATTGTGACAAAACCCGGTATCATCATAGATGTGGTGGGCTCCTAATTTTATGACAAAAATGTTGGGGAACGTTGCAGAAAATTAAAATTTTTCCTACGGTTTCACCAAGATCCATCTATGAGTTCATCTAAGCAACGAGTCAAGGGAGAGAGTTTGCATCTACATACCACTTGTAGATCACGTGCGGAAGCTTGCAAGGTGATGATGTAGTCGTACTCGACGTGATTCGAATCACCGATGACCAAGTGCTGAACGGACAGCACCTCCGCGTTCAACACACGTACGGGACGGGAGACGTCTCCTCCTTCTTGATCCAGCAAGGGGGAAGGAGAGGTTGAGGAAGACAGCTCCACCGGCAGCACGACGGCGTGGTGATGGTGGAGAGGCAGTACTCCGACAGGGCTTCGCCAAGCACTCAACGGAGGAGGAGAGGTGTTGGGGAGGGGAGGGCTGCGCCTTGGAGGGTGGTGCGGCTGCCCTCCCCTCACCCCTCTATTTATAGGAGGAAGGGAGAAGGGGGCCGGCACCCTAGAACCCATCTAGGGGGGGTGCGGCGGCCTAGGGGAGAGGGGAGAGGGTGGCTTGCCCCCCAAGCCAAGGGGGGCGCCCCCTCTAGGGTTCCCCCTCAACCCTAGGCGCATGGGCCCAAAGGAGGGGGGTGCGGCCAGCCCACCAGGGGCTGGCTTCCTGCCCCACGCAGCCCATGTGGCCCCCCGGGAGGGGTGGCCCCTCCCGGTGGACCCCCGGAACCCTTCCGGTGGCCCCGGTACAATACCGGTATGACCCCAAAACTTCCCGCTGTCCGTTTGACAACTTCCCATATATAAATCTTTACCTCCGGACCCTTCCGGATCTCCTCGTGACGTCCAGGATCCCATTCGGGACTCCGAACAACATTCGGTAGTCACATACTAGTCTTCCTAATAACCCTAGCGTCACCGAACCTTAAGTGTGTAGACCCTACGGGTTCGGGAGACATGCAAACATGACCGAGACGCTCTCAGTCAATAACCATCAGCGGGATCTGGATACCCATGATGGCTCCCACATGCTCCTCGATGTTGTCATCGGATGAACCACGATGTCGAGGATTCGATCAAACCCTGTATGCAATTCCCTTTGTCAATCGGTACGTTACTTGCCCGAGACTCGATCGTCGGTATCCCAATACCTTGTTCAGTCTCGTTACTGGCAAGTCACTTTACTCGTACCGTAATGCATGATCCCGTGTCCAACACCTTGGTCACATTGAGCTCAATATGATGATGCATTACCGAGTGGGCCCAGAGATACCTCTCCGTCATACGGAGTGACAAATCCCAGTCTCGATCCGTGTCAACCCAACAGCTACTTTCGGAGATACCTGTAATGCACCTTTATAGTCACCCAGTTACGTTGTGACGTTTGATACACCCAAGGCACTCCTACGGTATCCGGGAGTTACACGATCTCATGGTCTAAGGAAGAGATATTCGACATTGGCAAAGCTCTAGCAAAACGAACTACACGATCTTTTATGCTATGCTTAGGATTGGGTCTTGTCCATCACATCATTCTCCTAATGATGTGATCCCGTTATCAACGACATCCAATGTCCATAGTCAAGAAACCATGACTATCTGTTGATCACAACGAGCTGGTCAACTAGAGGCTTACCAGGGACATATTGTGGTCTAAGTATTCACACGTGTATTACGATTTCCGGATAATACAGTTATAGCATGAATAAAGACAATTATCATGAACAACGAAATATAATAATACTTTTATTATTGCCTCTAGGGCATATTTCCAACAGTCTCCCACTTGCACTAGAGTCACCAATCTAGTTACATTGTGATGAATCGAACACCCACAGAGTTCTGGTGTTGATCATGTTTTGCACGCGAGAGAGGTTTAGTCAGCGGATCTGCGACATTCAGATCCGTGTGCACTTTGCAAATCTCTATGTCTCCATCTTGAACATTTTCACGGATGGAGTTGAAACGACGCTTGATGTGCCTGGTCTTCTTGTGAAACCTGGGCTCCTTGGCGAGGGCAATAGCTCCAGTGTTGTCACAGAAGAGTTTGATCGGCCCCGACGCATTGGGTATGACTCCTAGGTTGGTGATGAACTCCTTCACCCAAATCGCTTCATGCGCTGCCTCCGAGGCTGCCATGTACTCCGCTTCACACGTAGATCCCGCCACGACGCTCTGCTTGCAGCTGCACCAGCTTACTGCTCCACCATTCAACATATACACGTATCCGGTTTGTGACTTAGAGTCATCCAGATCTGAGTCGAAGCTAGCGTCGACGTAACCCTTTACGACGAGCTCTTCGTCTCCTCCATAAACGAGAAACATGTCCTTTGTCCTTTTCAGGTACTTCAGGATATTCTTGACCGCTGTCCAGTGTTCCTTGCCGGGATTACTTTGGTATCTTGCTACCAAACTTATGGCAAGGTTTACATCGGGTCTGGTACACAGCATGGCATACATAATAGATCCTATGGCTGACGCATAGGGGATTACACTCATCTCTTCTTTATCTTTTGCCGTGGTCGGTGACTGAGCTGAGCTCAGTCTCATACCTTGTAACATAGGCAAGAACCCCTTCTTGGACTGATCCATTCTGAATCTCTTCAAAATCTTATCAAGGTATGTGCTTTGTGAAAGACCTATGAGGCGTCTCGATCTATCTCTATAGATCTTGATGCCTAATATATAAGCAGCTTCTCCAAGGTCCTTCATTGAAAAACACTTATTCAAGTAGGCCTTAATGCTGTCCAGAAATTCTATATTATTTCCCATCAGGAGTATGTCATCTACATATAATATGAGAAATGCTACAGAGCTCCCACTCACTTTCTTGTAAACGCAGGCTTCTCCATAAGTCTGCATAAACCCAAACGCTTTGATCATCTCATCAAAGCGAATGTTCCAACTCCGAGATGCTTGCACCAGTCCATAAATGGATCGCTGGAGCTTGCATACTTTGTTAGCGTTCCGAGGAGCGACAAAACCTTCCGGCTGCATCATATACAGTTCTTCCTTAAGATGCCCGTTAAGGAATGCTGTTTTGACGTCCATCTGCCATATCTCATAATCATAGTATGCGGCAATTGCTAACATGATTCGGACGGACTTTAGCTTCGCTATGGGAGAGAATGTCTCGTCGTAGTCAATCCCTTGAACCTGTCGATAACCCTTAGCGACAAGTCGAGCTTTATAGATGGTAATATTACCATCCGCGTCCGTCTTCTTCTTAAAGATCCATTTGTTTTCTATCGCTCGCCGATCATCGGGCAAGTCTGTCAAAGTCCATACTTTGTTTTCATACATGGATTCTATCTCGGATTTCATGGCTTCAAGCCATTTGTTGGAATCCGGGCCCGCCATTGCTTCTTCATAGTTCGAAGGTTCACCGTTGTCTAACAACATGATTTCCAGGACAGGGTTGCCGTACCACTCTGGTGCGGAACGTGTCCTTGTGGACCTACGAAGTTCAGCAGTAACTTGATCCGAAGTACCTTGATCATTATCATTGTTTTCCTCTTCAGTTGGTGTGGGCATCACAGGAACGGTTTCCTGCGCTGTGCCACTTTCCCGCTCAAGAGGTAGTACTTCATCGAATTCTACTTTCCTCCCACTTACTTCTTTCGAGAGAAACTCTTTTTCCAGAAAGCATCCGTTCTTGGCAACAAAGATCTTGCCTTCGGATCTTAAGTAGAAGGTATACCCTACAGTTTCCTTAGGGTATCCTATGAATACGCATTTTTCCGACTTGGGTTCGAGCTTTTCAGGTTGAAGTTTCTTGACATAAGCATCGCATCCCCAAACTTTCAGAAACGACAGCTTAGGTTTCTTTCCAAACCATAATTCATACGGTGTCGTCTCAACGGATTTAGACGGTGCCCTATTTAAAGTGAATGTAGCTGTCTCTAGAGCGTATCCCCAAAATGATAGCGGTAAATCGGTAAGGGACATCATAGACCGCACCATATCCAATAGGGTGCGATTACGACGTTCGGACACACCGTTTCGCTGAGGTGTTCCAGGCGGCGTGAGCTGTGAAACGATTCCACATTTCCTTAAGTGTGTACCAAATTCATGACTTAAGTATTCTCCTCCACGATCTGATCGTAAGAATTTTATCTTTCGGTCACGTTGATTCTCTACCTCATTCTGAAATTCCTTGAACTTTTCAAAGGTCTCAGACTTGTGTTTCATTAAGTAGACATACCCATATCTACTCAAGTCATCTGTGAGAGTGAGAACATAATGATATCCTCCGCGAGCCTCAACGCTCATTGGACCGCACACATCGGTATGTATGATTTCCAACAAGTTGGTTGCTCGCTCCATTGTTCCGGAGAACGGAGTCTTGGTCATTTTGCCCAAAAGGCATGGTTCGCACGTGTCAAACGATTCATAATCAAGAGACTCTAAAAGTCCATCGGCATGGAGCTTCTTCATGCGCTTGACACCAATGTGACCAAGGCGGCAGTGCCACAAGTATGTGGGACTATCGTTATCAACTTTAAATCTTTTGGCATCTACACTGTGAACATGTGTAATATTACGCTCGAGATTCATTAAGAATAAACCATTGACCATCGGAGCATGACCATAAAACATATCTCTCATATAAATCGAACAACCATTATTCTCAGACTTAAATGAGTAGCCATCTCGTATTAAACGAGATCCAGATACAATGTTCATGCTCAAACTTGGCACTAAATAACAATTATTAAGGTTCAAAACTAATCCCATAGGTAAATGTAGAGGCAGCGTGCCGACGGCGATCACATCGACTCTAGAACCATTCCCGACGCGCATCGTCACCTCGTCCTTCGCCAGTCTCCGTTTATTCCGCAGCTCCTGCTGTGAGTTACAAATATGAGCAACGGCACCGGTATCAAATACCCAGGAGTTACTACGAGTACTGGTAAGGTACACATCAATCACATGTATATCAAATATACCTTTGGTGTTGCCGGCCTTCTTATCTGCTAAGTATTTGGGGCAGTTCCGCTTCCAGTGACCCTTCCCCTTGCAATAAAAGCACTCAGTCTCAGGCTTAGGTCCATTCTTTGACTTCTTCCCGGTAATTGGCTTACCAGGCGCGGCAACATCTTTGCCGTCCTTCTTGAAGTTCTTCTTACCCTTGCCCTTCTTGAACTTAGTGGTCTTATTGACCATCAACACTTGATGTTCTTTCTTGATTTCAGCCTCTGCTGACTTCAGCATCGAGAACACTTCAGGAATGGTCTTTTCCATCCCCTGCATGTTGTAGTTCATCACAAAGCTCTTGTAGCTTGGTGGGAGCGACTGGAGGATTCTGTCAATGACCGCCTCATCTGGGAGGTTAATGTTCAGCTGGGTCATACGGTTGTGCAACCCAGACATCTTCAGGATGTGCTCACTGACAGAACTGTTTTCCTCCATCTTACAACTGTAGAACTTGTCGGAGACATCATATCTCTCGACCCGGGCATGAGCTTGAAAAACTAGTTTCAGCTCTTCGAACATCTCATATGCTCCGTGGTGCTCAAAACGTTTTTGGAGCCCCGGTTCTAAGCTGTAAAGCATGCCGCACTGAACGAGGGAGTAATCATCAGCACGAGACTGCCAAGCATTCATAATGTCTTGGTTCTCTGGGACGGGAGCGTCACCTAGCGGTCCTTCTGGGACATATTGTTTCCTGGCAGCTATGAGGATGATCCTCAGGTTCTGGACCCAGTCCGTATAGTTGCTGCCATCATCTTTCAGCTTGGTTTTCTCTAGGAACGCGTTGAAGTTCATGTTGACATTAGCGTTGGCCATTGATCTACAAGACATATTTGCAAAGGTTTTAGACTAAGTTCATGATAATAAAGTTCCAATCAAATTATGAACTCCCACTTAGATTAGACATCCCTCTAGTCATCTAGGTGTTACACGATCCGAGTCGACTAGCCCGTGTCCGATCATCACGTGAGACGGACTAGTCATCGTCGGTGAACATTCTCATGTTGATCGTATCTTCCATACGACTCGTGTTCGACCTTTCGGTCTCGTGTTCCGAGGCCATGTCTGCACATGCTAGGCTCGTCAAGTTAACCCTAAGTGTTTTCGCTGTGTAAAACTGTCTTACACCCGTTGTATGTGAACGTAAGAATCCATCACACCCGATCATCACGTGGTGCTTAGAAGCGACGAACTGTAGCAACGGTGCACAGTTAGGGGAGAACACTTCTTGAAATTTTATAAGGGATCATCTTATTTACTACTGTCGTCCTAAGTAAACAAGATGCATAATACATAATAAACATCACATGCAATTATATAGTTGTGACATGATATGGCCAATATCATATAGCACCATTGATCTTCATCTTCGGGGCTCCATGATCATCTTGTCACCGGCTTGACACCATGATCTCCATCATCATGACCTCCATCATCGTGTCTTCATGATGTTGTCACGCCAACGACTACTTCTACTTCTATGACTAACGTTTAGCAATAAAGTAAAGTAGTTTACATGACGTTATTCAATGACACGCAGGTCATACAAAAAATAAAGACAACTCCTATGGCTCCTGCCGGTTGTCATACTCATCGACATGCAAGTCGTGAATCCTATTACAAAGAACATGATCTCATACATCACAATTCATCATTCATCACAACTTCTGGCCATATCACATCACATGATCAATCGCTGCAAAAACAAGTTAGACGTCCTCTAATTGTTGTTGCATCTTTTACGTGGCTGCAATTGGGTTCTAGCAAGAACGTTTTCTTACCTACGAATCACCACAACGTGATTTTGTCAACTTTTATTTACCTTTCATAAGGGCCCTGTTCATCGATTCCGCTCCAACTAAGGTGGGAGAGACAGACACCCGCCAGCCACCTTATGCAACTAGTGCATGTCAGTCGGTGGAACCGGTCTCACGTAAGCGTACGTGTAAGGTTGGTCCGGGCCGCTTCATCCCACAATACCGTTGAGCAAGAAAAGACTAGTAGAGGCAAGTAAGACGACAAAATCCACGCCCACAATAAAATTGTGTTCTACTCGTGCAAAGAGAACTATGCATAGACCTGGCTCATGATGCCACTATTGGGGAACATTGCAGAAAATTAAAATTTTTCCTACGGTTTCACCAAGATCCATCTATGAGTTCATCTAAGAAACGAGTCAAGGGAGAGAGTTTGCATCTACATACCACTTGTAGATCGCGTGCGGAAGCTTGCAAGGTGATGATGTAGTCGTACTCGATGTGATTCGAATCACCGATGACCAAGTGCTGAACGGACAGCACCTCCGCGTTCAACACACGTACGGGACGGGAGACGTCTCCTCCTTCTTGATCCAGCAAGGGGGAAGGAGAGGTTGAGGAAGACAGCTCCACCGGCAGCACGACGGCGTGGTGATGGTGGAGAGGCAGTACTCCGACAGGGCTTCGCCAAGCACTCAACGGAGGAGGAGAGGTGTTGGGGAGGGGAGGGCTGCGCCTTGGAGGGTGGTGCGGCTGCCCTCCCCTCACCCCTCTATTTATAGGAGGAAGGGAGAAGGGGGCCGGCCCCCTAGAACCCATCTAGGGGGAGGGGGTGCGGCGGCCTAGGGGAGAGGGGAGAGGGTGGCTTGCCCCCCAAGCCAAGGGGGGCGCCCCCTCTAGGGTTCCCCCTCAACCCTAGGCGCATGGGCCCAAGGGAGGGGGGGTGCAGCCAGCCCACCAGGGGCTGGCTCCCTGCCCCACGCAGCCCATGTGGCCCCCCGGGAGGGGTGGCCCCTCCCGGTGGACCCCCGGAACCCTTCCGGTGGCCCCGGTACAATACCGGTATGACCCCGAAACTTCCCGGTGTCCGTTTGACAACTTCCCATATATAAATCTTTACCTCCGGACCCTTCTGGATCTCCTCGTGACGTCCAGGATCCCATCCGGGACTCCGAACAACATTCGGTAGTCACATACTAGTCTTCCTAATAACCCTAGCGTCACCGAACCTTAAGTGTGTAGACCCTACGGGTTCGGGAGACATGCAGACATGACCGAGACGCTCTCAGTCAATAACCATCAGCGGGATCTGGATACCCATGATGGCTCCCACATGCTCCTCGATGTTGTCATCGGATGAACCACGATGTCGAGGATTCGATCAAACCCTGTATGCAATTCCCTTTGTCAATCGGTACGTTACTTGCCCGAGACTCGATCGTCGGTATCCCAATACCTTGTTCAGTCTCGTTACTGGCAAGTCACTTTACTCGTACCGTAATGCATGATCCCGTGTCCAACACCTTGGTCACATTGAGCTCAATATGATGATGCATTACCGAGTGGGCCCAGAGATACCTCTCCGTCATACGGAGTGACAAATCCCAGTCTCGATCTGTGTCAACCCAACAGCTACTTTCGGAGATACCTGTAATGCACCTTTATAGTCACCCAGTTACGTTGTGATGTTTGATACACCCAAGGCACTCCTGCGGTATCCGGGAGTTACACGATCTCATGGTCTAAGGAAGAGATATTCGACATTGGCAAAGCTCTAGCAAAACGAACTACACGATCTTTTATGCTATGCTTAGGATTGGGTCTTGTCCATCACATCATTCTCCTAATGATGTGATCCCGTTATCAACGACATCCAATGTCCATAGTCAGGAAACCATGACTATCTGTTGATCACAACGAGCTGGTCAACTAGAGGCTTACCAGGGACATATTGTGGTCTAAGTATTCACACGTGTATTAGATTTCCGGATAATACAGTTATAGCATGAATAAAGACAATTATCATGAACAATGAAATATAATAATACTTTTATTATTGCCTCTAGGGCATATTTCCAACAAAAAAATCATGACCGAAAATGGGCTCTTCGTCCTGGGTGGGCCAGAGATGCAGCTGCATGACATTCTTTGGATCGTCCATGACGGAAAAAACCGTGGTAGAAGCGAGGGGGAGGAAAATTTCGGGGAGTTCTCGGTTACAGTGGGAGGTCGGGGGCTGAGTGATGCGCGTTTCTCTCGTACACGTATGTGCGTGTGTGCGAGGCATTGGCTCTAACTGAACCCAAGCGAGGCGTTGGGCTCTAACTGAACCCGAGCGATTGCACTGCAGGCTACGCGTTACTGAACCCAAGCGATCGATCGATGGCTGTTAACTGAACCCGATCAAGCGATTCCTTCACTACTGCTGCTAACTAAAGCCGAGCGATGCTGCCTCTGGGATGAACAGTGAGCATTGTGTGGGGGGGTGGATGAACAGTGAGCGGTGGCGTTGCCTCTGGATGAACACGACCCCGTGGTGTGGTGGAGGGCTGGATGAATAGTAGACGGTGGAGAGGTGCCCGTGGAGGGGTGGTTGAATAGGACCCCATGGTGTGGAGGGCTGGATGAATAGTAGATGGTGGAGGGGTGCCCGTGGAGGGGTGGTTGAACAGTAGCCGGTGGAGTAGCGCACGGTGGAGGCTGGATGAACAGGAGCCCATGGAGGCTGGAGGAGGTCGACGGTAGCCCGTGGAGGCTGGAGGAGGTTGACGGTGGAGATGAACAATATCCTGTGGAGTCCCGTTTTGTGGTACGCCACACCCCTCCCGATGAACAAGACCCCCATTTCGACCGTAGGAGGTCCGTTTCGTCCGTTTTGCGGTACGCCACACCCCTCCCGATCAACGGGAACCCCGTTTCGACTGTAGGAGGTCCGTTTTGCGGTACGCCACACTCCTCCCGATCAACAGGACCCCTGTTTCGACCGTAGGAGGTCCGTTTCCTCCGTTTTGCGGTATGCCAGACCCCTCCCGATCAACAGGACCCCGTTCTGAACATAGGAGGTCCGTTTCCTCCATTGTGCGGTACGTCAGGCCTCGTTTCCATCGCCTGTTCCGTCCAAGCCCTCCCGATGAACATGACCACGCATTCCGTTCCGACCAGCCGGTTGGCTCCCACGCGTTCTGTTGCCTCCCGATGAACACGACGCATTCTGTTGCCTCCCCATGAACACGACGCATTCCATTGCCTCCCCATGAACACGACGATGACGCTGTTTCTCCGTTCCGACCCAGCCATGTACACGAGCCCTGGTCGTACGTATGCGCGAGTAGGCGTTCGAGACCCCACCCGTATGTACACATACGTGGCAGTATTTTCTTTCTTGCACCTTGGTCGATGTACGTACGTGTACATCCTACGTGCGAGCCTCTACTACGACATGTATGCGCCTCTACTACGACACGTGCGTGCCTCTACATCCACCAGTATATATGTACGTACACGTTCGCGACCAGAATGACAACGCTACGTACGCTTCGACCAGGTGGGTCCCGACTGTCAGACATTTCCTTGCCTGCGAAGATGTAGCTGGTGGGCCCCAGCAGTCAGGGGGGCGAATCATTTTTTTTTTGCCCAGACGAACTTCCTTACGTGTGAAGATGTAGCTGGTGGGTCCCAACAGTCAGGGGCAAACGTTTTTTTGTGAAATACGGTGGCCCGTCCGGTGGGTCCCCGCTGTTAGGTGGAGGAATAATTATTTTGCACGTAATAAGGAGGCACTTCCCTGCTGTGGCCGTGGACCCAGCCGTCAGCCTCTCCACGTACAGTCCATGTCCGATGGAAGCCGTTCCTTGATCACGTTGACCACGCCGCGCCGACAGCACCAGGGCGATGGACGACGGCGAGGCCTAGGAAGGGGACAATGCGGAGCCGGGGAAGACGCGGCAGTGGATGCCCATGCGTAGAGGAGTACGAGGGTTCACTGGTTCGTTGCGGTGTGAGGCTGCCGTCGCCGCAGAATAACAGGGAGTGTCGTTCGTTGACCACGTTGACTAGGTCGCGCAGAGAGCACCAGGGTGGTGGACGACGGTGAGGCCTAGGAAGGGAACGACACAGAGGCAGGGAAGACTCAGCAGTTGTTTCGCACGCGGAGGGGAGTACGACTGTACGAGGGTTTACTGGTTCGTCTGCCATCGCTGGAGAATAACAGCAGGTGTGGGTGAGTAGAGGGATGGCTAGGCCAGCGATGGGAGTACGGTGGGGCGGTGAGGCCTGCGCGGCAGCACAGCCGGCCGCGGGAAAGAGGGAGCAGGCAGTCCCACCGGCGCTTGTTTGAGCGGCTGGAGCAGGAAGAGCAGAGATTGAAGAAGCACGACGGTCGTTCGATGGACATCCAACAGTCATTGCTTGTGCGTCAACCTTTTTTTAGGAAAGCCTCAAATCTGTGGAAAACAGCATACAGCCCATCTGCCATTATTTCTAATAATTTACAGCCCATTTGCTAATTCTTAACGTTTTTTGGAGCCCATATTCTTTTTGTTAGCATTACAGCCCATATTGTGGCCACGGTTAAAAAATTATACGAAATTTTGCATATTTCGGTGCGGTCCGAACTGTTTTAATCCCGAAATTTCGACTCACATTCAAATTGATTTTAAAAATAAATGTATATCAATATAAAATCCAACAAATTCTCCACGCATAAAAATTAATGTAATTTAAAATCTCAAAATGAAAAAAAAGATATTTGAAACTAATTGCCGGTTTGATGTGTTTTAAAAATGTACAGCCCATTTCTCATTACTGATGGGCCATTTTCTCGGCCAGCCGAATGAAAGCTCTCCTCGTCTTGAAAGATTTGCAGCCCAACAGGCCTGACAAAGTGACTTGGCAAATCACAAAAAATTGGGTTGTGGCCGTGGACCTAGCTGTCAGCCTCTCCACGTACAGTACTCTTCCGATGGAAGTCATTCCTTGATCATGTTGACCACGCCGCACGGAGAGCACCACGGCGGTGGACGACGGCGAGGCCTAGGAAGGGGACGATGCGGAGCTAGGGAAGACGCGGTAGTGGAAGCCCGCGTGGAGAGGAGTACGAGGGTTCACTGGTTCGGCTGCGGTGTGAGGCTGCCGTCGCCGCAGGGCCTGGCCAGCGGTGGGAATAGTAGGGGGCGGTGAGGCCTCCGCGGCAGCACAGCCGGCCACGGGAGGCAGGAGCATGCGGCACGACCGGCGCTGCTTTTCGCGGCTGGAGCAAGAAGACCAGAGGTTGAAGAAGCACTACGGCCGTTGGATGGACATCGTACGGTCACTGGAGCTAGAATCATTCATATTGACTAAGTTGACAAAGCCCTTCGTCCCTGTCAACTTAGTAGGCCCACAAGTTAGCCTCCCACCAAGGTGGGTCCCAGCTAGCCGGGGGAGTATTCATTTTTTGTGCGTAATAAGGAGGCACTTCCGGTGGGTCCGAGCTGACAGCGGGGGGAACATTTTTTTTGCGAAATACGGTGGCCCGTCAGGTGGGTCCCAGCAGTCAGGCGGCAAACGTTTTTTTTCGCGAAATACAGTGGCCCGTCCAATGGGTCCCTGCTGCCAGTTGGAGGAATAATTATTTTCCGCGTAATAAGGAGGCACTTACTTGCTACGGCCGTGGACCTAGCTGAGACTCTCCACATATAGTATACTTCCGATGGAAGTCGTTCCTTGACCACATTGACCTCGCCACGTTCTGTTGCATCCATGCATCCATGGGCGTGGTGCGTCCCCACTGTCAGCCTCTCACCTACAGTCATCTTCCGATGACTCTCGGTTGTTGACCACGTTGATCACACCGTGCCGAGCGCACCCAGACTGGAACGACCCGGAGATGGGGACGACAGGGCAGTGGGGTCGCAGATGGAGAGGAGTGGGAAACTTCACTGGTTCGGGTGCGCGGCAGCACAGCCGCGGTGCCGCCCACGGGAGACTAGAGCAAGAACAGAGGTTGAAGAAGGAGCACGGCTGTTGGATTAACATAAAACGGTCCAGCTGCTAGAATCATTTGTTGATTAAGTTGACAAAGCCATGCGTACACGTCCTCTTAGTAGGCCCACAAGTCAGTCACCAAATCTGACGGGTCCCAGCTGTCAACGGGATGAATATTTTTCTTTGCAATACAAGGAGGCACTTCCTTCCGTGCGAAGATACAGCCGGTGGGTCCCAGCTGTCAGGTGGAGGAAACATTTTTTTAGCTTAATAAGGAGGAACTTTGCTTGCATGCGACCATGGACCTCGTGGGTCCCAGTCGTCAGGCTCTCCAAGTACATTCCTCTTCCGATGACTCTCGTTTATTGACCACGCCGCGCCGAACGCAGTGAGGCGGTGGACGAGGTGAGGCCCCGGACAGGAATGACTCGGGGATGGGAAAACGCGGTAGTGGAGTCACAGATTGAGAGGAGGAGAAGGGTTATAACTGGTTCTATTGCGGCGTGGGGCTATAGTCTGTGGAGAATGACATGAGGTGTCGAGGGGTGGAGGGATAGCCTAGCCGGCGGTGGGGTAGCGCTTCGCAGCGATGCGTGCTAAGCAGAGCCGCAAGCCGCCGGAGGCCGGACCAGGCAGTCCCGGCGACGTTGGAGGAAGAAGTCGAGATATTGGACGTGCATGCCGACCATTGGATATAAATCCAACGGCTGTGGATGACACAATCATTTGTTGACCAAGTTGACAACGCCCTGCGTAGACTTCGACCTATTGGCCCACATGTCAGCCTGCAAAATGTGGCATATATTTAACCCATATTTTCTAGAATGTACAGTCCATTTGCTGGGCTGGGTGAACAAATAATTTCACGTCAATCAGGCCCATTTATATTTTCTAAGAAATCCCAGCTGAGGGAGTCCTGGATTAGGGGGTATCTGGACAGCTGGATTATATCCTTTGGCCGGACTGTTGGACTATGAAGATACAAGATTGAAGACTTCGTCTCATGTCCGGATGGGACTCTACTTGGCATGGAAGGCAACCTAGGCAATACGGATGTGTATATATCCTCCTTTGTAACCGACCTTGTGTAACCCTAGCCCCCTCTGGTGTCTATATAAACTGGAGGGTTTTAGTCCGTAGGACAACATACAATCATACCATAGGCTAGCTTCTAGTGTTTAGCCTCTCTGATCTCGTGGTAGATCAACTCTTGTAATACCCATATCATCAAGAATAAATCAAGCAGGATGTAGGGTTTTACCTCCATCAAGAGGGCTTGAACCTGGGTAAAACATTGTGTCCCCTGCCTCCTGTTACCATCTGCCTAGATGCACAGTTCGGGACCCCCTACCCGAGATCCGCCGGTTTTGACACCGACATTGGTGCTTTCATTGAGAGATCCACTGTGTCGTCGCCAGAAGGAATGATGTCTCGTCTCGTCTTTAAAGACGGTACTACCGTTGGGGGAGCTTTGGCTATCGGCCAAACTCTCTGGCTAGGCGGTTTCATCATGACCGCCTGTTCGGCCGCCGTGCCGACGATGACTTCTCGGGTCATCGAAAACAGCCTCCACGTCAAATTGGCACTCGCCGAACAGATGGATCTAGTGGAGCTCGCCTCCCTAAACAAGCTCTTGGATCGCATCGCCGCCCTGGGAGTCGCTATGGACTATGATCGGATTGGGCTTAAACCCGATCAAAGGGAGATTAACTCTCCACTGGTCACCCATCACATTGCGGTGGTGGAGGAACAATGCGGCAACTCTTCCTCTATTTTGAGGACTAACTATGTCCGGATTCCTGAGCTCTCCGAGCCGGATACCCGCTTACGGGAGGACATTACCCAAGCCCTGAACCTAGAATCAGGCAGCGGGCCAAATTTATCAGGTAACACTCCGGAACCCGAACTTCCAAGATTGGAAATGCCTCGGCCCCTGGGTCTCAGATCGGGTAGGGATTCGGACTCAAATCCACCCACCCACCCAGACATAAATGATCTTTCCAACATCAGACAAGAGCCCCATGAAACAGTACATCATTATTGGGCCAGATTCCTCCTTGTGTTGAACAAGGTTAAGGACTGTCGTGAGGAAGATGCAATCTCACTTTTCTGCAATAATTGCATGGACAAGGGGATCGTTAACGCCTTAAGTCGCCGTGACATATCACGCTTCGCTGACTTGGCGTCCATAGTGCGAAAGTACTGTGCGATGGAAAGCGCCTGGAAAAACGAAATGAAATTTTGGGATAATCCGGCTCCAAATATACACCCAGTCCGAAGTAAAAGGGTGCACTATCATAAGACACCCGAGCTAGTTGCCAGGAATCAAAAACCCTATACATGGCATGGAACCGTATTGGAGGGATGGCTTAACGGCCCCTGCAAAATTCATAGTACGGCTAAAAACCATACCAAAACACAACCTTAGAGCATGTTGGATACTCCGGCAGGTGGCTAAAAGCGGTGAGGATCTTCTCATCCCAGATGCCGCAGAGCACCATCCCATGGATAGCAATACGGTATTAACAGTCTTTGAGACCTTCGCATCAAATAATAGGCGCAAGAGAACACTCCGCAGCATTGCCGAAATTTGCCATGTGGCAGCAATAAATCCATGGAGTGACACGGCTATCACCTTCAATGCCAGTGATGAACCTAAATTCCGAACAGCCCAAGCACCAGCTGCACTGGTCCTCAACCCAATCATGGACGGCTTTCTACTCACCAAAGTACTCATGGACGGCGGCAGTGGATTAAACCTCATCTATGAGGAAACTCTTCAAAAGATGGAAATAGACTGGAACCACATTGAGCAAAGTAGCACAACCTTTAGAGGAATCATCCCCAGTCAGGAAGCACGCTGTGCTGGGAAAATCACACTAGATGTGGTATTCGGCACGCCGGATAATTACAGGTCCGAAGAAATTACATTCCAAGTGGCCCCGTTCAGTAGTGGTTATCATGCTCTTTTAGGACGGGAGGCGTTCACAATCTTCCAAGCCGTACCCCATTACGGGTACATGAAACTAAAAATGCCCGGGCCCAACGGAATCATCACTCTCGCTAGTGATCCGAAGCCCTCGCGGCCGAGGAACTGACTGCGCTACGCTCCACGGTGGATAGGGACGACGTGATACTTGATAAGATATCCAAGTCTACCTCCTTTAAACCAGCGGATGAAACAGTCAAAATCCAAGTCCATCCAACGGACCCTACAAAAACAGCCACTATCGGGGCACGGTTAAGCCCCGCCGTGGACGCCGCACTACGAGATTTCCTGCGCGAGAATTGGGACATATTCGCCTGGCATCCCTCAGATATGCCAGGAATCCCACGCAGGCTGGCCGAGCACAGCCTCAATATCCTAAAAGGATTCAAGCCGGTCAAGCAGGCTCTTCGGCGTTTCTCTGAACCTAAGAGACAAGCTATGGGAGAGGAACTAGCCAAGTTATTGGAGACCGATTCATTAGAGAAATAAAACACCCGGACTGGCTAGCAAACCTGGTGATGGTACCAAAGAAGGATAAATCCTGGCGCCTGTGCATCGATTTCAAGGACCTCAACAAGGCCTGCCCAAAGGATCCCACCCCCCCGCATCGATCAAATCATCGATGCTACCGCAGGACACGACTCATTGTGTTTCCTCGACGCATACTCCGGCTACCGCCAAATTAAGATGGCGGAGCCCGACCAAGCCGCAATGGCATTCATCACACCATACGGCCCCTTCTGCTTTAACACAATGCCCTTTGGGCTCAAAAACGCCGGCAAAACATATCAGCGCATGATTCAGACATGTCTGGCAAATCAGATCGGCAAAATAGTGGAGGCATACGTAGATGATGTGGTCGTCAAAACCAAGCATGTCGACTCTCTAGTAGACGACTTGAGACTCACATTCGATAACCTCTGAATATATGACATCAAGCTCAACCCGGAAAAATGCTTTTTCGGCGTGCCTGCCGGAAAGCTCCTGGGCTTCATTGTATCCGGCAGAGGAATTGAAACAAATCCGGCCAAGATCCGAGCTCTGTCATAGTTGGATATCCCAACAGACCTCAAACAAATCCAGAAATTAACCGGATGCGTGGCGGCTCTAAGCTGCTTTATCTCCCGCCTGGGAGAAAAGGCATTACCTCTTTATCGCCTCCTACGGCGCACCGAACACTTCAAGTGGACGGATGCCGCCACAGCCGGATTGGAAGAAATAAAAGCCATATTAGCAACCAACCCAGTCCTGGCTGCGCCAAACATTGGCGAACCAATGTTGTTATACATTGGGGCAACCCATCAAGTTGTGAGCCCAGTGCTCGTCGTTGAACGAGAAACGGACGGTCATAAATTCCCTCTTCAAAAGTCGGTATACTATGTATCCACCGTCCTTACTCCATGCAAGTCACGGTACCCGCATTATCAAAAGATAGCATACGCGGTATTCATGGCATCCCAGAAACTGCGACACTACTTTCAAGAGTGTTTGATAACAGTAGCCTCAGAAGTGCCACTTAATTATATTATAAACAACCGCGACGCCACGGGCCGGATTGCCAAGTGGGCCATTGAGCTCCTCTTGTTCGACATAACTTACAAGCCACGACGAGCCATTAGGTCGCAAATACTGGCCGACTTTGTCACCGAATGGACGGAAGCCGAACTCCCTAAAGAGTACGGCGTGTATTCCAACTGTACTCCAAAACGTTGGCTGGTCTGGGGGCTGGCGTCGTTTTGACGTCCCCAACCGGAGATATAGTTCAATACGTACTCCAGATAATGTATACGGACTCCAATAACGCAGCCGAATATGAGGCCCTTTTACATGGTCTCCGGATGGTAGTATCCATGGGCATTCAACGCCTAGAGGTGCGGGGGGATTCAAACCTCGCAATATCCCAAATAAATGGAGACTTTGATGCCAAGGATCCGAAAATGGCGGCCTATCGCAACACTGTCCTAAAAATGTCAGCTCGGTTCGATACCAAGAACCCAGTAATAACAACCCAGACCCAACCGCAATGCCCGATACCGAACACTCTGACATAATCGGAGGCTCTGCCACCAAAATAACATCTTCAGCCCACATTATAACGGCCGTCATCGCCCCGTGGACAGAACCATTCCTGGCCTACCTAACTAGGCAGGAACTCCCCAAGGACCAAAATGAGGCACGCTGCATAGTGCGGCGATCTAAAGCCTATAAGGTCCATGAGGGAGAGCTTTATAAGAAAAGCACCACCGGAGTCCTTCAAAGGTGCATCTCCGAAGAGGAAGGGCGGAAGCTTCTGGCTGAAATTCATGCCGGACTCGGCGGTCACCATGCCGCAGCCCGGGCTCTTGTAAGCAAGGCCTTCCGTATAGGATTCTATTGGCCAACGGCCCGGGCAGATGCACAGGACTTGGTCCAACGTTGCGCCGGTTGCGAGCTCTTTGCAAATCAAAGCCACATGCCACCCACCGCCCTCCAAACAATCCCCATTACATGGCCCTTCGCGGTCTGGGGGCTTGACATGGTTGGATCCCTTAAAGGGGGAACCCACAAGAAAAAATACTTACTAGTCATGGTGGATAAATTCACCAAATGGATAGAGGCCAAGCCTGTTAAAACAGCCGAATCCGGACCAGTGATAGACTTCATATCTGGGGTCGTACACCGTTATGGCGTCCCCCACAGCATCATCACTAACAACGGCACAAACTTCACAGTCAATGAGGTAAAACTCTGGTGCAGCAAAATGGGCATCAAGCTCGATTATGCTTCAGTCTATCACCCACAAACCAACGGCCAAGTCAAGCGAGCAAACGGTCTTATAATGAGCGGCATTAAACCCAGGTTAGTGCATTCCTTTATGGAGTCTAACACGCACTGGGTAGAGGAGCTCGACTCCATACTCTGGGGGTTGCGGACCATGCCGAATCGTAGTACCGGATACACACCCTTCTTTATGGTGTACGGTGCAGAGGCAGTCTTGCCCTGTGACGTAATTCATGACTCACCTCGAGTGCGCATGTACGAAGAAAGAGACTCGAGCTCGATCGGCAGTAAAGTCTGGACACCCTGGAGGAGGAGCGCGATGTAGCCAAAGCCCGTTCCGCATTTTATCAGCAACAGGCTCGCAGATACCAAAGCAGAGAAGTACGGGCCAAAACTTATAACGTTGGCGAACTAGTTCTATGCCTGCCGGATAAGAAAAAGAACAAGCTCGATCCCAAATGGGAAGGTCCCTTCATTATTGACCAAGTTCTGACCGGTGGAGCGTATCGACTGCGGGATGCATCGACTAGTCGACTTGAGCCGAACCCATGGAACGCGGCCAGGCTCCGAAGATTCTACGCCTAGCGCTGGACCCTATGTTCGTCCCCTCGCCTTGTCCATTTTTTGCATGTAGATTATCTGTCTTGTTTTTCTTTCTTCCTTTCTGTTATTATTTCTCTAGGCCTTTAAGGGCCAACTTGTGCCTCGCTTGCACATTATAGATGCGCTAGCCGTGCTCATAATACCTGAGGGCTTCTTTCACAAAAGCTTAATTATTTATCTGGGCCTCAGGCCCTGAACATGTGTCATGCTTCCGCATGTACCTTTTTTCGCCATTATATGCATCGATATGACTTAAGTTTTGGCCAAGCTGGGTTTCCTGGCTCTTGTATTTATGCCCTACGTTCCCGTTAATTTGGCTAGGGCATAAGGGGAGCACCTCTGCGATTGTTACTGCCGGGTCAGCCGGACATGTACCTCAGACTGGGTGAAGCCGAAAGCTAGCGTTCTTAAGGGAATATTCGGTCGGTGAACAAAAGATGATTTTTATTTATTGTCCATATCTGACACCAGATGTTTTTCCTGCGTTTCCTATCGCAGTACAGACATGCACTTTAGGGCATGCTTACCCAGGGAAAGGAACCCTTAACGGAACTATTCTCCTTGGAAGATGTTTCTTACTACCCATGTAATATAACATAACTAGTTGGGCACTTGTCTGTTCAAGCACTTATGACCCCTACGCCTGGTCTCCACGCATGCCCCAGTTCTTATATAACTGCGCAGGTATTCGGATACACTCCGGACTATCGGGTCCCGAGGTTGAAGCGAAAAGGTCCGCCACGACAAATGATCTACAATCCGGCTAGAAGGCATTATACATGTCACTTTCATTACATAGTCATGCATACTGACTAAATTCCTCTTCTATACCATCCAACAGGCGGTCTAGCTTACAATCCTGTTGGGAATACTTTGCGGCTAATTCTACTTGCCCATAAACTAAGCTAACTCGGATTTCTTTTCCGTCGGGCCCCACAGGTTCGACCTCGGCCATGTGATTTGGGTCTGCCTTGGTATACCGCGTCTTCACCATGGCCCAGGCTTCTCTGGCACCCTGTCGGCAGGCTGATATCTTCCATAATCGGAAGCGCCTCCGTGCTCCCTTGAGCTTCTCCGCAAGCTCTGCAACGCCCTCTGGCAGGGAGACGGACAACCACAAGGCATGGGCAACACCCTGCATCACCTGTCGAACTTGTTCGTGCAGATGTGACAGCTCGGATAGAAGATCACCCGCAGACTCGGGCATTTCCTCCACGGCACGACCCGTCAGCATACCTACAGACATAACGCTATTAGTCGGCTTCTTCGCCGAACTCCTTTAAAAGGATTCGTTGAAACACTTACTGAAAATGCCGCGCCGAAGCCGCTTATTCTCCTTCTCGGAGTCTGCAAGCTGGCCCCGAACGTCTTTTAGTTCCACGCTCAGCTTAATATTGGCGTCTTGGAGATTGTTTTTCTCCCGCCTAACCTTAGTCAGCACGTGTTTTCCAGCCTCTAGCTGTCGCATAACATGCTGGTCCTCCAGATTTTCTCCGGATTCATCTGCAACATCGGTTGTTAGATCTGCAGCCATGCCGCACATTATATGGTAACCATCATTCTTTAAAGTAAATGTTACCAGCAGGTGACTTTTTTAGTTCCTGCAATGCGGCCACAGCAGCCCGTAGTTGGGTCTTGCATTCCTCTAGCTCCTGTGATAGCCTAGTATTCTTCTCTATAAGAACCTACACAATAAAGATGATCCTTACATCAGTTCTGCTAACTGTTTCAAGTCTCAGGGGCTACTGATACATATAAATCGTCAGATTTACTTACCCGTACATCCTTTACATACTGATCCGTGGCTCTGGCTAGACCATCTTGAGCAGCTAGAAGGTACGCCTCTCCAGAATTGAAGGCATCAAATGCCTCTGGTGAGAAACAAACGTCATAGAGTACGGCCCGACGGCGCCTATGATTCATGGCGCTTTCCACCTCTGAGTTAGTAGCAGATAATCTATTTGCATCCTCTGTAGGGGGATTATCCGGCGCCCTCCCAATATCGGCTTCCGCCTCTATGTCCGGTCCTGGCGCCCGGCTGGTGGAAGCGTGATTAGTAACATCGCCGGACATATTCCGGCGAGCGTTTTTTCTGTTAAAGAAACACGGGTGTCATTATATTTCGGGAAAGACGACAACCACGGAGCGGGGTTTGTTATACCTTTGCACCGGCGTCTCCGTCCTGACCGCCTTCCTTTTTGGCCTACCCGGCCTCAGCGCCTCTTGTTGGCGAGTTGCTGCGGGTTCGGCAGGGCGTCCCGAATGCCTTCCCTGTAAAAAATGCCATGTATATATGGTGGGTGAAGTGTCTAAAAGGGGATCCTAGTTTTTGGAGTTGGGATTTTTGGTTTTCCTTACGTGCGATGCAGGGAGCAGTCCGGGATAGTCGGTTGTAATGGCCACCATGGCGTCATCGCAGCTTAACTGATAGAACTGCCGGTCTATCAGCTCCACGAAGATAACCGGATCTTCTTCAAGTCCGGAGTCGAGGGCCCGGTCAGGGTCCTCCGGTTGTGGAGAGGGGCTGCTGACCTCCTTTATGGCTTTTCACAGATCCTGCCGCAAACTGGCAAGGTGAATAGTTACGACAAAGAATGCGGGAAAATGGAAGTAAGGGGATATAGATTACCCAGCTTGGAGGATTGTACATGGAGAATCTATCCCGTGGCTTGATGCGGGTGAACTCCTCCTCCTCTCCCTTGAACAATTCAGACAAAAATTTTGCTAAAGCGGCAGCATTGTCCGGACCCTTACGCCCGCAGCGGGTGGCGTCATCCGCCCCGTTATAACACCACAAGGGGTGCCCACGATATTGAAGAGGTTGCAC
This sequence comes from Triticum dicoccoides, assembly GCF_002162155.2. Classification (NCBI taxonomy): domain Eukaryota; kingdom Viridiplantae; phylum Streptophyta; class Magnoliopsida; order Poales; family Poaceae; genus Triticum; species Triticum dicoccoides. Next base: position 185,848,043 of record NC_041390.1, read on the forward strand.
TCCCCACATTATGCAAATCGACATAATTTCGATTACTTTCTATCTTGATCGAGCTAGTGCTTTAATTCGGTTCATCCGATAGAGGACTTCTCCATTGTCTTCCACCTGGGGGCTCCGTGGGCACCAACTTCGGCGTTTCTTCAGAGGAGCATTGTTGAACTTAGGAAGACCCCGCCGAATAGGGTCCGGAAGAGGAATGTCCTCCATATAAAACCATTGTGAAGGCCAGTCTTCGGGTGACTTCTTCGGAGTACCGGACAGGTATCCGGTATCGGCGATGCACCATATTTCGGCTCCGCCCACTTGATAAAGTGACCCCCTCTATGTGCGAGGGACGAGGCAAATAGCCTTTTCCATAGCTCGAAGTGAGCCTCGCAGCCCAGGAACAACTCGCAGAGAGCCACATAGCTGGCGATATGTAGGATGGAGGCGGGGGTGAAATTGTGTAATTGGAGGCCGTAGAACTCAAGGATCCTGCGGAGGAACGGATGAATTGGAAATCCGAGTCCCCTTAACAGATAGGGAACAAGGCAGACCCGTTCCCCCATAGAGGGATTGGGAAAGTTCTCCGCTTGCTCCCCGCCATTATAGGTGGCAAGCCTGGCTCGAATGGGCACCATGTACGCCGGAGGGAGAAATCCCTTAGTCTGCAGTTCGACTAAACGACTGCGTGGGACTGAAAACCTCTTCGAATCACCGGGCTTAGGGCTTCAGGGCAGGGAGGAGGAGCTGCGGAGGTTGGCCATGCTGGAATGGATCTTTCCGGAATGCGCTCTGATGGACTCTCGCTGGGGGAGGATGGTATGGATCGGATCTAAGGATCCCCATCCCTTTAATAGACAATTTATTTATCTGGCTAGGGGGGCGAATGTAAAAATGCCCTGGCGCCTCATATTCATTCGACGTGTGGGAGAAAGCCCTTATTGGGCACAGAAGCCAAGAGGTCCAAACATTTATGGGATCGGACACTTCTTTACAAACGTTCGAAAGATGGAGAAGAACCCGCCTTGTAATGCCGAAGACAATACTGCGCGCCGAACTCATCGTCATTGAAGCCTGGTTCGGGGGCTACTGAGGGAGTCCTGGATTAGGGGGTATCCGGAAAGCCGGATTATATCCTTTGGCCGAACTGTTGGACTATGAAGATACAAGATTGAAGACTTCATATCGTGTCCGGATGGGACTCTACTTGGTGTGGAAGGCAAGCTAGGCAATACGGATGTGTATATCTCCTCCTTTGTAATCGACCTTGTGTAACCCTAGCCCCCTCTGGTGTCTATATAAACCGGAGGGTTTTAGTCCATAGGACAACATACAATCATACCATAGGCTAGCTTCTAGGGTTTAGCCTCTCCGATCTCGTGGTAGATCAACTCTTGTAATACCCATATCATCAAGAATAAATCAAGCAGGACGTAGGGTTTTACCTCCATCAAGAGGGCCCAAACCTGGGTAAAACATCGTGTCCCCTGCCTCCTGTTACCATCCACCTAGACGCACAGTTCGGGACCCCCTACCCGAGATCCGCCGGTTTTGACACCGACACCAGCCCATTTGCACTTCCTTGAAATACATGTATTAGGTGGGCTCGTTATATATATAATGTTATGTTAGAAGGATCAATTAATATCAAAGAATAAACTAAAGAGGCACATTTATATATATATATATATATATATATATATAATTAAGAAATTAACGAGTTATTGCTCAAAATAAAAATGAGCGCATTATTATTAAATTGGTCCTTAAAATCTTCGCAAGCTTTTGTAAGCAATCACCAGGATTTTCCTTGCATGTGAGTCAAAAACAACCAGGATTTTCCTTGCCAACTTCCGTTAAACATTTACTTTTATAAGTTAATAACACGTGGGATGTTTTTATAATGTATATATAAGTCTCTATAAAATATACGATAATAGTAGTAATATAAATCTTTCCCTAATAATAAAGCACGGATTGACTCTTTGGGTTCACTGTCACAATACGCTTCTTTCCATGAATTTACGCTTTCAATTTTTTTCCGTTAGTTTTGATCGACAGTCCGTCCAATTGCTGCGAGGCGGTACTAAAAACTTGTCCATCCAATTGGTCCACGTCCACATTCTCTTATTGGGCTTGCACGCATGTTTCGGCCTGCATGCATGCTTCTGTATCTGTACCTTACCTGATTTTCACAATGTACTCAGAGTAATCCAGATATGTCTCCAACGTATCTATAATTTTTGATTGCTCCATGCTATATTATCTACTGTTTTGTACTATATTGGGATTTATTTTTCCACTTTTATATTATTTTTGGGACTAACCTATTAACCAGAGGCCCAGCCCAGAATTGTTGTTTTTTGCCTATTTCAGTGTTTTAGATAAACGGAATATCAAATGGAATAAAATCTTCGGGAACGTGATTTTCTCACCGAACGTGATCCAGGAGACTTGGACCCTGCTCCAAGGAACAAAAGAGGCGGTCACGAGGGTGGGGGGCGCCCCCCCTAGGGCACGCCCCCTGCCTCGTGGGTGAAGGAAATATGCCCTAGAGGCAATAATAAAGTTATTATTTATTTCCTTATATCATGATAAATGTTGATTATTCATGCTAGAATTGTATTAACCGGAAACATAATACATGTCTGAATACATAGACAAACAGAGTGTCACTAGTATGCCTCTACTAGACTAGCTCGTTAATCAAAGATGGTTATGTTTCCTAACCATGGACAAAGAGTTGTTATTTGATTAACGGGATCACATCATTAGGTGAATGATCTGATTGACATGACCCATTCCATTAGCTTAGCACCCGATCGTTTAGTATGTTGCTATTGGTTTCTTCATGACTTATACATGTTCCTATGACTATGAGATTATGCAACTCCCGTTTACCGGAGGAACACTTTGTGTGCTACCAAACGTCACAACGTAACTGGGTGATTATAAAGGTGCTCTACAGGTGTCTCCAAAGGTACATGTTGGGTTGGCGTATTTCGAGATTAGGATTTGTCACTCCGATTGTCGGAGAGGTATCTCTGGGCCCTCTCGGTAATACACATCACATAAGCCTTGCAAGCATTGCAACTAATGAGTTAGTTGTGAGATGATGTATTACGGAACGAGTAAAGAGACTTGCCGGTAACGAGATTGAACTAGGTATTGAGATACCGACGATCGAATCTCGGGCAAGTAACATACTGATGACAAAGGGAACAACGTATGTTGTTATGCAGTCTGACCGATAAAAGATCTTCGTAGAATATGTAGGAGCCTATATGAGCATCCAGGTTCCGCTATTGGTTATTGACCGGAGACATGTCTCGGTCATGTCTACATTGTTCTCGAACCCGTAGGGTCCGCACGCTTAAGGTTTCGATGACAGTTATATTATGAGTTTATGAGTTTTGATGTACCGAAGGATTTCGGAGTCCCGGATGGGATCGGGGACATGACGAGGAGTCTCGAAATGGTCGAGACATAAAGATTGATATATTGGAAGCCTATATTTGGATATCAGAAGTGTTCTGGGTGAAATCGGGATTTTACCGGAGTACCGGGAGGTTACCGGAACCCCCCGGGAGGTATATGGGCCTTAGTGGGCCTTAGTGGAAGAGAGGAGAGGTGGCCAGGGCTGGGCCGCGCGCCCCTCCCCCTAGTCCGAATAGGACAAGGAGAGGGGGGCGGCGCCCCCCCTTCCTTCTCTCTCTCCTCTTTCCCCCCTCCCGAATCCTATTCCAACTAGGAAAAGGGGGGAATCCTACTCCCGGAGGGAGTAGGACTACTCCTGGTGCGCCCTCTCCTGGCCGGCCGCACCCCCCTTTGATCCTTTATATACGGAGGCAAGGGGCACCCCTAGAGACACAAGTTGATCCACGTGATCATATTCTTAGCCGTGTGCGGTGCCCCCTTCCACCATAGTCCTTGATAATATTGTAGCGGTGCTTAGGCGAAGCCCTGCGACGGTAGTACATCAAGATCGTCACCACGCCGTCGTGCTGATGGAACTCTTCCCCGACACTTTGCTGGATCGGAGTCCGGGGATCGTCATTGAGCTGAATGTGTGCTAGAACTCGGAGGTGCCATAGTTTCGGTGCTTGATCGGTCGGGCCGTGAAGACATACGACTACATCAACCATGTTGTGTTAATGCTTCCGTTGTCGATCTACAAGGGTACGTAGATTACACTCTCCCCTCTCGTTGCTATGCATCACCATGATCTTGCGTGTGCGTAGGAATTTTTTTGAAATTACTACGTTACCCAACAGTGGCATCCGAGCCTAGGTTTTATGTGTTGATGTTATTTGCACGAGTAGAACACAAGTGAGTTGTGGGTGATATAAGTCATACTGCTTACCAGCATGTCATACTTTGGTTTGGCGGTATTGTTGGACGAAGCGGCCCGGACCGACATTACGCGTACGCTTACGCGAGACCGGTTCTCCCGACGTGCTTTGCACAAAGGTGGCTAGCGGGTGACAGTTTCTCCAACTTTAGTTGAACCGACTGTGGCTACGACCGGTCCTTGCGAAGGTTAAAACAACACCAACTTGACAAACTATCGTTGTGGTTTTGATGCGTAGGTAAGATTGGTTCTTGCTTAAGCCCGTAGCAGCCATGTAAAACTTGCAACAACAAAGTAGAGGACGTCTAACTTGTTTTTGCAGGGCCTTTTGTGATGTGATATGGTCAAGCCATGATGCTAAATTTTATTGTATGAGATGATCATGTTTTGTAACCGAGTTATCGGCAACTGGCAGGAGCCATATGGTTGTTGCTTTATTGTATGCAATGCAATCGTGCTGTAATGCTTTACTTTATCACTAAGCGGTAGTGATAGTTGTGGAAGCATAAGATTGGCGAGACGACAATGATGCTACGATGGAGATCAAGGTGTCGCGCCGGTGATGATGGTGATCATGACGGTGCTTCGAAGATGGAGATCACAAGAACAAGATGATGATGGCCATATCATATCACTTATATTGATTGCATGTGATGTTTATCTTTTATGCATCTTATCTTGCTTTGATTGACAGTAGCATTATAAGATGATCTCTCACTAATTATCAAGAAGTGTTCTCCCTGAGTATGCACCGTTGTGAAAGTTCTTCGTGCTGAGACACCATGTGATGATCGGGTGTGATAGGCTCTACATTCAAATACAACGGGTGCAAAACAGTTGCACACGCGGAATACTCAGGTTATACTTGAGGAGCCAAGCATATACAGATATGGCCTCGGAACACGGAGACCGAAAGGTCGAGCGTGAATCATATAGTAGATATGATCAACATAGTGATGTTCACCAATGAAGCTACTCCATCTCACGTGATGATCGGACATGGTTTAGATGATTTGGATCACGTAATCACTTAGAGGATTAGAGGGATGTCTATCTAAGTGGGAGTTCTTTAAGTAATATGATTAATTGAACCTAAATTTATCATGAACTTAGTACCTGATAGTATCTTGCTTATTCATGTTTGATTGTAGATAGATGGCCTGTGCTGTTGTTCCATTGAATTTTAATGCGTTCCTTGAGAAAGCAAAGTTGAAAGATGATGGTAGCAATTACACGGACTGGGTCCGTAACTTGAGGATTATCCTCATTGCTGCACAGAAGAATTACGTCCTGGAAGCACCGCTGGGTGCCAGGCCTGCTGCTGGAGCAACACCAGATGTAATGAACGTCTGGCAGAGCAAAGCTGATGACTACTCGATAGTTCAGTGTGCCATGCTTTACGGCTTAGAATCGGGACTTCAACGACATTTTGAACGTCATGGAGCATATGAGATGTTCCAGGAGTTGAAGTTAATATTTCAAGCAAATGCCCGGATTGAGAGATATGAAGTCTCCAATAAGTTCTATAGCTGCAAGATGGAGGAGAACAATTCTGTCAGTGAGCATATACTCAAAATGTCTAGGTATAATAATCACTTGATTCAATTGTGAGTTAATCTTCCAGATGATTGTGTCATGGACAGAATTCTCCAATCACTACCACCAAGCTACAAGAGCTTCGTGATGAACTATAATATGCAAGGGATGAATAAGACTATTCCCGAGCTCTTCGCAATGCTGAAAGCTGCGGAGGTAGAAATCAAGAAGGAGCATCAAGTGTTGATGGTCAACAAGACCACTAGTTTCAAGAAAAAGGGCAAAGGGAAGAAGAAGGGGAACTTCAAAAAGAATAGCAAGCAAGTTGCTGCTCAAGAGAAGAAACCCAAACCTGGACCTAAGCCTGAAACTGAGTGCTTCTACTGCCAGCAGACTGGTCACTAGAAGCGGAACTGCCTCAAGTATTTGGCGGATAAGAAGGACGGCAAGGTGAACAAAGGTATATGTGATATACATGTTATTGATGTGTACCTTACTAATGCTCGCAGTAGCACCTGGGTATTTGATACTGGTTATGTTGCTAATATTTGCAACTCGAAACAGGGACTACGGATTAAGCGAAGATTGGCTAAGGACGAGGTGATGATGCGCGTGGGAAATGGTTCCAAAGTCGATGTGATCGCAGTCGGCACGGTACCTCTACATCTACCTATGGGATTAATATTAGACCTAAATAATTGTTATTTGGTGCCAGCGTTAAGCATGAACATTATATCTGGATCTTGTTTGATGCGAGACGGTTATTCATTTAAATCAGAGAATAATGGTTGTTCTATTTACATGAGTAATATCTTTTATGGTCATCCACCCTTAAAGAGTGGTCTATTCTTATTAAATCTCGATAGTAGTGACACACATATTCATAGTGTTGAAACCAAAAGATGCAGAGTTGATAATGATAGTGCAACTTATTTGTGGCACTGCCGTTTAGGTCATATCGGTATAAAGCGCATGAAGAAACTCCATACTGATGGGCTTTTGGAACCACTTGATTATGAATCACTTGGTACTTGCGAACCGTGCCTTATGGGTAAGATGACAAAAACACCGTTCTCCGGTACTATGGAGAGAGCAACAGATTTGTTAGAAATCATACATACAGATGTATGTGGTCCGATGAATGTTGAGGCTCGTGGCGGATATCGTTATTTTCTCACCTTCACAGATGACTTAAGCAGATATGGGTATATCTACTTAATGAAACACAAGTCTGAAACGTTTGAAAAGTTCAAAGAATTTTAGAGTGAAGTTGAAAATCATCGTAACAAGAAAATAAAATTCCTACGATCTGATCATGGAGGAGAATATTTGAGTTACGAGTTTGGTGTACATTTGAAACAATGTGGAATAGTTTCGCAACTCACGCCACCTGAAACACCACATCGTAATGGTGTGTACGAATGTCGTAATCGTATTTTACTAGATATGGTACGATCTATGATGTCTCTTACTGATTTACCGCTATTGTTTTGGGGATACGCTCTAGAGACGACCGCATTCACGTTAAATAGGGCACCATCAAAATCCGTTGAGACGACGCCTTATGAATTGTGGTTTGGCAAGAAACCAAAGTTGTCGTTTCTGAAAGTTTGGGGCTGCGATGCTTATGTGAAAAAGCTTCAACCTGATAAGCTCGAACCCAAATCGGAAAATGTGTCTTCATAGGATATCCAAAGGAAACTATTGGATACACCTTCTATCACAGATCCGAAGGCAAGACTTTTGTTGCTAAATTCAGAAACTTTCTGGAGAAGGAGTTTCTCTCGAAAGAAGTGAGTGGGAGGAAAGTAGAACTTGACGAGGTAACTATACCTAACACCTTATTGGAAAGTAGTACATCACAGAAATCTGTTTCTGTGACACCTACACCAATTAGTGAGGAAGCTAATGATAATGACCATGAAACTTCAGAACAAGATACTACTGAACCTCATAGATCAACCAGAGTGAGATCTGCACCAGAGTGGTACGGTAATCCTGTTCTGGAAGTCATGCTACTAGATCACGATGAACCTACGAACTATGAAGAAGCGATGGTGAGCCCAGATTCCGCAAAATGGCTTGAAGCCATGAAATCTGAGATGGGATCCATGTATGAGAACAAAGTATGGACTTTGGTTGACTTGCCCAATGATCGGCAAGCAATAGAGAATAAATGGATCTTCAAGAAGAAGACGGACGCTGACGGTAATATTAATGTCTACAAAGCTCGACTTGTCGCAAAAGGTTTTCGGCAAGTTCAAGGGATTGACTATGATGAGACCTTCTCACCCGTAGCAATGCTTAAGTCTGTCCGAATCATGTTAGCAATTGCCGCATTTTATGATTATGAAATTTGGCAGATGGATGTCAAAACTGCATTCCTGAATGGATTTCTGGAAGAAGAGTTGTATATGATGCAACCAGAAGGTTTTGTCAATCCAAAGGGAGCTAACAAAGTGTGCAAGCTCCAGCGATCCATTTATGGACTGGTGCAAGCCTCTCGGAGTTGGAATAAACGCTTTGATAGTGTGATCAAAGCATTTGGTTTTATACAGACTTTTGGAGAAGCCTGTATTTACAAGAAAGTGAGTGGGAGCTCTGTAGTATTTTTGATATTATATATGGATGACATATTACTAATTGGAAATGATATAGAATTTCTGGATAGCATAAAGGGATACTTGAATAAGAGTTTTTCAATGAAAGACCTCGGTGAAGCTACTTACATATTAGGCATTAAGATCTATAGAGATAGATCAAGACGCTTAATTGGACTTTCACAAAGCACATACCTTGACAAATTTTTGAAGAAGTTCAAAATGGATCAAGCAAAGAAAGGTTTCTTGCCTGTGTTACAAGGTGTGAAGTTGAGTCAGACTCAATGCCCGACCACTGCAGAAGATAGAGAGAAAATGAAAGATGTTCCCCATGCTTCAGCCATAGGCTCTATCATGTATGCAATGCTGTGTACCAGACCTGATGTGTGCCTTGCTATAAGTCTAGCAGGGAGGTACCAAAGTAATCCAGGAGTGGATCACTGGACAGCGGTCAAGAACATCCTGAAATACCTGAAAAGGACTAAGGATATGTTTCTCGTTTATGGAGGTGACAAAGAGCTAATCGTAAATGGTTACGTCGATGCGAGCTTTGACACAGATCCGGATGATTCTAAATCGCAAACTAGATACGTATTTACATTAAACGGTGGAGCTGTCAGTTGGTGCAGTTCTAAACAAAGCGTCGTGGCGGGATCTACGTGTGAAGCAGAATACATAGCTGCTTCGGAAGCAGCAAATGAAGGAGTCTGGATGAAGGAGTTCATATCCGATCTAGGTGTCATACCTAGTGCATCGGGTCCAATGAAAATCTTTTGTGACAATACTGGTGCAATTGCCTTGGCAAAGGAATCCAGATTTCACAAGAGAACCAAGCACATCAAGAGACGCTTCAATTCCATCCGGGATCTAGTCCAGGTGAGAGACATAGAGATTTGCAAGATACATATGGATCTAAATGTAGCAGACCCTTTGACTAAGCCTCTTCCACGAGCAAAACATGATCAGCACCAAGGCTCCATGGGTGTTAGAATCATTACTGTATAATCTAGATTATTGACTCTAGTGCAAGTGGGAGACTGAAGGAAATATGCCCTAGAGGCAATAATAAAGTTATTATTTATTTCCTTATATCATGATAAATGTTTATTATTCATGCTAGAATTGTATTAACCGGAAACATAATACATGTGTGAATACATAGACAAACAGAGTGTCACTAGTATGCCTCTACTAGACTAGCTCGTTAATCAAAGATGGTTATGTTTCCTAACCATGGACAAAGAGTTGTTATTTGATTAACGGGATCACATCATTAGGTGAATGATCTGATTGACATGACCCATTCCATTAGCTTAGCACCCGATCATTTAGTATGTTGCTATTGCTTTCTTCATGACTTATACATGTTCCTATGACTATGAGATTATGCAACTCCCGTTTACCGGAGGAACACTTTGTGTCCTACCAAACGTCACAACGTAATTGGGTGATTATAAAGGTGCTTTAATTCGGTTACTTTCGATTACTTTCTATCCTGATCGAGCCAGTGCTTTAATTCGGTTCATCCGATAGAGGACTTCTCCATTGTCTTCCACCTGGGGGCTCCGTGGGCGCCAACTTCGGCGTTTCTTCGGAGGAGCATTGTTGAACTCAGGAAGACCCTGCCGAATAGGGTTCGGAAGGGGAATGTCCTCCATATAAAACCATTGTGAAGGCCAGTCTTCGGGTGACTTCTTCGAAGTACCGGACAGGTATTCGGTATCACCGATGCACCATATTTCGGCTCCGCCCACTTGATAAAGTGACCCCCTCTATGTGCGAGGGATGACGCAAAATAGCCTTTTCCACAGCTCAAAGTGAGCCTGGCAGCCCAGGAACAGCTCACGGAGAGCCACATAGCCGGCGATATGTAGGATGGAGGCGGGGGTGAAATTGTGTAATTGGAGGCCGTAGAACTCCAGGAGCCCGCGGAGGAACGGATGAATTGGAAATCCGAGTCCCCTTAACAGATAGGGAACAAGGCAGACTCGTTCCCCCATAGAGGGACCGGGAAAGCTCTCCGCTTGCTCCCCGCCATTTTAGGTGGCAAGCCCGGCTCGAACGGGCACCATGTACGCCGGAGGGAGAAATCCCTTAGTCTGCAGTTCGACTAAACGACTGTGTGGGACTGAAAACCTCTCCGAATCACCGGGCATAGGGCTTTGGGGGAGGGAGGAGGAGCTGCGGAGGTCGTCCATGCTGGAATGGATCTTTCCGGAATGCGCTCTGATGGACTCTCGCTGGGGGAGGATGGTATGGATCGGATCTAAGGATCCCCATCCCTTTAATAGACAATTTATTTATCTGGCTAGGGGGGCGAATGTAAAAATGCCCTGGCGCCTCATATTCATTCGACGTGTGGGAGAAAGCCCTTATTGGGCACAGAAGCCAAGAGGTCCAAACATTTATGGGACCGGACACTGCTTTACAAACGTTCGAAAGATGGAGAAGAACCCGCCTTGCAATGCCGAAGACAATACTGCGCGCTGGACTCATTTTCATTGAAGCCTGGTTCGGGGGCTACTGAGGGAGTCCTGGATTAGGGGGTATCCGGATAGCCGGATTATATCCTTTGGTCGGACTGTTGGACTATGAAGATACAAGATTGAAGACTTCGTATCGTGTCCGGATGGGACTCTACTTGGCGTGGAAGGCAAGCTAGGCAATACGGATGTGTATATCTCCTCCTTTGTAACCGACCTTGTGTAACCCTAGCCCCCTCTGGTGTCTATATAAACTGGAGGGTTTTAGTCCATAGGACAACATACAATCATACCATAGGCTAGCTTCTAGGGTTTAGCCTCTCCGATCTCGTGGTAGATCAACTCTTGTAATACCCATATCATCAAGAATAAATCAAGCAGGACGTAGGGTTTTACCTCCATCAAGAGGGCCCAAACCTGGGTAAAACATTGTGTCCCCTGCCTCCTGTTACCATCCACCTAGACGCACAGTTCGGGACCCCCTACCCGAGATCCGCCGGTTTTGACACCGACACCAGCCCATTTGCACTTCCTTGAAATACATGTATTAGGTGGGCTCGTTATATATATAATGTTATGTTAGAAGGAACAATTAATATCAAAGAATAAACCGGAGAGGCACATATATATATATATATATATAATTAAGAAATTAACGAGTTATTGCTCAAAATAAAAATGAGCGCATTATTATTAAATTGGTCCTTAAAATCTTCGCAAGCTTTTGTAAGCAATCACCAGGATTTTCCTTGCCAACTTCCGTTAAACATTTACTTTTATAAGTTAATAACATGTGGGATGTTTTTATAATGTATATATAAGTCTCTATAAAATATACGATAATAGTAATAATATAAATCTTTCCTAATAATAAAGCACGGATTGACTCTTTGGGTTCACCGTCACAATACGCTTCTTTCCATGAATTTACACTTTCAGTTTTTTTCCGTTAGTTTTGATCGACAGTCCGTCCAATTGCTGTGAGGCGGTACTAAAAACTTTGTCCATCCAATTGGTCCACGTCCACATTCTCTTATTGGGCCTGCACGCATGTTTCGGCCTGCATGCATGCTTCTGTATCTGTACCTTACCTGATTTTCACAATGTACTCGGAGTAATCCAGATATGTCTCCAACGTATCTATAATTTTTGATTGCTCCATGCTATATTTTGTACTGTTTTGTACTATATTGGGATTTATTTTTCCACTTTTATATTATTTTTGGGACTAACCTATTAACCGGAGGCCCAGCCCAGAATTGCTGTTTTTTGCCTATTTCAGTGTTTTAGATAAACGGAATATCAAACGGAATAAAATCTTCGGGAACGTGATTTTCTCACCGAACGTGATCTAGGAGACTTGGATCCTGCTCCAAGGAACAAAAGAGGCGGTCACGAGGGTGGGGGGCACCCCCCCTAGTGCACTCCCCCTGCCTCGTGGGTGAAGGAAATATGCCCTAGAGGCAATAATAAAGTTATTATTTATTTCCTTATATCATGATAAATGTTTATTATTCATGCTAGAATTGTATTAACCGGAAACATAATACATGTGTGAATACATAGACAAACAGAGTGTCACTAGTATGCCTCTACTAGACTAGCTCGTTAATCAAAGATGGTTATGTTTCCTAACCATGGACAAAGAGTTGTTATTTGATTAACGGGATCACATCATTAGGTGAATGATCTGATTGACATGACCCATTCCATTAGCTTAGCACCCGATCGTTTAGTATGTTGCTATTGCTTTCTTCATGACTTATACATGTTCCTATGACTATGAGATTATGCAACTCCCGTTTACCGGAGGAACACTTTGTGTGCTACCAAATGTCACAACGTAACTGGGTGATTATAAAGGTGCTCTACAGGTGTCTCCAAAGGTACATGTTGGGTTGGCGTATTTCGAGATTAGGATTTGTCACTCCGATTGTCGGAGAGGTATCTCTGGGCCCTCTCGGTAATACACATCACATAAGCCTTGCAAGCATTGCAACTAATGAGTTAGTTGTGAGATGATGTATTATGGAATGAGTAAAGAGACTTGCCGGTAACGAGATTGAACTAGGTATTGAGATACCGACGATCGAATCTCGGGCAAGTAACATACCGATGACAAAGGGAACAACGTATGTTGTTATGCGGTCTGACCGATAAAAGATCTTCATAGAATATGTAGGAGCCAATATGAGCATCCAGGTTCCGCTATTGGTTATTGACCGGAGACATGTCTCGGTCATGTCTACATTGTTCTCGAACCCGTAGGGTCCGCACGCTTAAGGTTTCGATGATAGTTATATTATGAGTTTATGAGTTTTGATGTACCGAAGGAGTTCGGAGTCCCGGATGGGATCGGGGACATGACGAGGAGTCTCGAAATGGTCGAGACATAAAGATTGATATATTGGAAGCCTATATTTGGATATCGGAAGTGTTCGGGTGAAATCGGGATTTTACCGGAGTACCGGGAGGTTACCGGAACCCCCCGGGAGGTATATGGGCCTTAGTGGGCCTTAGAGGAAGAGAGGAGAGGTGGCCAGGGCTGGGCCGCGCGCCCCTCCCCCCCTAGTCCGAATAGGACAAGGAGAGGGGAGCGGCGCCCCCCTTCCTTCTCTCTCTCCTCTTTCCCCCCTCCCGAATCCTATTCCAACTAGGAAAAGGGGGGAATCCTACTCCCGGAGGGAGTAGGACTCCTCCTGGCGCGCCCTCTCCTGGCCGGCCGCACCCCCCCTTTGATCCTTTATATACGGAGGCAAGGGGCACCCCTAGAGACACAAGTTGATCCATGTGATCATATTCTTAGCCGTGTGCGGTGCCCCCTTCCACCATAGTCCTCGATAATATTGTAGCGGTGCTTAGGCGAAGCCCTGCGACGGTAGTACATCAAGATCGTCACCACGCCGTTGTGCTGACGGAACTCTTCCCCGACACTTTGCTGGATCGGAGTCCGGGGATCGTCATCGAGCTGAACGTGTGCTAGAACTCGGAGGTGCCGTAGTTTCGGTGCTTGATTGGTCGGGCCGTGAAGACGTACGACTACATCAACCACGTTGTGTTAACGCTTCCGTTGTCGATCTACAAGGGTACGTAGATTACACTCTCCCCTCTCGTTGCTATGCATCACCATGATCTTGCGTTTGCGTAGGAATTTTTTTGAAATTACTATGTTACCCAGCAGTGGGCCCCTCGTTGCTCCTCCGGCGTACTTCTTCCTCCTATATATACACACGTACCCCCAAACAATCAGAACAGGAGCCAAAAACCTAATTCCACCGCCGCAACTTTCTGTATCCACGAGATCCCATCTTGGGGCCTGTTCCGGAGCTCCACCGGAAGAGGGCCGTCATCACGGAGGGCTTCTACATCATCCTAGCCCCTCCGATGAAGTGTGAGTAGTTTACCTCAGACCTTCGGGTCCATAGTTAGTAGCTAGATGGCTTATTCTCTCTCTTTGAATCTCAATACAAAGTTCTCCCCCTCTCTTGTGGAGATCTATTCGATGTAATCTTCTTTTTGCGGTGTGTTTGTTGAGACCGATGAATTGTGGGTTTATGATCAAGTCTATCTATGAATAATATTTGAATCTTCTCTGAATTCTTTTATGTATGATTGGTTATCTTTGCAAGTCTCTTAGAATTATCCGTTTGGTTTGGCCAACTAGATTGGTAGTTCTTGCCATGGGAGAAGTGCTTAGCTTTGGGTTTGATCTTGCGGTGTCCTTACCCAGTGACAGAAGGGGAAGCAAGGCACGTATTGTATCGTTGCCATCAAGGATAACAAGATGGGGTTTATTTCATATTGCATGAATTTATCTCTCTACATCATGTCATCTTGCTTAAGGCGTTACTCTGTTTTTGACTTAATACTCTAGATGCATGCTGGATAGCGGTCGATGAGTGGAGTAATAGTAGTAGATGCAGAATTGTTTCGATCTATTTGTCACGGACGTGATGCCTATATACATGATCATGCCTAGATATTCTCATAACTATGCTCAATTCTGTAAATTGCTCAACAGTAATTTGTTCATCCACTGTAGAATACTTATGCTCTTGAGAGAAGCCACTAGTGAAACCTATGGCCCCCGGGTCTATTCTCATCCTATCAATCTCCATCACTTTAATCTTGCTTTGCTTTTTTTACTTTGCCTTTACTTTTTACTTTGCATCTTTATACCAAAAATACCAAAAATATTATATGTATCAGATCTCACTCTCCTAAGTGACCGTGAAGGGATTGACAACCCCTAATCGCGCTGGTTGCGAGTAGCTTTCGCTTTGTGCAGGTACGAGGGACTTGAGCGTGGGCTCCTACTGGATTGATACCTTGGTTCTCAAAAACTGAGGGAAATACTTACGCTACTCTACTGCATCATCCCTTCCTCTTCAGGGAAAACCAACGCAAGCTCAAGACATAGCAAGAAGGATTTCTGGCGCCGTTGCCGGGGAGTCTACGCAAAAAGTCAACATACCAAGTACCCATCACAATCCCTATCTCTCACATTACATTATTTGCCATTTGCCTCTCATTTTCCTCTCCCCCAATTCACCCTTGCCGTTTTATTCGCCCCCTCTCTCTATCCTCCCTCTCTATTTGCCTCTTTTTGCCCGTTTGCCTTTTGTTTGCTTGTGTGTTAGATTGCTTGTTTGTCGCGATGGCTCAAGATACTACCAAATTGTGTGACTTCACCAATACCAATAATAATGATTTCCTTAGCACTCCAATTGCTCCTCTTACCGATGTTGAATCTTGTGAAATTAATACTGCTTTTTTGAATCTTGTTATGAAAGATCAATTCGCCGGCCTTCCTAGTGAAGATGCCGCTACTCATCTGAATAGCTTCGTTGATTTATGTGATATTCAAAAGAAAAAAGATCTCAATAATGATGTCGTTAAATTGAAGCTATTTCCTTTTTCGCTTAGAGATCGTGCTAAAGCTTGGTTTTCGTCTTTGCCTAAGAATAGTATTGATTCATGGAACAAGTGCAAAGATGCTTTTATCTCTAAGTATTTTCCTCCCGCTAAAATCATCTCTCTTAGAGACGATATTATGAACTTTAAACAACTTGATCATGAACATGTTGCACAAGCTTGGGAGAGAATGAAATTAATGATACGTAATTGCCCTACTCATGGTTTGAATTTGTGGATGATCATACAAAATTTTTATGCCGGATTGAATTTTGCTTCTAGAAATCTTTATTTTCGGCCGCGGGAAGCACTTTTATGGAAATCACTTTAGGAGATGCTACTAAACTCCTAGATAATATTATGGTTAATTATTCTCAATGGCATACTGAAAGATTGTGGGGACCCCGACTCATGATTCGTGATCACCTAATGCACGTGTACAGTGATACCAGAGATCAATGCTCATTGAACACACAGAAGCTCAATAACAAGAGTCTTACATCCATACATACTGTCTTACATAAATTATGACCATTATGGTCAAGTCTTGAGTATAACTTCGCAGCAGAAAACTTCAATAACAACTTGGACCCATGCCATCTGCCTTAACCCTACAGGCATTCTGACTAGGAAGCGTCCTAGCTCGCACGATCGTCACCAAAGAAATCTTCAATATATCTTGTCTTTCATGCCTAGCCAATAAAATAACCAGTGGCAAGTCAATGAGTACTTTGAATGTACTCGCAAGCAACCCATGTTTTGGTTCAAGATACAACAATGCATGATATAGGTAAATTTTTGCGGAAAGCTAGTTTTGAGTGCAATGACATGTTCAACAACTTGTAAGACATGCATCAGGAGAATTCAATTAACCATGAGGACAGGTTACAGATATCAACATAAATAGAGTGGGCATCAACCCAACTCAATCATGTCAAGTCCTTTGACTTGACCCAAGTAGTTCTTCCCACTTATCCAATCACACACACACTGGTTTGTAAACATGTGGACATAGCCCAAGAGCGGTTACCCAACTGTCCTTGACCCTGGACACGGCTATTCGAATATTTTTTACACTCTGCAAAGGTTGCACACTTTACCCACAAGATCCGGGGAACTTCCGTGTCATCCACGACCCGCGGTACCTCAAGTACCCGGGATAAGCACCCGATCACTATCTTTCCCTAGACGACACTAACGTGGACTCCACTCGATTGGTAGTAACCCCCGTGCAACATTTCACAACTTAAAAATTGTGGAGCCTTGCTCCCATATTCATCACATACCACTGGCACGGGGTACCAACTGTGTGTCCGGTGCCCCATAAAAATGTTCTTGGCCTCCCTACCTGGCACGACCCCGTCCCGAGAGAGCGCACCAACAACTCTCCCGTCACTAGTAATGCAAGCTCCAAGCTAGTATCGGCCTAGGTAATCAATAATGCCCTTTCCCATACAAGGGTAGAGTGGTTGCGCATGTAAGGTTGGAATAACGGTCGCAACTTAAACCAATCCGTTTTGAAAAACAACACACACACTTGCCTCAGTACACCACTTCGTCATCAAGTGGTTACCCAACTCATCATCTCCCTCGGGCATAAGTGGCACCCGGCGGGGTTTTCGAAAAGTCCTTTGAAAATACTTTGTCTCCATCACCATGCATATCCTCGTCCCTTTTTGCGTAGCAACTACTTTAGCATCCTATCTACTCCCACCGGCATAACCCTCATAAGGAGGTAGGGTCATGCACAATGCAAGTATCAACAAGGAAGTAACGGAGGCAAACCATCAAAGTGGTTCCACCTCATCATGATTCTGTTGCAACAACAATATGGTGCTATATGTCATGCATAAAAAGGGTTTCATAGACATGGTCAAAGGGCTGCTTGCCTTGGTCTTCAAAGTATTCAAGTCCTTCTCCTTCTTCTTATCCAACTACTTCGTCAAATACGGGATCTATTTGTCGCAAGAAAATAACGAGAAAATAAGGCAATAGTAAAACAGAAAAACCAAAGTGCTCAGAAAAATGTCAACTCATTTTTGTTAAATACTAGGGTGAAAACTAAGAAGGGGAAAATTCCTAGTTTTATATTTGGAGTAGCAGAATAGGAGAAATGGATTTACAAAGGTATATTGAAATGCTTAAAATCACATTTAAATATTTACAATGAAGAAAAGGTTGTTGGATTTGAATGAAAGTTGCACCATTAAATAGGCTGCAATACTTTAGGAATTTAGGAGTTGGAATTAATTTATTCGGACATATATTTTATCCTGTGGAATTTTTGGAAAAGTGACAGAAAAAGAAAAAGGGGAAGGGGCACTGTGCCTGCTGGGCCAGAACTGCCGCAGGGCAGCGGCCCAGCCAGCGACGCGGCCCAGCCGAGCCGACGCGCGCGCGCGCCATGTTTGAACCTGACGGGCGAGGCCCAGCTGCCAGTGGGATAGAGAGGGGGCGAGAGAGAGATGAGGATGACAGGCGAGGCCCGGCTGTCATCTCTGACCTCGCGACCAGAGGGTCGGCGTGCTCACCGGCGACGTTTCCGGGCACGGCGGGGTGAGCTGATGGCACCGTTGGACTCCTTGTCATGTCATCGTTTGGGTGGTGCCGGAGTTGGTCGCCGGGGTGGCCTGGTTCGCCGGCGACGAGGAGGCACAGCGGAGGATCTTCGGGAGGTGGACAGACTGCTCCGTTCGGCCTGCAACCAATGTGGAAGAGGGAGGGGAAATGATCAGTGGGCTCCTGTGGCTCCAGATCGAGCAGAGTGGGGGCGGAGGCGGTGGAGCTCCGGTCGATCCCGAGCACAGAAGCCCGTTGAGGACGTTTAGGTGGTGCGGGCGTGTTCTTGGGGGTGTGAGGAGGAGGCGAATGCCACCGGATCGGCCCGGGGCGGCTTATATAGCCGCGCGATGGTCCACCGTGGACTTGTGCACCGGCGAGCTCGTTGCCGTTGCCACGGGTCACGGGGGCCTGTTTGAGTGTGTCTGGGGTGCTCGTGGGGTTGGTCCAGAGTGAGCGGGTGAAGGAAGAGAGCAGGAGGAGGGTCAGGGGCACCGTGCGTGTGAGGCCGCTCATTGGAGCTCTCGGGCGGCCGGCGCGCGTGCGAGCAAGGGCAGCAGGAGGGAGAAGGAGGAGGGGGACAAAGGCGTGGCGTGATGAGGACGTCGAGGCACCTCGACTGGCGCAAGGGCCAGGCCCGAGGTGGCCAGACGCTGTGGATTGGGGATGGCTACAGTGTGGGTGTGCACTGTAGCGCGCTCTGGAGCATGCCAATTGCATGCTAGGGCATGCCTTTGGCTTGTAGGGCGCGGCCACTTGTGTCTAGGTTGTTTAGGGAGGAGTAAACAAAGGGGAGAGGGCCTTGGATGCCCTGGACAACCAGTAGGAGAGGAGAGAGGTTGAGGGAGAGAGGGAAAGGGGCTATCTAGAGAGAGAAAGTGGGGTTTTACCCCTCCAATAATTGAGCTATGGATTTGCCATTGCTACTGGAGGTGCAAGGGGACTAGGAGGGGCTGTGGTAAAAAGTTGAGGCCATGGAGAAGAGTGGAAGTGGTCAAAATAGGGGTTTTAGTAAAATGGCAGAAAGTGTTTGTTGCTGGTTTGGGCAAGAAGATGAACTCCTATTGTCATGAGGCTTGACAGGGTCAAATAGCATGAGATACTAATATGTTCCACCAAGGTTGAGTCCATTTCGGCAAAGTTGCCAATGCAACTTTTGTAAACCCTAGAAATTAGAAGAAATGAACTTGTGTAGATCTAGTTGAGAAAATCTCTTCCCCTTGATGAACCACTTGGTGTAGTGGCCTCATTTGGTCATGTTAACATGCTCACAAATGTTGGGGTCAAGGAGAGAAAGTTGGTAGTACAAAGTTGTTCAAATTTGATTCTGGTCAGAGAGGGTTTTGGGGCACTTTGATCAGTATAACATTTTCTCCAACTTGTGCCATTTGGTCTAGATGAATTATTAGACCATTTTAGCATGTTCACAAGGTTTGAGAACATTTGGACATGTTTGGCAATGTAAAGTTGCTCAAACTTCAAAATGGACAGAAATGGTTTTGAGGGGATTTCATGGGGTTATACTATTCTCCATCAGATGATACTTGCCAAGATCATCAAACATGTCATATGTGACATGCTAGAATTTTCTTGGAATTTTTGGAGAATATTTCCTTTGTAAATATTTCAAAAGCTTGAAATATCCAGAAAGGGTTTTTGAGGGATTTGACCAATATTTTGAACATGACCATGTGTTGAAACTCTTATATATGGAAAATATATGTCCACTGAGTTTCCTTGATTTTTGTCAAATATTATTGAAACAATAAAATAATTTTTCCCTATTAAAGACCATTTCCGGCCTTAAGAAAAATCTTTTAAATAAAATAGGAAAATAACTTCTAAAATTATATTTTTGTGGTTTATGGGAGTCCTATATCTAATAGGATTCAAATATACTTTTGGAAAGATTTTTACTGCCCTTAATTAAGTACTTGCTGTGCAAACGTCAATTCAAGGGTTTTTGGAAAACTAATTTTTGAAAATACTTTTTGGCCAAATTATTTTTGTAAGAAAATACAATATTGCTCTATACACATGGCATGATCATTGGGCAGAAGTTTGGGGCAAGGAGATGAAGTATAGAAGGTGGAGTTGTGTTGACTTTAAAGAGCACTTGAAAAACACAGAGGGAAAACCAACTCCAAATAAAAGCCAAATAATGCAAAAGTTTTTTTTCAAACCACATTTTATCATGATTTATCATCTTAAGTGTTGTGCCATGAAAATCAGGGTGTGACAAAGATCTTCTAATAAAAAAGTGCATGCGATAGAAGAAATTAATGTGTTGAGTGGAAAGATGGATGAACTTATGAAATTATTTGCTACTAAGAGTGTTTCTTCTGATCCTAATGATATGCCTTTGTCTACTTTGATTGAGAATAACAATGAATCTATGGATGTGAATTTTGTTGGTAGGAATAATTTGGTAACAACGCTTATAGAGGGAATTTTAATCCTAGGCCATATCCTAGTAATCCTTCTAATAATTATGGGAATTCCTACAACAACTCTTATGGAAATTATAATAAGATTCCTTCTGAATTTGATAATAGTGTTAAAGATTTTATGAATTCACAAAAGAATTTTAATGCTTTGCTTGAGGAGAAATTGCGTAAGTTGATGATTTGGCTAGAAACGTTGATATAATTTCTCTTGAGGTTGATTCTTTAAAGCTTAGATCTATTCCTCCTAAGCATGATATCAATGAGTCTCTCAAAGCCATGAGAATTTCCATTGATGAGTGCAAGGAAAGAACCTCTAGGATGCGTGCTTCCAAAGATGCCTTTATTAAAGCATGTTCTTCCAATACCTATGAAAATCAAGATGAAGATCTAAAATTTATTGATGTGTCCCCTATTAAATCTTTATTTTGCAATATGAATCTTGATGAAACTGAATATGATCTTCCTTTACCTAGAAGGCGTTCTAAAAATTCGGAGTATTTAGATCTTAATGATGAAATTGATGAAAGTGGGATTGAAAGAAATAAAAATCTAGATGTTGCTAAACCCACTATATTGGATTTCAAGGAATTTAATTATTAAAGTTTCTCTTTGATTGATTGTATTTCCTTGTTGCAATCCATGCTAAATTCTCCACATGCTTATAGTCAAAATAAAGCCTTCACCGAACATAATGTTGATGCCTTGATGCAATCTTATGAAGAAAAACTTGAGTTGAAAGTTTCTATCCCTATAAAACTCTATGGTGAGTGGGAACCAACTATTAAAATTAAAATTAAAGATCATGAGTTTTATGCTTTGTGTGATTTGTGTGCTAGTGTCTCTACTATTCCCAAGACTTTGTGTGATTTGCTAGATTTCCGTAACTTTGATGATTGCTCTCTAAACTTGCATCTTGCGGATTCCACTATTAAGAAACCTATGGGAAGGATTAATGATGTTCTTATTGTTGCAAATAGGAATTATGTGCCCGTAGATTTCATTGTTCTTGATATAGATTGCAATCCTTCTTGCCCTATTATTCTTGGTAGACCTTTCCTTAGAACGGTTGGTGCGATTATTTATATGAAGGAAGGGAATATTAGATTTCAATTTCCATTAAAAAAGGGCATGGAACACTTTCCTACAAATAAAATAAAATTACCATATGAAACTATCATGAGATCCACTTATGGATTGCCTACCAAAGATGGCAATACCTAGATCTATCCTCGCTTTTATGCCTAGCTAGAGGCGTTAAACGATAGCGCTTGTTGGGAGGCAACCCAATTTTATTTTTATTCCTTGATTTTTGCTCATGCTTAGTAATAAATAAATTATTGAGCCTCTGTTTTGGTTGTGTTTTTTTGTGTTTAATTAGTGCTTGTGCCAAGTAGAACCGTTGGGAAGACTTGGGGAAAGTCTTGTTGAACTTGCTGTAAAAAACAGAAACTTTAGCACTCACGATAACTGCTGTCATTTTTATTTGAAGAGTGCTATTTAGTTATTTCTTTTTGAAGATGATTAATAGATAAATTACTCACGTCCAGCAATTTATTTTAGAATTTTTGGGGTTCCAGATCTTGCGCTAGCTACAGATTACTACAGACTGTTCTGCTTTTGACAGATTCTGTTTTTCGTGTGTTGTTTGCTTATTTTGATGAATCTATGGCTAGTAAAATAGTTTATAATCCATAGAGAAGTTGGAATACAGTAGGTTTAACACCAATATAAATAAATAATGAGTTCATTACAGTACCTTGAAGTGGTCTTTTATTTTCTTTCGCAAACGGAGCTCACGAGTTTTCTATTTTGAGTTTTGTGTTGTGAAGTTTTCAAGTTTTGGGTGAATTCTTTTGATGGATCATGGAACAAGGAGTGGCAAGACCCTAAGATTGGGGATGCCCATGGCGCCCCCAAGATAATCCAAGGACACCAAGAAGTCAAAGCTTGGGGATGCCCCGGAAGGCATCCCCTCTTTCGTCCACTTCCATCGGTAATTTACTTGGAGCTATATTTTTATTCACCAACATGATATGTGTTTTGCTTGGAGCGTCTTGTATTATTTGTGTCTTTGTGTCTTAGTATGCCACAATATTCCTTGCTGTACACACCTTTTGAGAGAGCCATATATGAATTAAAATTTGATAGAATACTCTATGTGCATCACTTATATCTTTTGAGCTAGATAATTTTGCTCTATGTGCTTCACTTATATCTTTTGAGCGTAGTAGTTATGCTCTATGTTCTTCACTTATAACTTTTGAGCTAGATAATTTTTCTCTATGTGCTTCACTTATATCTTTTGAGTGTTATAACTTTGCTCTATGTGCTTCACTTAGATCTTTTAGAGCACGGTGGTGGATTTGTTTTAAAGAAACTATTGATCTCTCATGCTTCACTTAAATTATTTTGAGAGTCTCTTAATAGCATGGTAATTTGCTTAATAATAATATGCTTGGTATTCAAGATTTGTGAAACTTTCTTTTGAGTGTGTTGAATACTAAGAAACGATTGAAGCATGATAATTGTTTTGAGATATGGAGGTGATAATATTAAAGTCATGCTAGTTGAGTAGTTGTGAATTTAAAGAATACTTGTGTTAAGGTTTGTGATTCCCGTAGCATGCACGTATGGTGAACCGTTATGTAACAAAGTCGGAGCATGATTTATTTGTTGATTGTCTTCGTTATGAGTGGCGGTCGGGGACGAGCGATGGTCTTTTCCTACCAATCTATCCCCCTAGGAGCATGCGCGTAATACTTTGCTTTGATAACTTCTAGATTTTTGCAATAAATATATGAGTTCTTTATGACTAATGTTGAGTCCATGGATTATACGCACTCTCACCTTTCCACCTTTGCTAGCCTCTCTAATACC
Organism: Triticum dicoccoides; assembly: GCF_002162155.2. Taxonomy (NCBI): domain Eukaryota; kingdom Viridiplantae; phylum Streptophyta; class Magnoliopsida; order Poales; family Poaceae; genus Triticum; species Triticum dicoccoides. Next base: position 185,871,792 of record NC_041390.1, read on the forward strand.
GCACACCTTTCGCCGGTATCATACACCTACCATATACCTTCCTCAAAACAGCCACCATACCTACCTATTATGGCATTTCCATAGCCATTCCGAGATATATTGCCATGCAACTTTCCACCATCTAGTTCATCATGACACATCCATCATTGTCATATTGCTTAGCATGATCATGTAGTTGACATATTATTTGTGGCAAAGCCACCGTTCATAATTTCTTCATATTTGCCACTCTTGATTCATTGCATATCCCGGTACACCGCCGGAGGCATCCATATAGAGTCATACTTTGTTTTAGAATCGAGTTGTAATCATTGAGTTGTAAATAAATAAAAGTGTGATGATCATCATTCAATAGAGCATTGTCCCAATAAAAAAAGGCCAAAGAAAAAAAGAAGGCCCAAAAAAAGAAAATAAATAAAAAGGGGCAATGTTACTATCCTTTTACCACACTTGTGCTTCAAAGTAGCACCATGATATAGCGAGTCTCATATATTGTGCTTCAAAGTAGCACCATTGTCGGGTTTCGGGTTCCGGCAGACCCTTGAGGTTCGAACACTGGGGTGCGCGCGGAGATCTCTCCCCTACTGATCTACATCTAATCCTCTCATGCGAACTAGGATGAAAATGATGAACAACACAAGAGACACGAGGTTTATACTGGTTCGGGCCACCGTTGTGGTGTAATACCCTACTCCAGTGTGTGGTGTGGTGGATTGCCTCTAGGGCTGATGATGGATAGTACAAGGGAAGAACAGCCTCGCGAGAGGTGTTCTTGAGCTGGTGCGATGAACTGCTAGGGTGAGTTCATCGCCTCTCTCTCTCTGCTAGGGTTCTACCAGATCTCTCGATGTTCTTGGGGTGTCTAGATGTCTCTACTCTGTGGTGGCTAGCTCTATTTATAGGGGCCCTGGGCCTCTTCCCAAATAATGAGCGGGAAGGGCGCCAACAATTGGCCATTTCAAAGGGGAACATCTAGTACAAGTTATCCTGACCAAAGGTGGTCTTCGGCTGCCAAAAGCACTGGCGATGACGCCATCTTGGGCTCCACGGTGACCTTTGTCCTACCGTCCGGCTGGTCTTGGTCTCGTTGCACCGGAATGGTAACCTTTGCCTGATGCCTTGGCCTGTGCTTGCCCTCTTTGCACCAAAGGGGAAACAAGGACATTGCGCAGGCCGGCGCCCGCCTGGCGCCCGCCTGGTCTCGATCGTCATGGCTTGCATCACAGGTTCCTCGCGAGGTACCCCTGCCTTGATCTCTCCGCCTCCTCGCGAGCCTGCCTGATGAGGCTGCCTCTGAGGAAGCTTCCTGTCGTCCGCCCAGCGAGGCTTGGCCCCCTCGCGAGGGTCTTGAGCTTGAGCTGATGAAGATGGGCCACGCTGGGCCCCCGCTTGAGCCACGCCGCAGGCCGCAGGCAGGCAAGTTTGGGGACCCCCATTCCCAAAACGCCGACAGTAGCCCCCGGGCCCAAGGCGCACCCGCGCTTGGCCTAGTAGGAAAACGAAAGGGCAAGCACAAAGCGCCGCGGGCCCTATCAGCCTGCGGCCTTGGGCGCCACGTGGCGATTGATCGGACGTGGGCGACTGCGCTTCCCCACGACGCCTCGGCGACCGCATGACTTGATAAGTCCCTGCATGCAGAGAAACCGGTCATGATTACCTGAGGTCATGATGCCCGCCGGTTGGCCTTCCCCGGCTATAAGTACGGGGCCGGATGAGCTCCGCCGGTTCACCCCTTTCTGTCACTCCTCCTCTTATTCTTCCTCATCCTTGCTTCCTCTTGCACCAATGGCACCGATCCGCCGGTTTTCAGCTGAGGAGAAGGGAAAGGCCCCCAGAGAGGGTCCTGACCCCCTCCCGCCGAAGAAGTGGCCAATCCTTTGTCACCGGGACGAAGGCGCCTGGCAGGTGGTGTCGAGGCCGTGGTACAAGTGGCCGCCGCCTGGGTTTCCGCTGCCCTTGCACGCCCGCGTCATAGGCCCCGGGGGGAGGGTGCCGAGCAACACCGACAGCGTCGCTGCCGACACCGGCGAGTCACAGTGGTGCACGTCGTCCCCCCTGGAGTCCACGCGGAGCGCTCCTCTCGCGAGCTTGTGCTTCACGCCGCCATGCCTCCAACTTCATGGATCCACATTCCTCCCTCCTTCGCCTTCGAGATGCCGCCGAGCGGGGCCCTGGAGCTCTGGCTGCAGCATGCCAATTGTGGCACCCCTGCAACCGAAGTGGAGGTCGCGGTCGTCGCTCCGGGCAAGGTCTTCATGACCCGGGGCTGGGGTGAGATTGCCCGGGTCTGTCGCGCGGACGGCGCCTTGGTGATCCATCTTGAATACGACGGCGCCTCCTTGATGTTCGTCAAGGTCTTTGATGCAGAAGGACGCCGGCTGGAATGCTGCCCTAAGGGAAGCGGCAGTGGTGACGAATTGGCGAGGACCAGCCCCGCCCGTTGGTCCTCCTGCAGCTCCTCAGGCAGCAGCGGAGGGACTGCGGGCTTCAGCGGCTCCCCCGAACTCCTCGCGACCCCGGAGACGAGCGACGACAGCTACGAGCCTCCGAGCTCACGCCGTGCTCGGAGTGAGGCAGCTGCCTCAGCCCCCGATGCCACTGATCTGGATGGGGTTGGCACCGGCGCTGGGCAGCCCACTGTTGATGATGGCATCGCCTGAGGAGGTGCTAGCAAGTAGCGTTCCTTAGGGTTAGCACCTTTTGTTCCCTGCAAGGAATTAAAGCAACACCCCGCAGGGGTATGTAAGGCGTCTGCCGTGCTTTTGTAATTACTATATCCTTAATATGAATTAGCGTGAGGTGTCCATTCTGTTCCGGCTAAGCTCCCCCTTTCTATCCTCACGAGGACTTGGCGCTCTACGCTGACAGGTCCCAGTCCCCAGGCAAGCTTCAGTCGTTGCTGGTATGCCAGGTCGCGATGTCGTGGTCAAGGCCAGGAGGTGAGCGGCCCGAGGTCCGGTAAGAGCCCCCGAGTCGCGATGCTTGGGAGGTCCCCTTTAGCGCTCAAGCAATCCTTGCTGGGCGAGAAAGGAAGGTAGCGTCGCCGTGACAGAGTAGCACTGGGCGGGGATTTAGCGCTGCGTTGGTCTAGATTTTGCGACGGCATGACTTATCTTGTGTGTCTGATGTAGTTCCTCGGAGAGGCGCTTGGCCCGAGAGGCGGTGGTCGAGGTACTGCTGGGTTAGGCCCTCGCGAGCTTCTTCGCACTCCCCCACACTTTCCTTAATGCTCTACGTCCTCAGGTCCTGGCCCTCTAGCGAGCTCAGCCACCGCTGGTATGACAGGTCACGATACCGTGGGTCAAGGCCAGGGGTGAGGGCTGGAGAGCCAGTAGGAGCCCATGAGTCGCGATGCTCAGGTACCCCCCCTTTTAACGTGCAAGCGGTCTATGCCGAAGAGAAGGAGAGAGAGCTCATGATGCCCCCAACATTGCTCCTGGAGTAGGTCTTGCACACCAATCATGAGGAGAAACAAGGCCTGTCGTTACGGTCACCGGCCAACCTATGGTCACTCCTAGGGAGCGGTCAGGGCACTAAGGGCCTGGTGAGGTGGTGCCGTGTGGGGCTGCCGCGGCCAGAGCTCGACCACTCAGGTTTATCAATGCTGCAGGGACGGACCCGTGCGCACGCGCCGTGCCAGAGCGAGCGACTCTTCAAATAGGCGTCGATCGAGCAGGTGATTAGGTCAGGTGGTTAAGCACATAGGAGGAAGTCCAATTTCAAGCAAGTGCAGGTAAAAGCAACCGCCGCTGGGTCGGGCCCGAGTGGCGTGGGGATGATGCAGCCCGAGGGGCGCCCTCAACAGGGTAAGTAAAGAGCATAACCAAAATGGATACATGCCGCAGGGATGGACCCACGCGGCCTGGGAATGGTGTAGCCCTGTGGGCACTCCTAGCTGAAAGTAAAACTCTGAAAGATGTCACCTGATGCTGTTGAAGACGAAGCGATGCGCGGTGAAGACGTCGGCCCTCATGAGCCCCCAGGCCCAGGGGCCTCGGGAGGCTCTGGTGGTACGTCCAGGTCTTCGAGGACCGTCGCCACCTCTGCCAGGATCGCGCGATGCCTGACCTCCTGAGCCTCCAGAATGCTCCTCAATAGGCGCTGATGTGCGGTGACCGCGCTTGGCAGGCCGAAGGGCATGTGAACGTAGCTGTGGGGTGGTCCCACACAGCGCCCTATGGCCGAAGGCCATAGGCGCTCCTAGGACGCAGCTCGGTTGAGCCCTGGTATGTCGACGCAGACGCGCAGTCCTCAATCCTCGCCTGGATGTGGGGCCACGGCAGGTAAGCGGCGGCTGCCGCGCATGACTCTGGACTCTTGTAGCTCTTGGGTGTTTCTTGCGATGCACTCCTAAGGGTTTTGTCTCCTTTGACTTGTACCTTTCTGAGGGAAGCGTGCCTGAAAGCACCCCTCCAAGTGGTGCCCGAGCGCCTCCCCCGCGACCTTGGCAAGGTCGGTGGCTCTCCAAGAGAGAGCCCCCAAGCCCTGCCTGAGGAGGGCACCGGGCACGCCTTCCTATGCGCGAGAGGGCGGTGCTCCCTGATCGGGCGTGAATCCTAACGCAATACCTCTGGAGGTGCCTCCTTCCTTGTGGCTCTGGCCAGGTGAGGTCTTCTTCTTCTTGAGGGTTGCCTCGGGAGGCCTCCCGCTCCTGCGATCTAGGTCTTCGATTGCTGCGGCTTGGAACGCACGCTCAAGCGAGCACACTGTGTCCCTTTCTTCACAGGGTACGGTGATGACTCCACCGCTTCCTGGCATCTTGAGGACATTGTAACCATGGTGAGTCACTACCATAAACTTGGCTAGGGCTGGGTACCCGAGGATGGCATTGTACAGCAGGCAGATGTGAGCAACGTCGAAGTCGATGAGCTCGGTGCGGTAGTTGTTGCATTGCCCGAAGGTGACCGGAAGGCGAACCTGCCCAATTGGAACAGTGGAATCATCGGTGACTCCTGAGAAAGGCTTGGTCAGCTGAAGCTGGTCGTATGGCACTTGGAGATTGTCGAACGTCTCGACGGACAAGACGTTGAGTCCTGCTCCGCCATCGATGAGGGTCTTGGTGACCTACACGTTGCTGATGACTGGGAAGCAAAGCATCGGGAGGACTCCGGCCGTTGCCGCACACATGAGCTGGTATGCAGAACTGAATGTGATCGTGCACGAAGACCACCTGAGAGGGTGCGTGGCCTCAAGCTTGGGAAGGACTGCATTCACCTCGCGAGCAAACTGCTTGAAGATGCAATGTGAGGCTGGGGCCTGGGCGCCGCCCAGGATGCAAGCAATTGCACGCGGCTCTTGGAAGCCCCCAGCCCCATCGTCTTGGTGTTGGTCTTCGTTCCTCCTCGGTGGAGGCGGCAGAGGAGGGAGGCGTCTGGGCGACCCGAGCGGCGTTGGCGGTGGGCGACGGGGAACGGCGAGGGGGCTGCCGACGGGCGCCGTCTGGGCGACCCGAGCGGCGTGAGCAGCCCGGCACTCGGCGCGAGCCCGACGAGCATCACCCATGGACACGACGGAAGATCACACGCGAACAGCGGAAGGAAGATTCCGTCGCACCCCTACCTAGCACGCCAAATGTCAGGTTTCGGGAACAGGGGAACATCTAGTACAAGTTATCCTGACCAAAGGTGGTCTTCGGCTGCCAAAAGCACTGGCGATGATGCTGTCTTGGGATCCACGGTGAACTGCATCCTGCCGTTCGGCTGGTCTTGGTCTCGTTGCACCGGAATGGTAACCTTTTCCTGATGCCTTGGCATGTGCTTGCCCCCTTTGCACCAAAGGGGAAACAAGGACACCGCGCAGGCCGGCACCCGCCTTGCGCCCGCCTGGTCTCGATCGTCATGGCTTGCGTCACGGGTTCCCCGCGAGGTACCCCTGCCTTGATCTCTCCGCCTCCTCACGAGCCTGCCTGATGACGCTACCTCTGAGGAAGCTTCCTGTCGTCCGCCCCGCGAGGGTCTTGAGCTTGAGCTGATGAAGATGGGCCACGCTGGGCCCCCGCTTGAGCCACGCCGCAGGTCACAGGCAGGCAAGTCTGGGGACCCCCATTCCCAGAACGCCGACAACCATGTTCTTCATATAGAGAGTCTCATATGTTGTCACTTTCATATACTAGTGGGAATTTTACATTATAGAACTTGGCTTGTATATTCCAATAATGGGCTTCCTCAAATTGCCCTAGGTCTTCGTGAGCAAGCAAGTTGGATGCACACCCACTAGTTTCTTTTGTTGAGCTTTCATACATTTATAGCTCTAGTGCATCCGTTGCATGGCAATCCCTACTCACTCACATTGATATCTATTGATGGGCATCTCCATAGCCCGTTGACACGCCTAGTTGATGTGAGACTATCTTCCTGTCCTTTTTGTCGTCTCCACAACCACCATTCTATTCCACCTATAGTGCTATATCCATGGCTCACGCTCATGTATTGCGTGAAGATTGAAAAAGTTTTGAAAAAGTTAGAGTATGAAACAATTGCTTGGCTAGTCATCGGGGTTGTGCATGATTTAAATATTTTGTGTGGTGAAGATGGAGCATAGCCAGACTATATGATTTTGTAGGGATAACTTTCTTTGGCCATGTTATTTTGAGAAGACATAATTGCTTTGTTAGTATGCTTGAAGTATTATTATTTTTTATGTCAATATAAACTTTTGTCTTGAATCTTTCTGATCTGAATATTCATACCACAATTAATAAGATTTGCATTGACATTATACCAAGTAGCACTCCACATCAAAAATTCTCTTTTTATCATTTACCTACTCGAGGACGAGCAGGAATTAAGCTTGGGGATGCCTGATACGTCTCCAATGTATCTATAATTTTTGATTGCTCCATGCTATATTATCTACTGTTTTGGACTATATTGGGCTTTATTTTCCACTTTTATATTATTTTTAGGACTAACCTATTAACCGGAGGCCCAGCCCAGAATTGCTGTTTTTTGCCTATTTCAGTGTTTTAGATAAACGGAATATCAAACGGAGTCCAAACGGAATAAAATCTTCGGGAACATGATTTTCTCACCGAAACATGATCCAGGAGACTTGGACCCTACTCCAAGGAACAAAAGAGGCGGTCACGAGGGTGGGGGGCGCGCCCCCCCTAGGGCACCCCCTGCCTCATGGGCCCCTCGTTGCTCCTCCGACGTACTTCTTCCTCCTATATATACACACGTACCCCCAAACGATCAGAACAGGAGCCAAAAACCTAATTCCACCGCCGCAACTTTATGTATCCACGAGATCCCATCTTGGGGCCTGTTCTAGAGCTCCGCCGGAAGAGGGCCGTCATCACAGAGGGCTTCTACATCATCCTATCCCCTCCGATGAAGTGTGAGTAGTTTACCTCAGACCTTCAGGTCCATAGTTAGTAGCTAGATGGCTTCTTCTCTCTCTTTGAATCTCAATACAAAGTTCTCCCCCTCTCTTGTGGAGATCTATTCGATGTAATCTTGTTTTTGCGGTGTGTTTGTTGAGATCGATGAATTGTGGGTTTATGATCAAGTCTATCTATGAATAATATTTGAATCTTCTCTGAATTCTTTTACATATGATTGGTTATCTTTGCAAGTCTCTTCGAATTATCTGTTTGGTTTGGCCAACTAGATTGGTAGTTCTTGCCATGGGAGAAGTGCTTAGCTTTGGGTTCGATCTTGCGTTGTCCTTACCCAGTGACAGAAGGGGCAGCAAGGCACGTATTGTATCGTTGCCATCAAGGATAACAAGTTGGGTTTATTTCATATTGCATGAATTTATCTCTCTACATCATGTCATCTTGATTAAGGCGTTACTCTGTTTTTAACTTAATACTCTAGATGCATGCTGGATAGGGGTCGATGAGTGGAGTAATAGTAGTAGATGCAGAATCGTTTCGATCCGCTTGTCATGGACGTGATGCCTATATACATGATCATGCCTAGATATTCTCATAACTATGCTCAATTATGTCAATTGCTCAACAGTAATTTGTTGACCCACCATAGAATACTTATGCTCTTGAGAGAAGCCACTAGTGAAATCTATGGCCCCCGGGTCTATTCTCATCCTATCGATCTCCATCACTTTAATCTTTCTTTGCTTTTTACTTTGCCTTTACTTTTTACTTTGCATCTTTATACCAAAAATACCAAAAATATTATATCGATTAGATCTCACTATCATAAGTGACCGTGAAGGGATTGACAACCTCTAATCGCGTTGGTTGCGAGTAGCTATCGCTTTGTGCAGGTACGAGGGACTTGAGCGTGGGCTCCTACTGGATTGATACCTTGGTTCTCAAAAACTGAGGGAAATACTTACGCTACTCTGCTGCATCATCCCTTCCTCTTCGGGGAAAACCAACGCAAGCTCAAGACGTAGCAAATCCCACCTCGATTGCTTACTTGAAAGTCTACCAGTTTATATACCTAGGAAAATTGCATATCAACAACGATCCTCTTGAATCAACAAACACAAAATGAGAACGAAGGGAAATTGTACAACAAAACGGCAGTCCGGCGCGAAGCTGTTCAGTCCGGCGCTCGCCGGGGTGAGGAAGAGGAGGCGCAGCTTGTAGATGCCTGTGATGCAGCCTGTTCCACACGCTGGCCACCTCTACACCACGCACGACATGGACACGAGCGCGGTGGCAGGGTGGCTTGAGGCTCGTGGTGGACCGGATCCAGCGAGGGGAAGGTCGGATCCGTCGGCTTGGAGAGGGAGGTGTGGAGGAGCACACGGGACAAAGGGCGGAGGAGGATGGTGGCGGAATGTCGACGTCGGGCTGTGGACTCAGAGTGGAGGAGCCACGGAGAGGCCCAGGAGCCACCACGGCAGCCACGAGGGCGAGATGGGCCTGGCCATGCTCGGCGGTCGTCAGCCGACTTCATGTTTCTCTGCTGATGATCCCTGACCACCTGCTGCCCGGGGTCGGCTACATGTTGTTATCGCAGTTTTCTTGGTAGTTTCATTCTTGCTTAAGATTAGACCTAGCCGTGTAGATACAGATGAACATTGGAGGTACAGTGTTGGCACTGACGACTTGGATAAAAATATTTTTGTATGCACTCCAAGTGGGTCAGTCTATATACACTTAAATTTTCACATTCAGTTTCCTTTAGTTAGACGACAGCAAGGAGATAATGCACTCCTTTTTCTGAAAAAAATATCATAAGGAACATCTTTTGGAAGAATGACGAGCCATGTTAGCCGTAGTTGGAGTGAAAGAATTACAACTTTTTTGTGCCAAATAATCAAATATAGCACTGGTTCAAAAAAAACCGAAACCACGAGAAATGTTGTTGTTGGATGTCAGTGCGCATCATATATCCTCTTGGCCATGTCGGTCATAATAGCAACAACTTTCTTCAGGCTGGTGATGCTCATATTGTCAATCATTCTCACTGTGGTGCCTGAGACAAAAACTCCTAAGGCAGTTTGGTAATTTATGATGTTATTACACCGGAGCACATGTAATGACAGACCCGGTAAAGAAGAATAGAATGTAAGTGTGTGCCATATTTTTTTCCCGTTGCAACACATGGACCCTTTTGCTAGTATATATAATGTGGTTAGAAGGGAAAACATAAATTGGACATAACATTACTTTTATAAGAGATCTGCGTTTTATACCCCACAGTAGGCATAGTAACAAGTTCACACACAAATACAACAGAAATGGTAAACATTCATATCAAACTCAGGTTCACAGGACATGTTCATATTCATAGCCAACATTCACTATCAACAACTCAAAAGATTCATATATACACAAGCTCAGCATATCTATGCATCCAAATGATTGATAGATCACACGACAATATTCATACATAATTCACAAAAAGATTCAGATATACACATGTTCAGTATGTTTATGCATCCAAATGATCGAGATCACAGCCAATATGATCCATGGACGAACTTTAATTACCTAGGGTATAGACTGGTAAATGGTGTTCAATCGGTGGTACTTCTTGCTAAAATTAGTTCTTGTACGAGTAAACTTTAGAGTACATAAGAGGCAACACAGACAATCTGAACTTTGCTTGTAGGTTTATCCTCAAATAGTGGCCTCGTGCCGAGGGAGGTTTGAGGAACTTGGCCACTACTTTCATCCAACTAGTTTACTGGCTCATCTTGGTCCTATATCTCGCCAAAATTCTACATTGCAGACGAGAAAGGAGGCGGTTGAGAAAATGAACCACCCAAACTTTTTGTGCAGTTCAACTGAAATGGAGCATCCTTGGCGTGCAGACTAATTAAGTGCCAGATGAATATACGCGTCAACCAACTTGTCTGGAATCATTAGACTCCATGCCATATAATTCACCACCATATGTGTCGATAACCAAAAGGCACAAGTTGGGACCAAAGACTGGACTGTGTTTTTCTGGGCTATGCACCAAGCAATATTTTTGGCGTTCACTCTCCTAATACTTGGAGTTTGACAATTGGTTGACGCCAGTTGATACTCGAATGAATATAGGCACTTCTTGTCAACATCGATGCTTGTCTGAGTGAACTTTGGAGTACATAGCAGCAGCATAAGTACCTGTCCATCTGATCATTTTGTGCAGTTCTACTGAAATCACCCGATGTAATGATTTGCCTGCGAGTTCAGGCTCCAAATTACTCCTTTATGAAATCGGCAAACAGTAGCACAATACCAAATTACCAATACATATGACAGGCACAATAATCAGGATAAAGACCAGCACCAACCTGTGTGAGGTAGCATATCAATTACTATTTCCTTTGACTGGAAGCCGAGATAAGCCAAGTGACTGATAACAAAGGAAGAAAGCAAGCGGAGATTAACGACTGACAGGAAAGGACGGAAGCTGTCGAGGCAATGAAGCACCCAAAGTTTTTGTGCAGTTCCACCAAAATCGAGCATCCCTGTTGGCACATATATTGAGAGAGTGAGATTACTGTAATAGTGGGACTAGTTGATGAAACATACACTAACAAATAGAAGCACCCTCATTGTCTTAATGGGTAAAGTTAGCAACATAGTAGTCTTGCTTAAAGAGAGGTATTGGTTTATTTAATCAGTGCCAATTAGCTCAATTCAACACTCAAAGCATTGCCATTTATCATAGGTTGCAAAACTTTAACATGCAAAGATAAAGGAGTTTCTCATGACAGTAGCACGATACAAATAGAGATGACAGCAAACTAATCTGGATGAAGGCCTTAGGCCCGTACCAACCTAAGAAAAAAAGCTTATTCATGTAGTCCCATAAGAGATGATAAAGCACTCACTGGAATCACACAATAGTATATATTTTTGTGCACTTTAAATGTATGGTTGAAATCACTCTTGTTTACCAGTGCTGAGATTATATCGAAAGATTATCAAGAACTTCCAGCAGAGTTAAAGCACTGGCCGGGATACAGTTCATTGTATTGTATTGTGTAGTTCCACAAAAATGTATGATTGGCACAACATGATTCCTGTTTGCACAAGTAGGAACAAGGTGAAACCTTCATTAGCTTAGTGAGAAAGGATAGGAAGACATTAGCATATTACTCAAACAGTAGCATCAAATTCATGATGGACAATACGCAAAACATTGCCTCATTGAACCAATGGCAATAAATTGACATGCAAAACAATAGCACTATTATGTCGTGACACTAATAATATTCCCTCCCTGCTCCACCACATGATTCACCTCTATAGACAAACATACACACGTACATGATTCAGCAGAGGGTCCTACTAAAGATTTGTTTAACTCCAACAGGAAAATTAGGTAGTAATAAATTAGTGGTACTTAAGTACTCCTAATTAATTAAGTGAGACAGCAGAAGTGGAAGGGCTCCCTGGAGGATCATCTCACATGTAAGGTAGTCGTTACCGGAGCCCTTGAATGGCCTCGGCTGAGGCCTCTGGCTTCAGCAAGATCGCCTTGGCACTGTTTATTCTTCTTCTTCTTCCTCTTCATGCTCTATTTCTCTTTCTCCTCACTAGTTGGTGAAACCAAGTACATGATTGGCCTTCTAATTCAGAATTGGTTTTGTCAGTGAGGGAGTACAAGTGTACTAGTAAAAAACAACATTATTTTCTCAAGGCAGTCGGAAAATAGAGATGAACACATGCATTAAATATCATTCTTACCTAAAGGAAGGTTATGGCGCAAATATGGATGATGAGGATTGGAACACAGATCTCCCGTTGTGTAGTTCCACCAAAATGAACCAAATGTTCCATTCTGACATTCCAGTTAAACAGCACAAAAGTCACTTCTTTTAAGAAGAGTTTTGTGCAGTGCACCAAAAGGTCACAACAGCAACCAGGTGAATTGGATATCCATGTTTGCACAAAAAGGCACAGAGGAAACAGTCGGAGTCTCAAACAATTACAGGAAAAAACATTTGGCTAAACTTGTCATGGCTTATAACAGTGGCATGGCTTCATTTTTACCAGGGACATTAGATTAAGAACAGTGGGTGCACCAGCAGTCCAGCACCATGTACATAAACAGGGGCATAAAGTGGTGATTCATAGTTTGTTGCCCCGAGAAACAAACATCCAAGAAATATATCTGGGTTGGTCCCATTTTTATTCACTCTATCCACCTACTCCTATGTGTGGATAGAAAATCTAGTCCTGGTCATACCACTGTGTACAGCGCTACCCCTATATTTCCCTTTTCGACCAAGAGACCGGTTGGATGACCAGTCTGTACTACTTTCACCCCCTTTCCGCCTTGTTTGTACCAAGTCCGATGTACATACTAAATTCCCCCTCCCCCACTTTATTTCTTGTTTGAACCAAGTACTCCCTCCGTCCAGAATTACTTGTCATCAAAATGGATGTGTGTAGAACTAAAATACATCTAGATACATCCATTTCAATGACAAGTATTTTCGGACGGAGGGAGTACAAGATTCGACTCCATGAAGTAGCTTTACCTCTAACAATAGAACAAAAAAATATGTGACGTTGGACCATCCGATCGAGAGGGTCTGAGAGGTAGAAAATGATGCACATGCAGCGACGTAGCAAGCTGGGGAAATAGAGCTAAGGCGGTTTCGAACGAAGATATACCTGAAGGTCGTCGGGATGTGGATAGGTGGGTGGCGGGAGGCTGGATCCGCCCACAGGCAACGACGAAGGGATCGTAGGACCTCCCGCACCGGCGCTCGGTCAGAGATAACGGTGCGGCCGGCAGTGGGTCTCCTCCCTCGCTGTCGACGATGGCCTAAACACTGGCCCTCCTCCCCTTCACCGGCGGAGGGGGATACGTCTGGATCTGTAACCAGCGGTGAGGATAGAAAGCCAGTGTTTTTTGAAGGGAGAAAGACAGTGTTACTACCCCTATCTTGTTTAGATCTGGAGAGGATGAGAGCGTGTGAATAGAGCAACCCTAGCAAGCAAGCGCGGAGGCTCCGGCCTATATATACATAGTGGGGTAGTTTTCCTTTTTCACTCCATCAAAACAATCATTTAAAATTGTGTACTACTACATGCCAGGTCACGGTTTTTTTAGTTGTTGATTGTTTTTTGAGATAGCTACCCGCTTGTTCCAAGTGGTGTTACGGCGTGTCGGGTCGCACTTTGTATCATTCAAGTCTGGTAATACAAGTCCCTCCATTAAATGAACAACCAAGCCCTCGTAAAAATTGTGAAAAATTGCCCCAACATGCATTATTATTTATATTTTCTACTCCCTCCGTTCCTAAATATAAGTCTTTTTATTAGCCACACCTAAGACAGGAATTTTTTTATTAGCAGTGAACCCCACATGTCATAGACACAAAAATTGTGGCAAGATTCCCTTAGGCAAGCCAAAGTGTGTCTAACAATTTGAGGAACTCAGGTTAGGCAAGTGTGGGAAAAATAATGTGGCAACATAAGACAAACATAGTCATAATCCAAACAGCCCCGTAATTTTTGTGACATGCATGAAAATTTGGTTAGTTAAATTTATAGTCAAAATTTGGCAAGGTGCATCAAATCAACACATGCAAGTATCAAAAGGAAAGTGATGGCATGCATGCATGTGTTGTACTCCCTCCTTTTCCAAATATAAGTCTTTCTAGAGATTGCAACAAGTGACTACATACGAAGCATAATATGTCTACTCCTACATACGAAGTAGCCCATTTGAAATGTGTAAGAAGACTTATATCGAGTGCAGTGCTTTGATGTGTCGTGTCAACTCGTACAAGACCAAGAAATTTGATTACTACAACGCCCTCTCCCTCGCGGAATGAGCTCCGGTGCCTTAACTGCACCTGCCTTTGGCTGCATGACAGGAGGGCCAACCACCTGTTGGGCCCACCTGTCATAGACGCAAAGGCAGGAGCAGTAATTAGAAGCTTCTGCTACACGCTATCCCTCCCGCACGAGGTGGACGGACATGCAGCAGTGGATTCGATACTGTAGAAGTAGGAGTAACATCATTGTTCGTCTTCTCGAAGAGGCGAAGAGCCCAGCACAACCCGAACGTGGCAGTTGTGAACGCTCGCGTGGTGCGGTTCCTTGGAGTACTAGCCAGGCTCTTGCATGAGACAAAATTGCTATTGTTTAACAATTAAACTCCATTATCAAGTGGTTCATACTCATTCTACATAGGTCCACGCGCTTAGCATCGTTTCCTCCTGGGGTCACCAATGTTTATTTGCTAATTAATAGCATTACATGCAATGAACTAGCCATTGCAAGTCATTAAAAGCATGCACACCTCTCATCTCTTATTGGTTGATATGTCAAGAAACAAGAAACAAGGTAGAAGTTAATGCACCACGCCTAAGTGTTTTGGGACTATTTGGTTTTCGTAAGATGGCTTACACACCTAGACGGAGGGAGTAGTATAGCCCTGTAAACCGGAAAGGAGTATTTGGCTTTCTAGAGATTTCAACAAGTGACTAGACTACACCATGTGCAGTACTCCCTCCCTTCCGGTTTATAGGGCTCAAATATCAAATCTCATGAACCAAGGCATTTTGCGATTGGAGGAATGTATCTCATACTTTACAAACTACTCTAATTAAACTCATGCATTAATTACGCAGTTCTCTCGTTTTCCTCTCCTCCTTGGTCGCGGTGCACAATATTGAGCACTCCTATATGACTAGCCACTCTATCTACATGCGGGACATTTCAAAGCATCCAGGCCCGCGTGCCATCCACTAAATCACAGTGAGGTGCTATAGTCGAGACTCACCTGTCACCCCGGTGTGGCCGTCATGACCCGTCATATCACCAAACCCACAGCTTTACCTCTAGTGGTAAGGTGGCCTCCAAGTTGGACTGGAGGAAGCAACCATCATTTCACTGGAATGCTCGTTCAAGCCCTTTCTTCCCATTCTTGAAGAAAACCTCACTCCAGGCTACTCACTTCTGCCATTTTTCTTCTGTACTGATAAAGGAAAGGTGGGCGAATCAGTTATGCTGCTATATTTTCATTCCAAGAATCTTCTTTTTGCGAGGCACCGACCGATTCTCACATCCTATTCTTTTCCCGTTTTCATTGCGATTGTGGTTTCCTTTCGATTGATTTTTGTTTGTCAGTTCATTGATGGATCTTGGAGCACTAGGCAAAGAGTTGCCAACAGAAAACCCACTGGAGACAGCAATCTCCAGGAAGCAAGCACCGACCAACGAGTTGACCATGTTGGTGGGCCAACCCATGGAGACGAAGAACTCCAAGAAACATGCATTGGCCAAAGAGTTGAGGATGTTGGCGGACGAACTCCTCAAAGGAAGTTGGAAGAACAACAAGGGCCCCACCGTGCCTACCCCAGGAACTCTGATTGCCACATATGTGAGGCTCAAGACCGAGTTTGAGGAGATAGTCGCCATTGAGAAGCAGTATTCCCCTGGCAAGGTGATGGCCCCCATCGAGGACGAGGAGATGGCCCCCGGAGGGATGAGATCCCACGGTGAGCTGCATAAGGTAAAAAATAATGGCTTATTACCATAGTTGTGGTTTTTGATTATTTGCAATGTGCTTGCTAATATGTTAGGGTTGTGCTGGTGCCGGTGGACGTCCTTGATGATTCCAATGTCGTGGCCCGTCCTGTTGGCATCGCCCCGAAGATCAATTCCGATGCCGCTGTCCATCCTGTGGACATCGCCCCAGAGATCGATTCCGATGTCGCGGTCAGTCGTGTGGACATCGCCGCAGAAATCGATTCCCATGCCGCTGTCCATGCTGTGGTCATTACCCGAGAGATCGATGACAAGAAATAGTTGGTCGCGCTAATCCTTCAGGGTAGTTTGCATTGCCCTGTATTTAATTACCAGAACGATGCGTGTTATCAAACCATCTTAGGGCTAGTGCACTGTCTTGTGTGGGCGGATCTTGCTACTTTTGTTTGATAGTGAATCATGCGATGAATCATGCGATGAATCATGCGAACCGTCTCCGAGTTATGGAAACAGATGTATCCTCACCAGCTTTTGATGTAATATATGGCATGCTTAGATGTAAGTTTGAATTGTTTATCATTTCAGCAGGGCTTGTTTGATGATTCTTTGTGTTAGTAGGCTAGCTACTGTGCGAGCTATAGTACTTGCAAAACACTCACCGAAGAGAAACGTTGGGGCTGATGAGCTCGTGGTACGCTTATACTTATCCCTTGTCGATCGACCAATAGCCCTAGCTCCTAAAATTGTAGGCTTAGCGATTGATCAGACAATAGTCAACACACATTCAGGCCTCATTTGGTTCATAGGTTAGGAAAATCGTAGCAAAAGTACAGAGAACGTGCAACACAAAATCATAGCAGTGCAGAGACGTACTCCCTCCGTTCGAAAATAGATGACCTAGGCGGGCTAGATTGGCCTAGTGGGTTTCAGTGATATGATGTGGTACAATGTCGTCCGGTCTTCGCGTGTGGTAGCAGTATTGCGGGTACAGTAAGTTTTCTTGAAGAAGCGGAATTCAACGAAGTCATGATGGTTCCATCGTCCGAACAACTTACAGTAGGAAAGGTTGGGCCTGCGATACGACTGGGGTAGACCAGGATAATTTTGTGCATGGCAGGTGGACTAGGATGGTCGACGTCCCACATGTCGGCGAATGAAATTATTCTTTCCGATATAGAGGACGAGCAACGAGTATTCATTGTTTATTTTTGATGAAACCTAGTGTCTCCACTGTTACGACGGAGGAGTGTGAAACACGGCAGCCCAATGAACTTGGCATGTGCACCACTCCCTCCTTCCTCATGTAATGCCCAGGTTACAGCTTTTTCTCACTTTCTCTCTATCTATTTCCTCTCAAATGTTTTTTACCTTTCTTTTTTTAAGACACAATTGTTTTTATGCTTTTTTACAATTATTATTTTTATACCTAGGAGCACGTGGAGAGATGGGCTCTTGTAGAGCCCACTCCTTGACTTTGTCAATGCCTCTCTCTCCTCCACATAAGGAGTACTACTTGTTATGCATGCATGCGGCGGGCAGCTGGCATCTTGAGGGGTCAGGGTAGTGAGAGCGGGCTCTGGAAGCAGTCCGAACTCCAGCATGGCCCACCTCACATTACCACCATATATTTCTTGGAATCCGTGCGCGGCGGCGGGCGATCTCTTCTCCTTCCCCCGTTTCTCTCTTCTCAGCCGACGCCCGCCGAGCGATTAGATTTCGGCTATCGACGGTTTATTCAATTACGGTCCCACATGTAAGTGAAATTGCAAGACAACGTGTGTCCCCTCTGGTGAGCGGCATGCGAGCCGGACTGTCGGGGTTGCGACGCGTATGAGTCGTAAGTGTGCCACCTTTTCCTTTAGAACTTGCGAAGCGTAACATTTTCGCGCGATCGATCGATAGAAATCCAGAACAAAATGACGAGGGCGGAGCTTTCCCGCTCGTTAGGCGGGCTAGTTTGAGTGATATGACGTGCTACAGTGCCGTCCACTTGCTCCATTTTTATGTAAGCAAGAGTTTACACTCTTACGTGGGAGGAGTGAGAAACACCGCAGATCTGATTTTGATCGAGGGATAATTGTTCCCTGCCAAGTAATGGAGGATTGTTAGCAATTATAGCATGATAGTTAGGGCATATCCAGCGCTGGCGCACAAATTTACACCGGCATCTGTCCGAGGACACTGATGGATGACATCCGATGCTGCCCGCATACCTTTCGACAACTATATGAACTAACCGGACAAAATTCATGCAAACAAAGCAAATTTCAAATTAACCGGATGAAATTCATTACATTTCGAAAACTTTTCCTACAAATTGGAAGAAATTCATTACATATTTCGCACAAATCATACTAAAATCTACTGTAAACCTAATCTAAATGATCGCTGGCGCCCAACCACCATGTCCGGCCATGAACCCGAGAAAGCCGGCCATTGCCTTTGCCTCCTCCTCATCCGCCTCGATAACCTCCTCCTCTGGAGCACAAGGTTATGAAGATTTCTGCCTCCACGTCGCTGTCAAGTGGCTAATCGGCCGCCGATGTTTACCCCACCAAGCTTGGCGTCGACTGAGTGGAGTAGCGGTGGCCTTCCCGGGACCAGAGTGGCGGCGACCTACCGTGTACTACTCTTCCTCGCTGCCGGCTGCGCCCGCGCACACGCGCCTGCTTCGTGGTCGTGGCGGCGGAGGGCGGCCGGGGGGGTGGCGGCGATCTCCTTTGTTTGCTCCTGCGATAGTATGTCGAAGAGAGCTTTGGAGCGCGCCCGGAGTGGAGCCGCCGATGTCCCTCGTCTGCTCCTGCGACAGTACGTCCAATAGAGCTTCGGAGCGCCAGGAGGCCATGGTTGAAGTGGTGCTGACAGAAGGAAGGGACCGGAGGATAATAAGTATGGGTCTTTGGGTATGGCTGGGAGCTGGGGCTCAAGTTGGAGCTGGAGCCAGGAGGCCATGGTATAGCGGGCGAATGGCAATGAGCCAGGAGGCCATGGTATAGCGGGCGAATGGCAATGAGCCGCGGTAGACGGATGGACAACTGGCGCCGGAGTAGGTTCGTCGGGCGTGAATGCAGACGCTGCTTCAGTGACTTAACTGCAGATGTGTTTGGGTTACTGACATGTGGGCCCAACGGGCATCTGGCCCGCATGTTAGTGACACACCAATTGCACCTGCAGTTAAGTCCGGTGAATGCGACATTGACATTCTGGAGAGATGGTGACCGTTTCAGGTGGGAAGCGCGCGCTAGCGATGCAAGGGATTTCGGTGTGTAGTGGCACTAAGATCGGCCGCTCACGATAGTACATACTCCGTACCATACTATCATAGCACCCTCTCTAGCTTAGGTTGTTTTATAGATTGTTGTTGTGATGGACGATATACATGAGCAAGGCAGTCCGAGTATGACCGTTGGTGTTGAGCCAGGTGAATACACGCTCGGCTTTTGCGTAGCCCTCCATCAAACATCTAAACAGTAATGTCAGGCACCGCCGAGGCGTGCAGGTGATGGGCTCGCCATTTGCTTTGCGCCATGAGCAGGACTTTGATTTAGAGGGCGACATGCATGCGTTAGCATGCTTTGACAGCGTGAGCGTGAGTGTTTGACACGAAGTATTTCATTTTCATTTGGCTGACGAGGGTGCGTTGCAGCGACGAGTCCGTGGTTTGATTCCCCACATACGCATTATTTTGGTTTTTACAGTATTTCTTTCTCCAATAACAGGTAGGCCCGCGTAGATAGATAAAGAACACGAGCTGATGAGGCGCATGCGGACTGTTTGACTGGTCAACCAGACAAATACGGAGCTATATACGCTAAGCCAGTGACCGTATAATCACCATATCTCGTATACAATGATCAAAGTGAGCTATCAAGACAAGTTCGATGACCGCCAATGCATTTTACTCGGTAATAAATGACCAGGATTGAAGGGGAATCCAAATTTGCTGCATCTTCTGTCCTTGAGCTCTTGACAAACCAATGCACTATACGATTGTCCGGCCACTCCACCCAGAGCTCTCACCAAGCGTCGTTCATGCCACCGCGCCGCACACTAACCGGTAAGGCAGCGATGGCATCCTTCCATGCGGAGTTCATCGCCCTCGCAACCTCATAATTGTGTGGGAGGAATTTGAAGATGCCAAGGCCGAATGGGCGGTAGAGCAAGAGGTGGCCAAAGCCGCACATAGGGAGCGGAAAAGTCAGAAAGCACTCAAGAAAAGAGAGGCCCGCCGCCGCAAGAAAGAGAAGGACGCACACGCTGCTGCGGAGAGGTCGGCGGAGATCCAAGCACGGTGGGGTGTCACCGACAAAGCCGGGAAGGAGAACGACGGCGTCTAGCCAGCATGTGAGAAGTAGTAGTACTAGTAGTTAGTGTGTGTGTGTCCATGTCTGAGTACGAGCATGTACCAATACTACTAGTAACTACTGTAGTTTTTAGAGAAAATTGCCAGTACATTAGCCTAGACTAAATGGAAAAATTCCTATCCTAAGCATCAAATGGCATCTCTTTCTCAATACGAATTGAGATGCATGTCATCTCACTTCCTATGATTTTCATATTCCTATCCTATGAATGAATGGAGGCCTATGTCTGAGTAACTACTGTAGCTAATAGTACTGCTGGTAAAGTAGTTTTCTTCAAGAAGTGGAATTCAATGAAGTCATGATGGTTCCTTCGTCCGAGCAACTTCAAGGTGGGAAGTGGGCCTGTGATTTGATGGCTCATTAGTCATTGTTACTACGGCGCGACGACCTGGGTGACTCTCCCTTGGAGTTCTGCGTGCATGGAAAGTGAACCAGGATGGTCGACGTCCCACATGTTGGCGAACGGAAGTATTCTTTTCGATATCGAGGAGCAAGGAAACCGCATGGTATAGTATCACTTCTGATTGGTTCGCAAGAAAATAGTATCACTGTCGATTTATAATTATTTTTTATTTTTGATGAATCCTAGCGTTTCAACTCTTACGATGAAGGGTGCCAAACACGGCACGTGCTGGATGTCCCACACGTCAGCGAAAGGAGTGGGACATGAACAGCGTGGTAGAGCCCAGCGTAAAAAAAACAGTGTGGTAGAGCGTCTCCACTTCTTCCACTTCTGGGTCGGAGACCACACGTAGTAGTACTTAGTGGTATGAACGATACAAAGTGCGACCTGGAGAGAAAGACACGTCTAGTTGGAAGGTCTCGGGGCATACACGTAAACAAATATAAAAGTTAATATGTGCCTCCAACTAATATAGTAGTAGTAGAGTACTTAGGCACATACTCCATAACATCACCGTGCATTGCATGTACAACATTTAGTGGTAGTACGTAGTAAGAGACAAATGCCGCCCAAGAGTTCCCTTCTCGACCTACTTTTGGGTGTTTGGTAGAGTGTATGGAGGGTGCATGAGTCCACACTAGTTTAGCACAAATACACTAGAAGCATGCATGAAGAGAGCATGCATGAAGAGGGGTGTTGAGTTGAGCATGCATGAAGAGGGAACAACTATGCTGAGACGAGAACGAAACCAAACACACCCTATATGCCACGCATGTTCATACCATTTGTGCCTTTCTACTTCACTTTCTGCGCTACATTACTTAGGTTCGTACGTCCACTCCTGGGTACATGTCCGTCTCGTAGTTCCAGTCCCACATGTTCTTCATATAGGTGGAACGATCCTTGCATAACACGTGCACCTTGATGCTAGATGTCTCGCATGTTGGCAAAAGGATGAACAAAGCTCACGTAAAAAAATAGAGTGGAAGAACATAGATTCTGGACGACTGAGAAGGAGCAAGGAACCTCGTGGTGGAGCGTCTGCACTCATAATATTTAATATTATTCAGCGATATAAAATTAACCAATCATCTCCAAAGTGGACTGGAAGAGTATGAAACACGGCAGCCCAATGTAGTTACATCATACTAGTACATGGATAACCCATGCTATCACCATATTTCTTGGCTTCCGTGTGAGGGAGTCCTGGATTAGGGGGTGTCCGGATGGCGAGACTATACCTTCAGCCGGACTCTTGGACTATGAAGATACAAGATTGAAGACTTCTTCCCGTGTCCGGAAGGGACTTTCCTTGGCGTGGAAGGCAAGCTTGGCGACACGGATATATAGATCTCCTACCATTGTAACCGACTTTGTGTAAACCTAACCCTCTCCGGTGTCTATATAAACCGGAGGGTTTTAGTCCGTAGGACAACATATAGAACAACAACCATACTATAGGCTAGCTTCTAGGGTTTAGCCTCTCCGATCTCGTGGTAGATCTACTCTTGTACTACCCATATCATCAATATTAATCAAGCAGGACGTAGGGTTTTACCTCCATCAAGAGCGCCCGAACCTGGGTAAAACTTCGTGTCCCTTGCCTCCTGTTACCATCCGGCCTAGACGCACAGTTCGGGACCCCCTACCCGACATCCACCGGTTTTGACACCGACATTGGTGCTTTCATTGAGAGTTCCTCTGTGTCATCGCCGTGAGGCTTGATGGCTCCTACGATCATCAATAGCGATGCAGTCCAGGGTGAGACCTTCCTCCCCGGACAGATCTTCGTCGTCGGCGGCTTCGCACTGCGGGCCAATTCACTTGGCCGTCTGGAGCAGATCGAAAGCTATGCCCCTGGCCGTCAGGTCAGATCTGGAAGTTTAAACTACACGGCTGACATCCGCGGGGACTTGATCTTCGATGGATTCGAGCCACTGCCGGGCGCGCCGCACTGCCACGACGAGCATGATCTAGCTCTGCCGTCGAACAGTGCCCTGGAGGCCGCACCCGCATCGGCTTCGACCCTTAATTCAGAGCCAACTGCGCCGATCGAGGATGGGTGGTTTGACGTCGCCTCGGGGGCTATGATCCCAACGGCGATCAAGCTGAACACCAGCCCCGCACTCCGCGAGACTCGTGACTCCAAGAAGCCGGACTCCTCTCCGGACTCTGAACCCTCCACGCCCCTGCCAATCGAATCCGATTGGGCGCTGATCATGGAGTTTACTGCCGTGGACATCTTTCAGCACTCGCCTTTCGGCGATATTCTGAAGACACTAAAGTCTCTCTCTTTATCAGGAGAGCCCTGGCCGGACTACGGTCAGCAAGGTTGGGATACGGACGATGAAGAAATTCAAAGCCCACCCACCACCCACTTTGTAGCCACTGTCGACGATTTAACCGACATGCTCGACTTCGACTTTGAAGACATCGATGGTATGGATGCCGATGCAGGAGATGATGAAGAACCAGCACCTACTGGGCCCTGGAAAGCCACCTTGTCATATGACGTGTACATGGTGGACGCACCAAAAAATGACGACGAGGAGCGGAAGGACGCACCGAAGGCTTGTTCCCTCGAGAAGCAGTCAAAGCGGCAACGCAAGCGCCGCCCCAAATCCCGCCTCGATAGAAATAACGGTCACACAGACCCAGCGCTGGAGCAGGGCGAACTGCTGCCGGACAACGGCAATCCGGATAATCAAACCGAACAAACAAATTCTATCAAGGATAATAGTCCGGCCGACATAACACCGAACAGGCACCCGGAGCAGCAGAATGCCCGTAAAAGGCTTGTTGCCACTGCGAGAAGTCTTAAAAAGCAGAAGCAAGGGCTCAAGGCTGCGCAAGACACACTCCAATTCAGATGGAGTAAAATACTCAACACAGCAGCAAGGTACGGCGACAATTGCCCCTCCAAGAGCTACCCAAAGCAGAAGCTGCTACCTGAATTCGATGAGGAGGCCTCAGGCCCCCCACAACCAAATATCAAAGCAGCCACCTGGCCGGATAGACGACCCCTCTATCAACACAGAGCGGCATACAACGCCACTCATAATACAACACGCGACCCATGCGAGGGCTCGCACCCAAAGGACGGCGCAACAAGATCCATCTATGGACCACGCAAGCGCGCCCCAGCATACAAGGTAACAGAACAAACATCCGAACAACGCGGTACACCCAGCTACAGGGGTGCCGCACACCCCCTATGTTTCACCGATGAGGTGCTAGACCATGAATTTCCAGAGGGATTCAAACCCATAAACATAGAGGCATACGACAGAACAACAGACCCTGGGGTCTGTATTTAGGACTACATCCTTCATATCCATATGGCTCGAGGAGATGATCTCCACGCCATCAAGTACTTACCCCTCAAGCTCAAAGGGCCAGCTCGTCACTGGCTTAAAGGCCTCCCCGAAAGCTCCATTGGAAGTTGGGGAGAGCTCGAAGACGCCTTTCGGGCAAATTTTCAAGGGACTTATGTCCGACCCCCGGATGCGGACGATTTGAGTCATATAACTCAGCAGCCCGGAGAGTCAGCCCAAAAGCTTTGGAACAAGTTTCTTACCAAAAAGAACCAGATTGTCGACTGTCCGGACGCCGAAGCCTTGGCAGCTTTTAAGCATAGCGTCCGTGACGAATGGCTCACCAGACACCTCGGCCAAAATAAGCCGAGAACGATGGCCACATTAACAAACCTCATGACCCGCTTTTGCGCGGGTGAGGACAGCTGGCTAGCCAGATGCAGCACCAACGACCCTAGTACATCCGAAGTTAGAGATGGAAACAGGAAATCACGGCGCAACAGCAATAACAAATGCCGGAATAAAGAAGACAGCACGAAGGGCACGACAGTAAACGCCGGATTCAAAAGCTCTCGGCCAGGTCAGCAAAAGCCGCCCTCTAAAGGCACCAGGGATGAACTGTCCAGCCTCAACAAAATACTGGACCAAGTATGTCAGATCCATAGTACCCCTGGTAAACCTGCTCATCATACCCACAGAGAATGTTGGGTCTTCAAGCAGTCCGACAAGCTCAATGCCGTACACAAGGGGGAGGATACACCAAGTGAAGACGAGGACGAGCCTCCCAAGCAAGACACTGGGGAACAAAAGAAATTTCCACCAGAAGTCAAAACAATAAACATGTTACACGTGATCAAGGGAAAAACAACGCGGCACTCCCAGGAAAATATACCCAAGTGCTTGTCACCGCGAAGTCCTGCCACTGGTCATCTCAACCGATCACTTTCGACCATCGCGATTACTCAGCAAGTATCCGACACGCTGGATGGGTTGCCCTGGTATTAGACCCAGTAATTGGCGGATATCACTTCACACGAGTCTTGATGGACGGTGGCAGCAGTCTAAACCTAATTTATCAGGATACAATCTGCGGGATGGGGTTAGACCCAACAAAAATTCGCCATAGCAATACTACCTTTAAAGGAGTAACGCCAGGCCCAGGAGCTCGTTGTACGGGCTCCCTTCTACTACAAGTTATATTCGGCTCCCCCGATAACTTCCGTCACGAGCATTTAACCTTCCACATCGCTCCGTTCCAAAGTGGCTATCAAGCACTGCTTGGACGCGACGCTTTCGCTCGCTTTAATGCAATACCACACTACGCCTCCCTCACACTCAAGATGCCCGGTCCACGTGGCATCATTTCAGTGAAAGAAATATCAAGCGATGTCTGCGCGCAGAAGAGAGTGCGGCCGCCTTGGCAGCCGCACACTAAAGGTGCCCGGACCAGTGAAAGCATCCAATAGGTCGTCAAGACCTCAGACACAACTAATCAAGTCCGGCGCCACTATTTATACTGAATAAATGGTCACACCCTTATTTGTCAATACAAGGGGCTCAACGCGCGCAGACAAGTGGCAATTTCTTCTCATCTTGAATTATACATGGTTTCTTTAAAAACTATCCTTTTTGCACGACAACTTTTTCACCTAAATTCCTCTCTTTTACAGATGATCATCGTGCTACACCCGTCCAGGATATGGCACAATAGAGACACAGGCGCAGACGTGCAGCATGGACCCGCCCCAAGGATTCTTTTTAGATTAAGACCCTACGTAAACCTTTTTTACTATCTCTTGTTGATACATATCCACCGCTGAGAAGGATGCTGACGTCTTGGCATGTGGCCACGCCAGAACAATGCACATACCTAGACACAAGGGGCTTCTTACAAAGGCCATTATTTAGGCCCGGTTTATACCACAAAGACCGAATACCTTAGGGAGTGTTCGGCATCGCGAGTTTGGCCCTATATGCATCAGCTCTGAATCATTATCTTTGGTCAAATGTTAGGTTTGCCCGGCTCCTGTGTTTTGGTGCCTTACGTTCCGCTTTACCGGCTAAGGTAGCACCAGGAGAACTACTGCGATTGTGCCCTGGTTCATCCGGACGAGCACCTCAGTAGAGAAAGCCGAAAACTGACTGTCATGATATAGCGTGAGACTGGTCAACCACTCGATGATCTGTTGGAATGTTAGAATTCCTCCACCTTAACGAAGGGTCGTTTTCCGGCTAGGCATGTACGCACCCCGGGATCGGGAGAGTGCGGAGCCACCAGGGGCTATCTAGTAGTCCCACTGTCAAACTCCTATGGCTAAGTGAAAGTGTTAAAGCATTATAGTCCGTTTGCCTTGCTTGCTCCGCTATCACCTCCTTAATTGGACCAAGACGTTGGGTTAAGTGTGAACGCGTGTTTTTTGCGAGCACCTCCGCATTATATGCGTGGGGGTCGAAGCTGACGGCTGCAATCTTTTAGGTTATACACATGTATACATAAACGGCCGCCCAGGAGGCATCATATTACTTTCAGGCAAAAGTATAAAAATAGCCTTATAAAAATTTATAAAAGCATTTCGCCTACAATGAGATTACATATCACTCAAACATAATATTTTTTGAGAACTGGGTCTCTATCAAACGAGCACCCTCAAGAACTTCAAAGTAGTGCACAGCAGCCATTCGACCTATGGCTGAATCCCGTGCTGCAATAGTGGTAGCATCCATCTCCGCCCAGTATGCTTTAACACGGGCAAAGGTCATCCGTGAGCCCTCTATGCACGCCGACCTCTTCACCAAATTAATGCGCGGCACCATGTCAAGGAGCTGCTGCACCAAGCTGAAATAGCTGTTCGGTTTTGGCCTTTTCGGCCATAGCTGATCCACAACAGACCTCATGGCGAGTCCGGACAACCTATTCAGTTCGGCCCATTCGGCTAATTGGTCAGTCAATGAAAGCGGATGCTCGGGAGAATGGAATTGTGTCCAAAACAGCTGGTCCACTTCACGGTCCATCTGACCCTAGAAGTACTTGGCTGCATCGGCAGCGCTCGCCACCAAATCCATATACACATCCTCCGAACTCCACAGCCGATCCAGAGAGGTATACCGTGGATCTCCGAACTTCCTCGCAACATAAAGGATTTCCCAGCTACAATATCCACGGCTTTCCATAGCTCCTCCTTCTTCGCCCTCATAGCAGAGCGGATGTCTTTTCTCGTCGCAGCAGCCTTCTCAAGGTCTGATGCCTTCGCTAAGTTTTCCTTCTCAAGAACTTGGCAACGGTCGGCGGCGGCTTTTAATTCTATGGCCATCTTGGCCATCTTATCTCGGCTCTCACCATGCGGGGCCTTCTCGGTTTTCAACTCTTCAGCCGCCTTCAAAGCAGCCGCATTACTAAATCTCGCTTGTTCCTTGGCTCGGGCAAGTTCTGCCCGCAAGGCTTCAACAGTGGCAGCTCCATCTGCAGTCACAACATATTAAAGATACTGGCATCATGTTGCTCTTACTATGTGGCGTTTACCAGATAATGACACTTACCCTGTGCCTCGTCAAGCCTTTGGTTAACAAGCTCGATGTCGGCGTCTGCCGCATCCAACTACCATTTTAAATGGGCAAACTCGCTAGTCTGGCTAGCCACCGGAGCTTCCATCACCTGCACATAGAGGCAGTATGGCTATTACCTGGGAATATGATCCTCTATTCGTCGTCATTTCCGACGACAACCAGAGTCTCAAGGGCTACTATCTACACAGGGCACACCTAGCATGTGCAGGACTATCATACATTATTTTACGTACCTCAAAGACTGTCAGTAGACTCATA
Source organism: Triticum dicoccoides (assembly GCF_002162155.2). Classification (NCBI taxonomy): domain Eukaryota; kingdom Viridiplantae; phylum Streptophyta; class Magnoliopsida; order Poales; family Poaceae; genus Triticum; species Triticum dicoccoides. The sequence goes on from NC_041390.1 coordinate 185,899,563, forward strand.
AAAGCTTCATGCAATCAGCTTTCGGTGGACGAGATTCTCTCCATCACTGTATTCATCAGCACACGGTGTTCATCTGAGATGGCCGCTCGCCCCACCAACTCCCTCAGAACATCCGTTCGCACACCAGACGGAGCCGGACACTGGGAGCTTCGACGGTCAATGGGATTATCTTCTGGCCTCACCGGACCCGGAGAAGGCCCTCCGCGATGACACTTTGGGGTCGCCCGCTTCCGGAGCGGAGGAGTCTGGAGGGGCGTTTCTCTCCCCATCATCTTTGGAAGAAGATCCCCCGAAGATGAGCTCATTTGAGAGGGGCTAAGACCTGAACTACAAATATATATGCGGTGGTTATTTTCTCAGAAGAAAAAGATGGCATTCCGGTACTATTAAAGTATTTTGGGTCACTTACGACTCGCTGGAGAATTGATCCCCCCATGGACTTTGTGCGGCAAAAGCACCCCCCGAGGTAGGACCCTCTTTGGGAGACTTCTTCTCCCGTTTGGAAGCTTCGGCATTTGAATCCTCGGGCGCAGTCCTTTTCCTCCTCCGGTCGTCTTCCTTCATGGAGACGCTCGCTCCCTCGGTTAGAATGGGCAGCGTTGGGGGCCCGCGTCCGCCCGTATTATCCTCCCCAGTATCTTCCTTCAAGGGATCCGGGCAAGGTGCGACCTGGAGCATCTTTTCCAATACCGGATTCTCCAAACCCTCAGGGAGGGGGGCCGAACACCAAATCAACTTCTCCTTTGTCAACCAGTCCTGGTCAAAAAGCAAACTCTCAGAAATAACTTCGTAACAAGTGAGAGATAGTGCGTTCGGCCGGAAGATTCCTTACCTGTTCGGCGGCATGGTTACTGCTCAGGCCCACGTCCTCGATAATTTTCGGACACTCTACCTGAGGTCCGAAGAATGACTTGTACATCTCCTCGTGCGTCAGGCCGAGGAAATTTTGAATGACACACGGCCCCTCGGGATTGAACTCCCACAAGCGAAGGGGCCGGCGTTTGCAAGGCTGGACTTGACGAACCAACATAACTTGTATTACCGTAACCAAACTAAAATCTCCATTGAAGAGATCACGAATGCGGCTTTGCAGTATAGGGACGTCCTTGGCTGGACCCCAGCTCAGACCTCTGCTGATCCATGACATCAGTTGTGGTGGAGGGCCCGAGCGGAAAACTGGGGCGGCCGCCCACTTGGCACTTCTAGGAGCCGTGATGTAGAACCACTCCTGCTGCCACAATTCAGACACCTCTGGAATGGAACCTTTGGGCCATGGAGCTCCCGTCATCTTGCATATTGAGGCACCTCCACACGCTGCATGTTGCCCCTTGATCATCTTCGGCTTTACTTCAAAGGTCTTGAGCCACAGGCCAAAGTGAGGGGTAACCCGGAGGAAGGCCTCACACACGACAATAAATGTCGTGATATGAAGAAAGGAGTCCGGAGCTAGATCATGGAAATCTAGCCCGTAATAAAACATCAAACCCCTGACGAAAGGATCCAGAGCAAGGCCTAGACCTCGGAGGAAGTGGGAGACGAACACGACGTTCTCGTTGGGTTCGGGGGAGGGGACGGCCTGCCCTCCGGTGGGCAGCCGATGCACAACCTCGGCGGTCAGATATCTGGCCTCCCTCAACTTTTTGATGTCTTCTTCCGTGACGGAGGAAGGCACCCATCGGCCTTGAAGGCTAGATCCGGACATGATTGAAGGTTCGGAGCACCTGACCTGAACCTTGGGTGTTTGAGCTTGAGGTGGGGGAAGGATTCGATTGAGCATGGGAGAGAAAAAAGTAAGTGCCTTGTCCCTTTGTAAAGAGGGTGAATATCAAGCGTCCTCTCCATGGCCGTTTGGAATTGCCTATAGTCTAGGAGTCCTAGAAGCGGTTGGATTACCCACGCCCGTATTGATGAGAATCCCGGAATAAGGGGACACGATCTCTGCTTCGACAATACGTGCCAAGGAAACTGCCTCGCATGACGCGCTGAGGTGGGATAATAAAACGATTCGAATAAAGACTTGGTCGTGGTGCGTCACACTACGGAATATGTCAGCAGATTAGATTTGTGTAAATATTATTCTCTCTATGGCAATATGTGGAAACTTATTTTGCAGAGCCGGACACTATCTTTGTGTTCAAAATCTTCTATGAAGTACTTGGAGGAGGAACCCGCCTTGCAATGCCGAAGACAAACTGCGCGTCGGGCTCGTCGTCATTGAAGCCTGGTTCAGGGGCTACTGAGGGAGTCCTGGATTAGGGGGTGCCCGGATGGCTGGACTATACCTTCAGCCGGACTCCTGGACTATGAAGATACAAGATTGAAGACTTCATCCCGTGTCCGGAAGGGACTTTCCTTGGCGTGGAAGGCAAGCTTGGCGATACGGATATATAGATCTCCTACCATTGTAACCGACTTTGTGTAACCCTAACCCTCTCCGGTGTCTATATAAACCGGAGGGTTTTAGTCCATAGGATAACATACAGAACAACAACCATACCATAGGCTAGCTTCTAGGGTTTAGCCTCTCCGATCTCGTGGTAGATCTACTCTTGTAATACCCATATCATCAATATTAATCAAGCAGGATGTAGGGTTTTACCTGCATCAAGAGGGACCGAACCTGGGTAAAACTTCGTGTCCCTTGCCTCCTGTTACCATCCGGCCTAGACGCACAGTTCGGGACCCCCTACCCGAGATCCGCCGGTTTTGACACCGACACCGTGCGACACCTATCTCTAGTAATCCAGCAGCCCGTATCGCTTCTCCCTCCTCGTCTCTATCAAAGTGCGGTGGGCTGGCGTTTCTGCCATCTATTGAGGTCGGTTAACTATCACATGTTAGCGACATGCCAAGAGCATTCTAAAAAAATTCCTTTCACATTCCGTTTTCAAAAATAAAAAATCCTTTCACGTACGAATTTGCCTGTATGCTTTGAGCAACTTGCATGTCCTATACTGCTCCTATTTGATACTCTAACTTAGCTAGAGGTTAGACTAACTCATGACTAACCCTGAACTAACTATAGCCAAAGAGGTGTTTGGGTGACAGGGTTAGATTGACAATAAATGCACTTCATGGAGAGAGAAAAGTGATTTTTCAGTGGTCCCAATGAGAACTATCTCCAGTTAGCACCTCTTGGGTGGGATAGTTTTTTTGGTGGGTTCGATGCAACTTGCTCCAATTTAAACCCTCATGCTTGGATACTTTAGGGCTATTTGAGCCCCAGCTAGCTCAAACTAACTCTAACCCATGGATCCAAACAGGGCCTATGGCCACTCTCGACGTGGAGCAGTCGCGTGCACCGGGAAGCGGCGCTCTCTCGGCCTTCGCGCCCCTTCAAAGCCGGCGCCAGTGAGAGGTCGCCTCCGCTCCGGCCGGGCATTAATGCGGCACTGATGCTCTAGGGCGATGCTGACCGTTTCATGCGGGAAGCGCGCGCTGGCAAGGGAGTATAGGTTTTGAACCGTTTCAGGTGTAGTACTGGTAGTTTGCAAAACTACTCAATTATTGCACTCAGTTTCCTAAGAAATTATGGTAAAAAATGTTACTCCGCAGCCCGCTTCCCTTCTCCTTCCTCTTCCACCGCCCGCGCACGTCCGTGGGAAGCGACCGGTCAACCCTTATATAGGAGTGCTAGCACAAAAAGATGCATGCATGACCACTAAAATTTCCATATTAAAGCGACGCTCCGGCGGGAGTATGTTGTTACCTTCGGCCGGCCCATGGCTACCGGGCGACGGTGACCAGAGAAGAGGCGGCGGGAGGGGAATGAATGCAGCTACTGTTTGGGTTCGCCTTTCGGCTTAAATAAATGTGCAACATCACGTGTACCCGCGGGTGCACAAATTGTAACATATGTGTCTGCTTAAGTGGGCGTCACGTAACTGGTGTGTGTGTGAGAGAGATTCTGAGAGACAGAGTGCGTGTGTGCGACTCTACTCTTCGGACATGTACTCAACCTTTTGCATCGGGATATAAGTATAATGGTATTTACTTTAGCTAGTGATTTACGTGGCCATGTTAACGTGGTTGTGTCAAAAAAATGTCACTTCCTGGTCGTGATTTGTGTTATATAATTACAAGCAAGAATGTCGTGCATTGCAGGGAACATCAATATGCATTTTTTTTACAAAACACCTGTTGTGATTGACCCATGCAGGAGTAATCCCATGTGTAAAAACTAATGATATCTTGAGAATTTTATTGGAAAACTGGTATCTTGAGAATGTCATCGAAAAAATGAAAGATGAGAGATAAGGCGAGGAGGACTGGAGTGTGGTGGTGACTGGTGGTCGGAATGGGCGGAGGCATGGGGATGGACGACGCCGGCAGGCGGCAGCAGCCACCATGCATGCTAGATTGTTCTAGAGACTTATTCCTTTTTTAATTGCTGAGCAATGAGGTTGCGGGAGATAATGATGTGGAGAGAGGTGCGGGTATCTTTTGTAAAATTATCATAGTTTGCTTTCTATCCTCAGATATAGATCATACGGTCTGTATTACAAGATGGAAGGCACACCATCACCGCCAACTCGTTTTTTATAAGGGTACAGATGATAAGTTTGCTGACTACTAAAGTAAAGTGGAATTTTTCCATGTTATGCAAGTAAATAAAGGTGATTGTCTATCATACGGGTAAGGTTGGATGAAGGGTGGTAGGAACAAATGCTCCGCCTAGAGCATGTGTGTGTGAGATGGAGTCTTAGTGTGTGTGTGTGTGAGAGAGAGGATAGAGAGAGATGGAGTCTTAGTTTGTGTGTGTGTGTGAGAGAGAGAGATGGAGTCTTAGTGTGTGTGTGGGGGGGCGTGCATGCGTGCGTGTATGTGTGTTTGTGTGTGTGTGTGAGAGAGAGATGGAGTCTTAGTGTGTGTGGGGGGTGTGTGTGTGTGCGTGTGTGTGTGTGTCGCGGGGTCCTCTGTGGCGGATGTAATTTAAGTGTGCATGGCTTCATCATAGAGAGGTGATGTGTATGGCAGAGGCCACCAACGATGGGGTGCAAGAGAGAAAATGCCCGTAGAGAGGGAAGAGAAGGTGTGTGCGCATGAGAGGAGTCGACATCGAGAGAACGTGTTTGTTCGAGAGACACCGAGGAAGACTACTATATATCGATGGTGCATGTAGGCGGGAATTAAACAAAGGGATGGTCTTATTGGTTTCGGGGATATAGGGGAACAGTGAGAGGCGGGGGGTAGCTAGAAGGAGATTGTTAAGTGTGAGTGTGTGTTTTGCCCATCCAGGCAGAATTTATGTGCACAAAAGAGGAGAACGATTCGATGTGGCGTTAGGATTGAGGGTAATTAACTACGTATGGAGACATAGAGACCTTGAACGTGCATGTGTGAGAGGTATACATGTATACGTGGGATGTGTGTGTGTGTGCGTGCGCGCATGATCGAGATAAAAGAAAGAAGACATAAGTCATAAGATCAACGACATGGGAGAGACGGATCGGTATGACAATATGCATGCATGTGAGAATGCAGGGAAGAAGGACCGACAATTGAGCATCTGTTTTTGTCTTTAAGAGATAGTGGCGTGGGCTGGAGCATGCATCTATGGCGAGCAGAGGGAGTGAGGCGCAACAATTGTGCAAAAGAGACCAACCTATAAATGCATATGTATGGAGAGACATATATAGTGTGGGTGATAGGAAGCAAGACTCCGTGCGAGAAAGAAATGTTGACAGAGAAACTACAGATAGATACAGAGATGGAGATGCTAGCTAGAGGGACATCCGCTAGTTTGGGTGTTGGAGATGACCGTCGGGTGGTTCAAAGGGTGAAGTTATATATGTGTGGGAGAGGGCACTTGACTGCATGTAGAGAGAAACATATGTAGTGTGCGTGATTGGAATCAAGAGTGAGGGCGAGAAAGAAGGTTGATGGAGAAACAGATAAATAGAAAGATAAAGATGCTAGCTAGTGTGCGTTAGAGATAGGAGTCGAGTGGATCAGAAGGCTGGGTTATGTGTGTGGGTGTGAGAGAGATAGAGAGAGGGTGCATGTGAGTCACATACAAACAGATATCAGAGGGAAATGAGATCCAGAGAGACGGAGTTTTGTGTCTGCGAGAGAGAAAGATATTTCACAATGAGAGTGATAGCTAGAGAGACATACAAGGGAACGCAAGATATCTCTAGGGAGAGAGGGTGTGTGTGAACGACATACAAGAGAACAATGGAGAAATATGAGACCCTGGGAGACAGAGTTTGTGTTTGTGTGTGAGAAAGAGATATTAAAGAGGAAGAGTCGTAGGTTCTCATATCTAAGGAGCGAAAGACATCTCTGTATGAGGCGTGTGCGAGTGGCACACATGGGAATAGTAGAGAGAAATGAGACCCCGGGAGACAAAGTTTTGTGTTTGTGTGAGAGAAAGAGATTCCACATGGAGAATCATAGTTAGAGACACATAGCAGGGATCGAGATATACTTAGAGAGAGATAGAGTGATGAAGGTCGAGGGAGAGAGTACCGTCAGTGTGTTACGAAGATAAAAGATCATTGTCGACATACAGGTAGCACGAGAGATACCTGAGAGACGATGAACGCGTATAGGTCCAGAGAGATAGTCCTATATAAGCATGAGTGATAGCTATATGAGACGAATATCTGGATTAAAGGGGATTCAAATATTTAAACTGGAGATCATGACATCGATAATATCATAACGCAAATTGGTGTATCAAACATGCATATTCATTTGAATTTGGGCACACGTGTAATGTTATATAGTTTATCAATATTGGTGATCCATAGATTCTTCAATTACAAACAATGCATGGTTTATATGAAATTAATGTCTAAACAGGATTACACTATATGTGGTGTGTGTGAAACACATTATACATGTTTGAGAAGTAAAAAAACCTTCATGAAAGACACATTAATTGGAAACAGTTAGCGAGGAATGCATACATTGGATTTCAACATAAAGTGGTTTCAAATATTTGAAAATCCAAATTGATGGATACAACCTTATGAATCTGAGAGCATGCCATTTGTAAACCATATTTATGTATAAATGGTGTTGTGCTTTTGAAAGTATATATAAAAAATGATGTATATAGAATGTAATTCCAATTGAAAATGGATCCCACCCAAAAAAATAGAATACAAACGAGATTCGAATTGAGTTGGCACAGTAAACGTGCACTCTGCAAAATTTGAACGAAGCGGGGAAAGTCGTAGTAACCACCCGAAACCAAAATCTGCGAGATGGAAATCACTACTGCTTATCCCTGCCACACAAAGCCTATCTGTTGGATTTCTATAGGTTTCGATAGGGGTAGGTTTGTAATTTCACCCAAACGTGACGTAACCGCCTCTCACCCGGATTCATACACGGTGGGCGCCAAAACACAATGTGTCCTCGGCCGAAATCGACTCCCTCCCTGATTCATATTCATACACGGTGGGTGCCAAAAACAAACTCTCGTCGGCAAATATTCGGTGTATGCGAGATTACCGTCCTATCCCCAACCGACTAATGTTGCTATCATGTAGTAGAAATTTGAAACGGGGGCTAAGTTTGTAAATTTCCTCGCATTTGAGACAAGCGCGCCCTGAATACATGGTTCCCACCTTCCTCTCTACCTCCCTTTTCCCCATTTGTACTTCGTGGGCGCCAAAACACCCTCTCCACCCCACCCTCCTCCGTCCGCCGCCGTCCGCCACCCCATCCACCGCCGTCCTCCTCCACCATGTCGGAGCTGATACCCCGACACTGCCGTCCATTACAAGAGATCGACCTCTCTCATCCACGGCTTCGGACCGGGATCCTTGCATCCCGTCCTCTCGCTTCATCCCCGCCGCCGTCCACCTTGTCGGCGCCGCTCCTACGACCGTCTCATCCACCGCGCCCCGCCGCCACCATCTACCCTCCTAGATCTGCTTCCATGCCGCCGATAGCCATCGCTACCGCAGCACCGTCAAATTCTCAGCAGATGCGTACACGACGCCGCACCAAAGGCGGTACTCTTTCGTATCTGCTCAACTTATTTATCGCAGCAAGAAAATAGATCGCCACTGCTTTACTCTGATTTCTTGTCTTGGTTGCAAGTTGCCTTTGTCCGGTTTGCACCTTCAGATCCGCCATGGCATGCTCAACACTATACTCCCAATGCTTATGGTTTTCCCCTTTTATATTCCACACTAGTTAAATCACAGTAGACTAAATTTCAAAATTTGGTCAATCGATTTTTCAAAGCTCGCTGGAGTTCACCGGTGCAATCAAAGGGGCTCGGGTGGTTGTGGGGCCTCGCCGAACAAAGAAAACTCGACACGGGTGGGAGTTGGGGCGGGGGTGGGGGTGCGGGTGGCGGAGGAACACAGGCGGTGGTTATGTATGGGAAGAATCAGAGACGAGGAAGAAGAAGGGTTAGGAGACGTAGGATCTTCATCCACCCGCCTGAAATGGCCGAGAGACAGCTGGGAGTTGCATTCTTAATGCACTCTGGTTCATCATGTGTGGGCACTACGCAACCAACATTTTATTATCCAAAATCTGCTTGCTCTTCTTTACCATGTTCCTCTTCCGTTCTTCTTTAATATGTACTCTCTCCGTTCCTAAATACAAGTCTTTGTATAGATTCCACCATGGACTACATATGGAGCAAAATGAGTGAATCTACACTCTAAAATGTATCTGATACATCTGTATGTGATCCATAGTGGAAATCTCTACCAAGACTTATATTTTGGAACGAAGGGAGTATGATAGTAGTACAATATGTTCCTTGTACTGAAGATGAGCAGGGACATTTGCAGTGTAGAGGTTTATACGGTCGGTTGTGATGGACACTTTGAGCCTCTTTGATTCGTAGGATCTTGTAAACATAGGAATAGGACTAGCACATATGCCCGTGCGTTGCAACGGGAAAAATTGATGTTTTGTGCAAGCATAATGTCCCGCAGCACCGGATTCACTATGAAGAACATGCTGCAACGCAGCATCCTTCTACAAAATGAACATAAAAAATACATTGCAATTTAGTCGTGTTCATATTTTCTTTGCTGGGCATAATCTCCCATTGTTTCCATCTAAGTATAATCCTTGGCATTTAAGTATAATTATTTTGTTAATTACCATGGCGTCCTTACCCGTTTTAGTCGGAAACCAAATCCTAACTTTCTAATTTAGTAGCTCCAACACATTGAAGCCTACAAATCCTTTATTTAAAATTTTAATTATCCTACTTTTTGCGTCAAATCCTTCATGTAGAATTTATTAAGGTCACAATCTTTCTTTTAGTTATTCCACCGGTTTATCCATAATCCTTTCTTTAATTAGGCACATCCATTTAAATATTCTATTTAAGCCCACAATCCTCCTTTATTAGCTCATTGGCTTAATTAGCTCGCCCTAAACATGATGACTGCCACTTGTATATTTATAGCGAGTTAGAATTAGTAAGTGTGAAAGGCGCATAGGCCGTTGGTTGTTACATCGAAGAGCTACACAGGAGGTCCTGTGTTTAATTCCAACAATCTTGATTTATTTTGATCCAATTATTTTTCATGGTCTCTATGAAAGCCCATAAAAGGCCCATCAACATACAAGTACCTGGGCCAGATCGATTAGCATGTGCAAACCGAACGAAAAGGACTAAACCAAACCAAGAATACCTATTCCCTTTAATAGTAGGTATAGATATAGATTTAAATTTTAATTATCCTACTTTTTTGCCTCAAATCCTTCATATAGAATTTATTAAGATCACCATCTTTCTTTTAGTTATTCCACCGGTTTATCCAGAATCCTTTCTTTAATTAGGCACATCCGTTTAAATATTCAATTTAAGGCCACAATCCTCCTTTATTAGCTCATTTGCTTAATTAGCTCGCCCTAAACATGATGACTGCCACTTGTATATTTAGAGCGAGTTAGAATTAGTAAATGTGAAAGGCGCATAGGCCGTTGGTTGTTACATCGAAGAGCTACACAGGAGGTCCTGTTTTTAATTCCAACAATCTTGATTTATTTTGATCCAATTATTTTTCACGGTCTCTATGAAAGCCCATAAAAGGCCCATCAACATACAAGTACCTGGGCCAGATCACTTAGCGTGTGCAAACCGAACGAAATGGACTAAACCAAACCAAGAATACATATTCCCTTTAATAGTAGGTATAGATTTGTAGTGGCCTGCCCACTTGAATCCTATAAGAATAGCAAGGAAATGCGGGGATGAAAGTGCAACTATCCCTAGGTGGTTTTGGTAATTCCTAACAACATATAGCTCATAGAGCTAATGCTATTCCAAGATTAATATTTCAGGAAAAGCTCAATGAGTGGCATGGCATGGATGAGGAAAGTGGACCCCTCAAAATACTAAGGACAAAAAGATTGGCTCAAGCTCAAAGCTCAAGACTCTACATTTTATATTTTAGTGATCCAAGATCACGTTGAGTCTATAGGAAAAGCCAATACTATCAAGGAGGGATGAGGTGTTGCTTAATGAGGTTCTTGCTTCAAAGTGCTTAGTGATATGCTCCAAAACCCTCAACTACCTTCCCACATCCACATATGATCTAAACCAAAAGTCAAACTCGGCCCCACCGATTCTTTCCATCCGGCGCCACCGAGTTCAAATGTCATAGCCACTGCCACAAACCCTAGCAAATCGGTCTCACCAATAGGGATCTCGGTCACACCGAGATGGGGTTGTAATCTCTCTATTTCCCTTCGTAAAGTTTCGGTCCTACCGAGATGAGCGATCGGTCCCACCGAGATTGCAATGTAAACTCTATGTTTCCCTTTTGTAACATTTCGGTCCCACCGAAATGAGCGATCGGTCCCACCGAGTTTACCTAACCAACTCTCTGGTTAGCTTATTACCAAAATCGTTCCCACCTTGTTTGTGTAATCGGTCACACCGAGATTACGTTATGTCCTAACCCTAACCATATCAGTCCTACCGAGTTGCATCTCAGTCCCACCAAAAATCCTAACGGTCACTAGGTTTGCTAAATCGGTCCGACCGAGTTTCTCAATTCGGTCTCACCGAGATTGGTAAATTGTGTGTAACGGTTAGTTTTTGTGTGGAGGCTATATGTACCCCTCCACCCACTCTTCATTCGTGGAGAGAGCCATCAGAACATACCTACACTTCCAATACACATTTTCTGAGAGAGAACCACCTACTCATGTGTTGAGGCCAAGATATTCCATTCCCACCATATGAATCTTGATCTCTATCCTTCCCTAAGTTGCTTTCCACTCAAATATTCTTTCCACCAAATCCATATCCTGTGAGAGAGAGTTGAGTGTTGGGGAGACTATCATTTGAAGCACAAGAGCAAGGAGTTCATCATCAACACACCATTTGTTACTTCTTGGAGAGTGGTGTATCCTAGATTGGCTAGGTGTCACTTGGGAGCCTCCGACAAAGATTGTGGAGTTGAACCAAGGAGTTTGTAAGGGCAAGGAGATCGCCTACTTCGTGAAGATCTACCGCTAGTGAGGCAAGTCCTTCGTGGGCGATGGCCATGATGGGATAGACAAGGTTGCTTCTTCGTGGACCCTTCGTGGGTGGAGCCCTCCGTGGACTCGCGCAACCGTTACCCTCCGTGGGTTGAAGTCTACATCAACGTGGATGTATGATAGCACCACCTATCGGAACCATGACAAAAACATCCGTGTCTCCAATTGCGTTTGAATTCTCCAAACTCTTCCCTTTACATTCTTGCAAGTTGCATGCTTTACTTTCCGCTGCTCATAGACTCTTTGCATACTTGCTTGAATTGTGCTAAGATTGATTGACTTGTGATAAGATAGCTAAAATCTGCCAAAGACTAAAATCGGGAAAAGGATAGATTTTTAATTGGTCAAGTAGTCTAATCACCCCCCCTCAAGACATTCTTTCGATCCTACAAGTGGTATCAGAGCTTTGGTCTCCATTTGCTTTGATTTCCATAGCTTTTGATGGTCATAGCCTTGGTTTCACAACCTAGGAGAGTATGGCGTCTAGCGAGGGAAATTACCACCATAGAGGTCCTTACTTTGATGGTACTAATTTTGCTAGTTGGAAGCATAAGATGAAAATGCATATTCTTGGACATAACCCCTCCGTTTGAGCTATTGTGTGTGTTGGCTTGCAAGGTGAATTCTTTGATGGGAGAGAACTGAATCGTGAAGCTACCGCGGAAGAGTTGAAGATGCTACAATACAATGCTCAAGCTTGTGATATCCTCTTCAACGGATTGTGCCCCTAAGAATTCAACAAAATCAGCCGTCTTGAGAATGCAAAGGAAATTTGGGATACTTTGATTGATATGCACGAAGGTACCGACTCCATCAAGGAATCCAAGTTGGATGTGCTTCAAAGTAAACTTGACAAGTTCAAAATGAAGGATGGTGAAGGTGTCGCTGAAATGTACTCTAGGCTTGCTCTTATCACAAATGAGATTGCTGGCTTAGGAAGTGAAGAGATGACCGACAAATTCATCATCAAGAAGATCCTAAGAGCCTTGGATGGAAAATATGATACCGTATGCACATTGATCCAAATGATGCCAAATTACAAAGATCTCAAGCCAACGAAAGTCATTGGAAGAATTGTTGCTCATGAGATGTCACTCAAGGATATGGAGGAGCTACATAACAAGTCAAGTGGTGCTTACAAAGCCTCATGTGAAGCCCCCACGTCATCAAGTGAGAAACAAACCTTCAATGAAGAATTGAGCTTAATGGTGAAGAACTTCAACAAGTTCTACAAGAATAGAAGCAAAGAGAGAAGTTCCAAGTCAAGGTCCTACAATGACAAAAGATCTTCTAGTCGAGAGAGGAACTTCTACAATTGTGGAAGACCCGGACACTACTCCAATGAGTGTACGGCTCCCCACAAGAGAAGAGAAGATTCTCCCAAAAGAAGAAGTAGAAGAGAAGAATCACCATCAAAGGAGAGAAGGAGTAGGGATGATAGATATGAACGAAGACCCTCTCGGAGAAGCAAGGATTCCAAAAGGAAGGACAAGTCATCAAGGAGCTACACAAAACGAATACATCAAGCTCATGTTGGTGAATGGGTATCCGGCTCCGACTCCGACAATGACTCCGAGAGAAGCTATCACTCCGACTCAGAATATACTCAAGATGAAGGTGTTGCCGGTCTAGCACTTGTGTCAACCAACTCCTACGACATATTTGATTCACCAAATGAAGGAATTGGAAGATGCTTCATGGCCAAAGGTCCAAAGGTATCACACCCCGAGTATGTTGATTTCAATAGTGATGAAGATGACTAGTTAGGTGATGATGATTTACTTGTTGACAACTATACTAATGAATACTATGATGAAATGAATGACAATGATAAGGAGAAGATTGAGTCTCTAACTAAAGAACTAAACACTCTTAAGTTAGCTCATGAAACTATCTTAGGAGATCACCGAGAACTTTTAAGGACTCATGAGAAATTACGTTTTGAAAAGCTCAACCTTGAGCAAGAGCATGAGTTCTTAAAGGCAATCAATGATGATCTTTGCAAGAAAAGTTCTACTTACATTGCCAAGCATTTACTCTTATCCACTTACATGCCTCAAGTGAAGTCTAGTAACAGGAACAAGAAAGATTCTTCTTCTAGTAGTAACAATAATCATGCTAAATCCAATGTTGTTGCTTCTAGTAGTTATCTTGATTCCACTAATGATTCTCTTAGCCAAGTAACACTTGAGCAAGAAAATGGCTTATTGAAAGGAATCATAGAGAAAGGTGTTTACAACAGCCTTGCCGGGAGTAAGCAATTCAAGGAAATTGTACGCAAGCAAGGAAGGCACCGGAAGAATCAAGGGACACAAGCTCAAGATGATCTTCCACCACAAGACCACAAGCAAAAAGGCAAGGACAAGCTTCAAGAGGAAATTGATGCATTTTAAGAAGCTCCTAAGGCCTTAGTCAAGTGGGTTCCCAAGACTACATCAAGTTCCACTTCATCAAGTACAACTACAACTCAGAGGATTCCCATCAAGATGGTGTGGATCCCGAAGAAGAAGAACTAGAGAGTTCTTGAGGGTGACTCCGCCAACATACTTCACTCTTATCATTTTGGCAAGAACGAGTGTAATCAACTTCCACATCTTGCACTAGTTCAATGAGTCACAAACCCTCTTGTTGGTAAGACAAGGGACAAGGTGACCTAAAGCTTTCATAGACAGCATCTTGTGTGTGCATCACTCTATGTCTATGGATACCCTTGTTTGTTCCTTGTGGGACTAACCCGTGTAGGTATTGAAAGTGCAACTCACTCCAAAGGATAGCTCCAAATGATCCACATCAACATTGAGCATACACATCTTCAACACCTACATGAAGTCATCATCGACAAAACCCAAGGTTAGTTCATCCCTCTTAGGGGGGATCTCACATCTAGGGGGAGCTTTACTCTAACAATTGAGTTAAAGCAACTCTAATGGTGTGAACACAACAACGCTTTATGTTAAAGTGGTAACCCCACTTGTGCTTAAACGATGAGTATGACCTATGATCAAATGTTCTCATTTGACTCCTAAGTCAATATACTCATATATAGATGACCTAGTCATCGCCAATTGCTTGATAGATGCTAGAATTGTTTGTGCATGCTTTGCCACATATTTCATTTGTCATTTTATTGTGTGAGCATGTTGTTTGCATAATTTACTCATTCGAGGACATCCACTTGTTGTTTTGATTGATTGGTTTCCTTTCCTTTTGGCCAAGTGGACGGACAAGAATGCCTAAGAACCTTCTCTAGCTATCTATGCTTTTCTCGTCTCAAACTCTATTCATGCTGCATCACAAAGTTTGATCAAGTCAGATTCGAACCACTCTGTGTGAGGAGCACTCGGAGTCCCTGATTCGTCATAGACTTAAACTTCCAAAACTTCTTTGTGTGTTTCGGTCTAACCGATCCATCCATTTCGGTCATACCGAGATCACTAAGTCGATCTAGGTTTTCAATCTCGGTGCAACCGATTCGAACTTTTCGGTCACACCGAGTTTCAGTAACTACTTGCAGTTATGAATCTCGGTGCCACCGAGTTGTTCCACTCGGTCACACCTACAGGGTCAGGCTATATATATCCACGGGTCAAATTTTGGAAAACTTTCCAAACCTCCTCGCCCATGCTTAGCCTACTCTGCCTCCCTGGGTCTCCGGATCATCCTCCTCGTCGCCAGCCGCCTCCTGTCGCTGGTCTCCGCCGCCGTCAATGGGAATCATCCCCGCCGTTGCCGCCATAGCGAGTTCATCGCCGAACTAGGGTACGAACTTGATCACTGTGCTATCCTTATCTCATTCCTAGAACATTGTGTTCGCCATGAATCTTGCCACGATTGAGATCATTCTATCCATCGAAAACACTCCGTAGTTTAGTCGTGAATTGAAAATTTAGGGTTAGGTTTCCGCCGAAACCATCTCGGACCGACCAAGTTGATGAAATCGGTTCCACCGATTTGGCTCAGGCCATTGCACATGTGATTCTCGGTCTGACCGAGAATTGCAAATTGGTGTGACCGAGTTTAGCACTTTGTGAAACCCTAGTAGTCTCGGTGCCACCGAACTGTGACTCGGTCTGACCGAGTTCACTAGTTTAGGTTCCAAAAGCTGCTTCAGTATCACCGAGTTTGCAAATCGGTAGATCCGAAATGCTTTCTGTGGAAAACTAAAACTAAGTTTTTAATTCATTCTTTTGCAAAAACCTCTGTGCTTTGTTGTAACACCCCAAATGTAACTTTCCCAATTAGTACTCCAACTCTTGCCGTTTCCAGCGTTAAGTTATATTTATTTCCTCAGGTTCGGGTCTTTGTCTTCGTGTGTTGTTGTCGTTGTCATGCATCTCATATCATGTCATCATGTGCATTGCATCTGCATGCGTGTTCGTCTCAGGCATTCGAGCATTTTCCCCGTTGTCCGTTTTGCATTCCGGCGCTTCGTTCTCCTCTGGTGGTCATTTCTAACTTTCTTTCGCGTGTGGGGTTTAAACATTTCTGGATTGGACCGAGACTTGCCAAGCGGCCTTCGTTTACTACCGGTAGACCGCCTGTCAAGTTTCGTACCATTTGGACTTCGTTTGACACTCCAATGGTTAACCGAGGGACCGAAAAGGCCTCGTGTGTGTTGCAGCCCAACACCCCTCCAATTTGTCCCAAAATCCACCTAACTCTACTCCATCATCTAGAGCATTCGATCACGATCGCGTGGCCGAAAACCGCACCTCATTTGGACTCTCCTAGCTCCCTCTATGCCTATTTAAACACCCCCCCCGATTTTCGGATCTCCTCCTACCTCCGAAACCTAGAAATCACCCCTCTGCCGTCGGACGTGTCCATACCCGTCGGACACGCCCGCGCCGCCGCGCCCAAACACCCAGGAGCCGCCACGTGGGCCTCCCGCCGCCGCCCACCGCGCGGGCCCG
>NC_041390.1:185916443-185943861 GCF_002162155.2 Triticum dicoccoides
CAAGCAGCCGCCTCTGCGCCGCGCCGCCACCACCAGTCGCCGCCACCGCGTCGCGCCGTCGCCGGCCGTCGTCCTCGTCCCCGCCGTGCTACAGTGGATCCGGCCGTCCTCGTAATCCATGCAAACCCTAGATCTTGGGGTGATATTTTCATCTAAGTCCCAGTTTTCTCAGATCCAAGTTGCCATATTCGTAGCTCCATAACTTTGCATCCGTAGCTCCGATTCATGCATATAGCATATCAAAATGTTCATCTCAGAGAGTAGATCATTTCATTCCATTGCATCATTTTCATTTGAGCTCATCTTGATGCCCGAAATGCTGTTAGAAGAGGGCTACTTGAGTTAATTGTCAGATCTGCTACTCCGTTTAGCACTTTTGTCATTTTTGCCATGATTATTGTGTGCATGATATGCCCGTGAGTTCTACATATGTTTTGTTAAGGGTTTTGACATATTTCCAGAGGTGCAACCCATGTATTTTTAGGATGTGTGTGGTGACTTGTGCAAGCTTGCAAAATGGTGCACTTGCTAATTCTGTTTTCAGGGACTTAGCAATTTCACTAAGTCCTGGAGCTGTTTATCTCATGATGCCATATGTTCATGTTGTTTCCTAGTGATCCGCGCCTTTTTTGAGGATGATCAGTAAGGGAGTTTTGTTAATATTGTAGTGCTCTATACATCCATGCCTTTGTTTGCAATTATGGAGCACCCTAACTTGAGTCAATCGAGCTCTACTTTTGCTACTTTGTGAATCTGGGCAGATTGCCAACTTGTTTGCAATTTTGCCGGTGATGTTGTAGTTGAGCCGTGCATGCTATGCTATTGTTCTTGCCATGTCTAGCCTGCATTTTGTGCCTTCTTTATGGGTGTATGCTTGTCTTGCCATGACTTGCACTGTAGTGAGTGCATCGAGCTCGTAAACATGCCTACTTGAGTTATATTTCAGCATGTGTCAGTTTTCACTAAGTATGAAAACTGATTATGTTTTTGCTATATTCACATGCTTGCAATTGTATTTTCTGATCCCTTTTGGCTCAAGGTCACTAAGGGACTTTTGTTAAGCTCTTTGAGTAGCTCCATGCCATACATTACTTTGCCATGTTCAGGTCCTGTAGCATGTAATTTTGTTGCTCCGAAGAGGGCTACCTGATCTGAAATTCCAGACAAGTATTGATTTCACTAAGTCTGAAATCTGTTTGCCATATGCATTTTTGTCATGCTTGTTTGAACCTGTTAATGGATGAATTGGCCGTAGCTCAGTGCTAGACTTTTGTTAAGCATCATGAATGAATCCCTTCCATGTATTTTTTTGTCATGTTTGGGTGCTGTAGCATGTTTATCTCATTGCATTTAGATGGCTACTTGCTGTAAATCGCAGACCGGTGTCATTTTTGAATCGCTTGCCATTTCCAAACCGTAACTCCGATTCCGGCGTTCTTTATATCGTTTTCAAGCGATTTCGTCTCATCTTTCTAGTGGCACACTTGGAATTCCAAGTTGAGTCCAGGTTCATGCATTTCCAGTCATATCTTGCATTTTGCATCCCGCATCGCATCCCGCATAGCATATCATCTTTGCATCGTGTTGTTTGAGTTTGCACGTGGTTGATTGTATCCTTGTTGCTTGTTTGTCTTGTTTGGGTAGAGCCGGGAGACGAGTTCGCTAATGACGAGCCCGTTGAGTTTGGTTTTGAGGATCCAGTCAATTCTGACAACTGTGCAGGCAAGATGATCATACCCTCGAAATCACTACTATCTTTGCTATGCTAGTTTGCTCGCTCTTTTGCTATGCCAATGCTACGATGCCTACCAATTGCTTGCAAGCCTCCCAAATTGCCATGTCAAACCTCTGGCCCACCTTGTCCTAGCAAACCGTTGATTGGCTATGTTACCGCTTTGCTCAGCCCCTCTTATAGCGTTGCTAGTTGCAGGTGAAGATTGAAGGCCGTTCCTTGTTGGAACATTATTTATTTACTTGTTGGGATATCATTATATTCCATTTTATCTTAATGCATCTATATACTTGGTAAAGGGTGGAAGGCTCGGCCTCTCGCCTAGTGTTTTGTTCCACTCTTGCCGCCCTAGTTTCCGTCATATCGGTGTTATGTTCCCGGATTTTGTGTTCCTTACGCGGTTGGGTTATAATGGGAACCCCTTGATAGTTCGCCTTGATTAAAGCTTTTCCAGCAATGCCCAACCTTGGTTTTACCATTTGCCACCTAGCCTTTTCTTTCCCTTGGGTTTTGCAGACTCAAGGGTCATCTTATTTAACCCTCCCTCCCCCCGGGCCAATGCTCCTCTGAGTGTTGGTCCAACCTAGAGCCCCTTGCAGCGCCACCTCGGGGAAACTCGAGGGCTAGTTTTAGTTGTACGGATTGCTTATCCGATTGTGCCCTGAGAAAGAGATATGTGCAGCTCCTATCGGGATTTGTCGGCACATTCGGGCGGTGTTGCTGGTCTTGTTTTAACCTGTCAAAGTGTCTTGAATTACCGAGATACCGAGTCTGATCGGAACGTCTTGGGAGGAGGTCTATTCCTTCGTTGACCGTGAGAGCTTGTCATGGGCTAAGTTGGGACTCCCCTGCAGGGATTGAACTTTCGAAAGTCGTGCCCGCAGTTATGGGCAGATGGGAATTTGTTAATGTCCGGTTGTAGATAACTTTAACCTTAATTTAATTAAAATGAATCAACTGGGTGTGTTACCGTGATGGCCTCTTCTCGACGGAGTCCGGGAAGTGGACACGGTGTTGGAGTTATGTTTGCGCAGGTTGTTCTCTAGTTTCTCGCTCGCGCTTTGCCTCCTCTTCTCGCTCTCTTTTGCGAATAAGTTAGCCACCATACTTGCTAGTCGCTTGCTGCAGCTCCACTCATATTTACCTTGCCATACCTATAAGCTTAAATAGTCTTGATCGCGAGGGTGCGAGATTGCTAAGTCCCTGTGGCTCACAGATTACTATTACACCAGATGCAGGGCCTGATGATTCCACTCCAGAAGATGCGTATGAGCTCAAGTGGGAGTTCGACGAAGACTCTCAACGTTACTATGTTTCCTTTCCCGATGATCAGTAGTGGTGCCCAGTTGGGGGTGAACGGGACCGTGTCGCATGTTGGGTTCTCTTTTATTTTGGCGCCATAGTCGGGCCATGAGTGTTTGGTTGATGTAATGTTATTTATGTACTTGATTGACGTGGCGAGTGTAAGCCAACTATGTTATCTCCCCTTTATTATTTATATTACATGAGATGTTGTGAAGATTGCCTAACTTGCGACATATGCCTTCAATGCGATTATGTCTCTAAGTCGTGCCTCGACACGTGGGAGCTATAGTCGCATCGAGGGTGTTACAAGTTGGTAATCAGAGCCTTCCCCGACCTTAGGAGCCCCATTGCTTGATCGTTTTTAGCGGCCGACTTGTGTCTAGAAAAATGTTTTGAGTCTTTTAGGAATTATATATCGGAGAGATTAGGAATTCTTTTTACTTCCCAGTCTCCTCATCGCTTTGGTAAGGCATCCTGACGTAGAGTTTTGACTCTTCTCTTCTCAAATTTCACTAAATTTTTTTTTAGGATCATGCGGGTATCTTGGAATCATTCCGATGGTTTTATGATGAGAACATAATCTTGGTGCCTCCTGTCAGGGGTTTAGTGGAAGTGTCCCGGGGAGTTGAGCTCCGAGGTGTTGTCATCATAATTTTATTGTTGCAGTTCTAGAATACCTGAGTTTAGTACACCGACATTGAAAATCTCTTTTATGCAGTTCGTTGGTGAGATAACCTCGACGCCACCCAGTACTGGGGCGGGAGTTCGGGAGTATCACCATAACTTGTATAACGGATGCTTTTCGAAGGTTGAGGTAGATGGTTTCCGAAGGTTTCTTGGTTATGTGTTGAAGGATGGATACAGCTGGATGTAGGAATTGCTAGTTTGGGTGAGATATTATGCTTCCCCTGTATCCCCAACACCTGATTGCATAACCGGAAAGGTTCGGGAGTTTCATAGGTGGGAATTCTAGTAGCTATAGTTCTTCTTCCACGGATATTGGTTTGAGATTGGGATTTCTTACCGATTATTCATTCTTGATCCGTACCTTGTTGATTTATTTCTCTACCTTAATTCTATGTGGCTTCTCAATTTATGGACATGTGACCATTTCAAGAGGAATGCATTCGTTCATTTTGTTCGGATGTGAAGACTATATGTTGCAATTTTCATTCCGTTGGATTCAGCTTCAATATTTATCTATCAATGTGCTAATGGTAGTCAACCTCTTCAGGATGGCTCCTCCAATGCGCACGACTCTGAATCCTGATCTGCCACCACCTCCACCTCCTCCGGAGGCATGGCAAGATGTGATGGCCGCAACCAATGCAAACACACAGTTGATCATGCAAATTCTCCAAGAGCGCAATCAAGGCAACCAAGGGAATCAAGGCAGCAATAAGAGTCACTTTGCTACACTCAGCCAGTTCCTTGCTAACGGGCCAAAGACTTTCAGCAATTGTGTTGAGGCAACCGATGTGGACGATTGGCTTGTGGATCTGTGCAAGCATTTCAAGTGCAGTAATGTCAGGCCTGAGGACTTTGTCAAGTTCGCTTCCTTCCAACTCAAAGATCAAGCTGCAGAATGGTTCCAGCAGTACAAGGATTCTAGATGTGGACGTGTTATCACTTGGGATGATTTCCGTCGAGATTTCTGAGCTCATCATATTCCCCAGAGCGTGGTTGAAAGCAAGCATGAGGAATTCCGCAATCTGAAGCAAGGCTCTTTGTCTGTCTATGACTACAACAAGTTGTTCCAGAAGCTCGCCCGCTTTGCCAAGCAGGACGTGCCTGATGAGAAGAGCATGATATATCAGTTCAGGGGTGGTCTCAGGGAAGAAATTCAGCTAGCTCTTGTCCTCTTTGAGCCCTTGAGATACGATGAGTTCTACAACATGGCACTGAAGCAAGAGGCTGCTCAGTTGAGGTGTGATGCTTCCAAGAAGCGAGCCAGAGATGTTACTCCTTCTTCCTCTACTCAAGTGGCCAAGCAGCAGAAGTTTTGGCTTCCTCCTCCTCCATTTCGTCAGCCGTATCAGCAGAAGAGCAAAGGTGGCAGTGGTTCTTCCCACCCACCCAACCCTGGCTTTCAGAACAAGACTTCGTCTCAAGCTCCAAGATCGAGTGCTCCGTATCACCGTCCTCTTTCAGAGGTCACGTGCAACAAGTTCCAACAGAAGGGTCACTATGCCAACAAGTGTTTCAACCAGAGGCGTCTTCCTCCTCCTCCTCCCGTCAGATCGGCAAGTACAGCTATGGTCAAGCATAACCCCAAGCACGCCAAGGTCAACTTGATGAACGCAGCCCAGGCAGAGGACTCGTCAGATGTGATCATGGGTAACCTTCCTGTTAATGATGTTCCTGCAAAACTTCTTTTTGACACTGGTGCATCGCATTGTTTCATCTTGAGACCTTTTGCATCCAAGCATGATTTTGTTACTCAAGTTTTGCCGAAACCGTTGGCTATCGTCTCTCCGGCCCGTCAAATGACATCTCGAGTATGCGTTCCGGATGTTACTATCACTTTGGGTGACTATAAGTTCTTGTCCTCTCCAAATGTTCTTGGTGACTCGGATATTGATCTTATTCTCGGAATGGATTGGCTTTCTAAGCACAAGGCACATCTTGGTTGTGCTGCCAGGCAGATTCAATTGACTCATTCGTCTGAGGATGTTATTGTCTTTGCCGCTCGGGATAATACCATCCGTCTGTTTTCTCTTAATGAGAAGGGTGAATTGGATGCTATCTCGCAAATTCCAGTCGTTTGCGAATATCAAGACGTCTTTCTAGAAGAGCTTCCAGGAATGCCTCCGCACCGGCCAGTTGAATTCGTTATTGATCTTGAGCCTGGCACGGAACTTGTGTGCAAACGTCCTTACAAGCTCGGACTTGAAGAGTCGAAGGAGCTGAAGAAGCAACTCGATATTCAAGAGAAAATGGGTCTCATCCGGCCTAGTTCTTCTCCGTGGGGTTGTGGTGTTCTTTTTGTGAAGAAGAAGGATGGAACGGACCGACTTTGTGTTGATTACCGTCCAGTGAACAAGAAGACCATCAAGAACAAATATCCACTTCCCAACATCAATGAGCTCTTCGAACAACTCAAAGGTGCCCAAGTATTCTCCAAGCTTGATCTCCGCATGGGTTATCACTAGATTCGCATTCGTGAGCAAGATATTCCCAAGACGGCTTTCAGGACAAGCTTTGGTTCATATGAATACACCGTCATGTCTTTTGGCCTCGTCAACGCTCCTCCGACGTTCTCTCGCATGATGAATTTCATCTTCAATGCCTACAACAATGACTTCGTTTTGGTCTATCTCGACGACATTCTAGTTTTCTCCAAGAACAAGGAAGATCATGCCAAGCACTTGTGTTTGGTTCTTGATAAGCTCAGAGAACACAAGTTCTACGCCAAGTTCTCCAAGTGTGAATTTTGGCTTGATGAGGTTCTTTATCTTGGTCATATCATCTCTGCCAAGGGCATTGCCGTGAATCCTGAGAAGGTGTCTGCAATTGTGAATTGGGAACCTCCTCAGAACGTGAAGCAACTCCGTAGCTTCCTCGGTCTCGCAAGCTATTGCCGAAGATTTGTTGAAAACTTTTCTAAGATCACGAAGCCCCTCTCTAATCTTTTTCAGAAGCACATCAAGTACGTTTGGTCTCTGGAGTGTGACATTGCTTTCAACACTTAGAAAGAGAAATTGATCACTGCTCCAGTTCTGACTCCGCCTGATGAATCCAAGCCGTACGAGGTCTTCTGTGATGCCTCTCTCCAAGGTCTTGGCGCAGTATTGATGCAAGAGAAGAAAGTTGTTGCTTATACCTCTCGCCAGTTGAAGCCTTATGAGAAGAACTACCCCACTCATGATCTCGAGTTGGCGGCAGTTGTGCATGCTCTTTTGACTTGGAGACATCTTCTATTGGGAAGAAAAGTGGACATTTTCACTGATCACAAGAGTCTCAAGTACATCTTCACTTAGCCTAATCTCAACCTCAGGCAAACTCGATGGGTCGAAATGATTCAAGAGTATAATCCGAGTATTGAGTATACTCCAGGCAAGGCCAATGTGATTGCTGACGCATTGAGCAGGAAAGCTTACTGCAGCAGTCTGATTCTCAAGCCTTATCAACCCGAGCTTTGTGAAGCTTTCCGCAAACTTAATCTGCAAGTTGTTCCTCAAGGTTTCCTCGCCAACCTTCAAGTCTCTCCTACCTTGGAAGACCAGATTCGCCCAGCCCAGCTTCTTGATGCTATGGTGAAAAAGGTGAAGATTGGGATTGCCAAGAGTCAGTCCAAGTACAAGTGCTACCGCCTTGATGACAAGGACACTCTCTTCTTCGAGGATCATATTGT
This sequence comes from Triticum dicoccoides, assembly GCF_002162155.2. Lineage (NCBI taxonomy): Eukaryota > Viridiplantae > Streptophyta > Magnoliopsida > Poales > Poaceae > Triticum > Triticum dicoccoides. The sequence goes on from NC_041390.1 coordinate 185,923,835, forward strand.
TGTACCCAAAGGTGACCTCCGTAAAGTGATCTTGAACGAGGCTCACAATTCTCTCCTCTCCATCCACCCTGGGAGCACGAAGATGTATCAGGACCTCAAGCAAGCTTATTGGTGGACTCGAATGAAGTGCGAGATTGCTCAATTCGTGAATGAATGTGATGTCTGCAGGAGAGTGAAGGTAGAACACCAAAGGCCAGCAGGTCTCCTCCAACCTCTTGCCATTCCAGAATGGAAGTTTGACCACATTGAAATGGACTTCGTAACTGGGTTTCCAAAGTCCAAGCGTGGCAATGATGCTATATTCATTGTCATCGACAAACTCACCAAAATGGCTCATTTTCTGCCTATCAAAGAGTCGATCACTGCAGCTCAATTGGCGGAACTCTATACCTCTCGTATTGTCTCTCTGCACGGTATTCCTCAAGTGATCTTTTCAGACCGTGGCAGCATCTTTACCTCGAAGTTTTGGGATTCTTTTCAGAAGGCCATGGGCATGAACATCCGCTTCAGCACAGCTTTCCATCCTCAAACTAGCGGTCAAGTCGAGCGTGTCAACCATATTCTTGAAGGTATGCTCAGGGCTTGTGTGATCTCCTTTGGCATGAAGTGGGAGGATTGTCTTCCTTATGCTGAATTCTCCTACAACAACAGTTTTCAAGCAAGTTCGGGCAAGGCCCCATTCGAAATTCTGTATGGCAGGAAGTGTCGTACCCCTCTCAACTGGTCTGAAACCGGTGAACGTCAGCTTTTGGGTAATGACTTAATCACAGAAGCAGAAGAAATGTGCAAAGTCATTCGTGATAACCTCAAAGCAGCCCAATCCCGCCAGAAAAGCTACTATGATAGTAAGCACCGCGATTTATCTTTCGAGATCGGAGATCATGTTTACCTCTGTGTCTCTCCTATGAAAGGTACTCGTCGCTTCGGTATCAAAGGGAAGCTTGCCCCTAGATACGTGGGACCTTTGAAGATTGTCAGCAAGAGAGGCGACCTCGCCTATCAACTCGAGCTTCCTTCAGACTTTGCAAATGTTCATGACGTGTTCCATGTCTCTCAGCTTCGAAAGTGCTTCAAGACTCCTGACCGCACCGTCAACTCCGAGGACATTGAGCTCCAAGAAGATCTCTCTTATCGTGAGCACCCAGTTGCTATTCTTGAAGAGACTGAACGCAAGACTCGCAACAAGTCGATCAAATTTCTCAAAGTCAAGTGGTCACACCATTCCGACCGTGAAGCTACCTGGGAACGTGAGGATCACCTCCGTTCTGAGTACCCGGCGTTCTTTTAGTCCTAGATCTCGGGACGAGATCCTTTCGTAGTGGTGGAGTGTTGTAACACCCCGGATGTAACTTTCCCAATTTGTACTCCAACTCTTGCCGTTTCCAGCGTTAAGTTATATTTATTTCCTCGGATTCGGGTCTTTGTCTTCGTGTGTTGTTGTCGTTGTCATGCATCTCATATCATGTCATCATGTGCATTGCATCTGCATACGTGTTCGTCTTAGGCATTTCAAGCATTTTCCCCGTTGTCCGTTTTGCATTCCGGCGCTTCGTTCTCCTCCGGTGGTCATTTCTAGCTTTCTTTCGCGTGTGGGGTTTAAACATTTCCGAATTGGACCGAGACTTGCCAAGTGGCCTTGGTTTACTACCGGTAGACCGCCTGTCAAGTTTCGTACCATTTGGACTTCGTTTGATACTCCAACGGTTAACCGAGGGACCGAAAAGGCCTCGTGTGTGTTGCAGCCCAACACCCCATCATCTAGAGCGTTCGATCACGATCGCGTGGCCGAAAACCGCACCTCATTTGGACTCTCCTACCTCCCTCTATGCCTATTTAAACACCCCCCCGATTTTCGGATCTCCTCCTACCTCTGAAACCCTAGAAATCGCCCCTCCGCCGTCGGACGTGTCCGTACCCGTCGGACATGCCCGTGCCGCCGCGCCCAACCACCCAGGAGCCGCCACGTGGGCCTCCCGCCGCCGCCCACCGCGCGGGCCCGCTCGGCCCGTGGCCGGCCCCCGCGGCCCGAGCCGCCATCAGCCGCCACCGCCGCCCGGCTCCCTCTCCCGCCTGCCCGCGCCGCCGCCTTGCCCGCAGCCGCCGGCGCGAGCCGCCGCCGCCGCCTCCACAAGCCGCCGCCGCCGCCTCCGCGAGCCGCCGCGCCGCCACCACCAGCCGCGGCCACCGCGTCGCGCCGCCGCGCTCCGGCCGCCGCACCGGCGACCTCGCGCCGTCGCCGGCCGTCGTCCTCGTCCCCGCCATGCTACAGTGGATCCGACCATCCTCGTAATCCCTGCAAACCGTAGATCTCGGGGTGATATTTTCGTCTAAGTCCCAGTTTTCTCAGATCCAAGTTGCCATGTTCGTAGCTCCGTAACTTTGCATCCGTAGCTTCGATTCATGCATATAGCATATCAAAATGTTCACCTCAGAGAGTACATCATTTCATTCCATTGCATCATTTTCATTTGAGCTCATCTTGATGCCCGAAATGCTGTTAGAAGAGGGCTACTTGAGTTAATTGTCAACGTTACTATGTTTCCTTTCCCGATGATCAGTAGTGGTGCCCAGTTGGGGGTGAACGGGACCGTGTCGCATGTTGGGTTCTCTTTTATTTTGGCGCCGTAGTCGGGCCATGAGTGTTTGGTTGATGTAATGTTATTTATGTACTTGATTGACGTGGCGAGTGTAAGCCAACTATGTTATCTCCCCTTTATTATTTATATTACATGGGATGTTGTGAAGATTACCTAACTTGCGACATATGCCTTCAATGCGATTATGTCTCTAAGTCGTGCCTCGACACGTGGGAGCTATAGCCGCATCGAGGGTGTTACATTTGTGATTCTCATCCACTCTACCTCATCTATAATCTACTCACAGGGTCAGCTGTCAGTGATTGCATTACGTCTGATCAAAGTGACAGTCAGAACAAGTCAGAGGAGCAGGTTCACTTGAGTGAGGGCACTAGTCCCTCTAGCAGCTCATATGATGGCAGCAGGAGCATACCAAGCAATCTGCCAAAGGCTGCCACCAGGGCCAGAAAGAAGAAAACTTCTAAATCTGAGGATGAAGACTATGTGGCAGTTAAGGATGAGGCCACTTCCAAGAAGAAAGTGGTTAAGAAGGAATATAGCATTGCTGCTGCAACTAAGCCTGGTATGAAGACCAAAGTACCTGCAAAGAGAATTCCCATGTCTAAAGGCAGAGCCTCTACTCAAGTACCTTTGGAATCTGAACCCAAAGAGGGTGCTGCAGAAGGGAAGAAGAGGAAAGAGAGGGTCAAGAAGACCACTGCCAGAGTGCTTGGGAGATCCTCAATCATGAGAGACTCTGAAGAGGAAGAGGAACAAGATACTGCACCAGCACCTAAGGCACAGAAACTTATGGGAGATGCCATAAGGTCAGGGGCTGCTTCATCTAATCCCAAAGAAGCTTCTAAGCCAGCTGCTCCAAAACCCAAAAATGCACCAAAGAGGAGTACCAGGAACATTCTAGCTGCAGAGAAGAACAAGGCCCCAATGCCTGAAGCTGCAATGGAAGAAGAAGATGATTCTATTGTCTTGAGGAAATTGAAGCCAAAAATTCCAAATCACAATGATGCTCATCCAGTTGCAGAGAACATGAATGTCAGGAAGGACTCTGGTCTAAGGCTATGGAGGGAGTCAGATCCATATGCCACCAAGATAAGGACTATTGTGGACTACAGGTTCCATACAAAGGAACAGCAGGACTTCTATGAGACCATCTTGCTTGATAAGAAGCCCATAGTGTGTGATATGAGATGGGTCGATTGGACATTCATTGAGGAAAACGAGGATCACTTCCCTGGTGTATATGACAGCTTCAAGGCTTGTGGAGTTGATGAGTTTGTGGCTCAGAAGCTCGCAAAATGCAATGATGAGCTCATCATGCAGTTCTACTCCACAGCTCACTTCTACCCAGATGGAAGGATTGTCTGGATGTCTGAAGGCACTAGGTACCAGTCAACGGTTGTTGAATGGGCGAAATTGATCAATGCTCCAGAAGAGAGTGAAGATGACTTGGATGTCTATGCCAAGAAGAAGAAGGATCACAACACCATGGCACACATGTACAAGGAGATCCCAGATGCTGCTCCTGAGACACACAAGTTTGGATCTGTACATTACCTTCTGTCAGGCTTGCCAACTATCAACTGGATCCTCAGGCACACTCTCTTGCCAAAGTCAGGAGATCACAAGATGATCAGAGGCCATGCAATAAACTTGCTTCACATCTTTGATGTCCCACAGAAGTTCAAAGTCATGAGCCTAATAGTGGAAACCATAAAGAGGACAGTTGCAGATCAGAAGAGAAGTTGTGGGTATGCCCCACAGATCCAAGAGCTGATTAACTCCAAGATGGGAACTGGCACATATCCGCTGGACAAGGAGCACCTGCCCATCTACCCAGAATTTGAGGACAACATTGTGGTGATGGATGAAAATGAACCATCTTCTATGCACGCACAAGCCACGAAGGAGAAGACAAAGGCTGAAAAGGCTGCAAGGATGCCAACTACTGAAGAAGCATCTCAGTATCTTCTGAAGAGCAAGCAAGGTCAACTTGGCTACTCGATTGCCTCCACTCTGAGGATTGAGAAGGGACTGGCCACCCTGACTCAAAACCAGGAGAGCTTGGAAAGGATTGTGGAGCAGAAGTTCTATGACTTGGATGTGAAGGTAACTGAGATCCAGTCTGTTGTGGAGCAACTTCAGGATGATATGCAGGAGAGGAAGGGCAAGACAACCACTGATGCATTTTCCAGAGTGCCTATAGCTCAAAGGTCTGCTGAAGTGCCTGTTCCAGACAACAGAGCCACTTCATCTGCACCAGCTACAGCTTCAGTGCCACCAGCTCCAGCACCTACTCCATCAACTCCATCTACATCGACTGAAGCCTTCGTTCTTGGAGTTATCCGGACACCACCACCTGAAGACCAAGCCTGAGAGACGATTTAGTGCTATGCATTTTCTAGGAACTTTTTGGTAACTTGTTGCCAAAGGGGGGATGTATAGATCATAGGCTTCGAGAGAGAGCGTTGCTCTTTATTCTCTCTTGCTTTGGTGGTTGAACTTTATTTGCTTGTTTGAGATACTTTCTGTCTGTGTGCTACTTGGATGATCATGTGTGTTTGATCATATGCTACATTAATGCTTGTTGGATGACATTATCATTTTATCCCTAAATGATCATTCACTTTGCTTGGTGATGAGTGCATGTATTTAATTATTATCATTTTGAGCGCTCCACCAAGATGTATGTGACATGGAAGAGTAACCCATGAGCCTATTTCTCTGTGCATTTGCAGTCCAAAGCAAATCATAAACTATGCACAAATTTAGGGGGAGCTCTTGCTTTTCACATACTTCTCAAAGCGACAATGTTTTTCACTCTAATTATCATTCGTCGAAGCTTTGATCTATATGTTGTCATCAATTACCAAAAAGGGGGAGATTGAAAGTGCAACTATCCCTAGGTGGTTTTGGTAATTCCTAATAACATATAGCTCATTGAGCTAATGCTATTCCAAGATTAATATTTCAGGAAAAGCTCAATGAATGGCATGGCATGGATGAGGAAAGTGGACCCCTCAAAATACTAAGGACAAAAAGATTGGCTCAAGCTCAAAGCTCAAGACTCTACATTTTATATTTTAGTGATCCAAGATCACATTGAGTCTATAGGAAAAGCCAATACTATCAAGGAGGGATGAGGTGTTGCTTAATGAGGTTCTTGCTTCAAAGTGCTTAGTGATATGCTCCAAAAGCCTCAACTACCTTCCCACATCCACATATGACCTAAACCAAAAGTCAAACTCGGCCCCACCGATTCTTTCCATCTGGCGCCACCGAGTTCAGATGTCATAGCCACTGCCACAAACCCTAGGCAAATCGGTCTCACCGATAGGGATCTCGGTCACACCGAGATGGGGTTGAAATCTCTCTGTTTCCCTTCGTAATGTTTCGGTCCTACCGAGATGAGCGATCGGTCCCACCGAGATTGCAATGTAAACTCTCTGTTTCCCTTTTGTAACATTTTGGTCCCACCAAAATGAGCGATCGGTCCGACCGAGTTTACCTAACCAACTCTCTGGTTAGCTTATTACCAAAATTGGTCCCACCGAGTTTGTGTAATCGGTCACACCAAGATTACATTATGCCCTAACCCTAACCATATCATTCCTACCGAGTTGCATCTCAGTCCCACCGAAAATCCTAATAGTCACTAGGTTTGCTAAACCGGTCCGACCGAGTTTCTTAATTCGGTCTCACCGAGATTGGTAAATTGTGTGTAATGGTTAGTTTTTGTGTGGAGGCTATATATACCCCTCCACCCACTCTTCATTCGTGGAGAGAGCCATCAGAACATACCTACACTTCCAATACACATTTTCTGAGAGAGAACCACCTACTCATGTGTTGAGGCCAAGATATTCCATTCCCACCATATGAATCTTGATCTCTAGCCTTCCCCAAGCTGCTTTCCACTCAAATCCTCTTTCCACCAAATCCATATCCTGTGAGAGAGAGTTGAGTGTTGGGGAGACTATCATTTGAAGCATAAGAGCAAGGAGTTCATCATCAACACACCATTTGTTACTTCTTGGAGAGTGGTGTCTCCTAGATTGGCTAGGTGTCACTTGGGAGCCTCCGACAAAGATTGTGGAGTTGAACCAAGGAGTTTGTAAGGGCAAGGAGATCGCCTACTTCGTGAAGATCTACCGCTAGTGAGGCAAGTCCTTCGTGGGCGATGGCCATGATGGGATAGACAAGGTTGCTTCTTCGTGGACCCTTCGTGGGTGGAGCCATCCGTGGACTCGCGCAACCGTTACCCTTCGTGGGTTGAAGTCTCCATCAACGTGGATGTACGATAGCACCACCTATCGGAACCACGAAAAAAACATCCGTGTCTCCAATTGCGTTTGAATTCTCCAAACCCTTCCCTTTACATTATTGCAAGTTGCATGCTTTAGTTTCCGCTGCTCATAGACTCTTTGCATACTTGCTTGAATTGTGTTAAGATTTCTTGACTTGTGCTAAGATAGCTAAAATCTGCCGAAGACTAAAATTGGGAAAAGGATAGATTTTTAATTGGTCAAGTAGTCTAATCACCCCCCCTCAAGACATACTTTCGATCCTACAGGGGAGATGTGTCGCCTTTGAGAGTTACACTGATATTAACAGTACCGCACCTTCACTTGAAGAGAGCTGGTATCTGAAGCCTTTCTAGCCGTACTCGCAATACTAGCACATATATTCCAGCAAGTTCCACTTTGCTGATTTTAGTCTGATGCTTAAGGTTTTCCTGTTATATCTACACTATGATATGTGTAGCTGCTTTGTGTCGCACTAGCAGCAGTCCACTCTTGAAGCTAAACACTGCAATGACTTACAAAATTGGCACCAAGGCATTGAGTGCCATTCTGGATGCAATGAAACTCATACGCTCCCCACATGTTGATTCTTGTTCAGAATATGATCCTAATGACTATTCTAACCTCGAGGAGTCAAAGGCAGATGGCCTGTCCTGTTCACCCATCAAGGTTCCTGTTCTAATTTGGCAATGTTTTATTGATTGTGGGTATCTTGCATATGTTGTCTTGCATTTCTTCTACTTTGTTGCACCACCATCTGCTTAGTTTACTCATCATATATGTCAAGATGCCATGCCCATCCATTATCAATACATATTCCATCTGTCATCATACCATGTTTTTCCGCTCAAATGCTGTTCTTATGCATCAGACATCAAAAAGGAAGAGGGTGATTGCCGAACCTGAAGGAGCACCAGCAAAGTCCTTGAAAAACGTGGTGGTGCCAGAGAAATCAGACATCACCCCACTTATATTGGCTGTACAACCAGTGACACAAAACGTAGGACCAACTCCAGCAGACTATACCCATACTTCACTAGCCACACCACTAGCCCCACCACACAGGACCTACACTCCAGCAAAAGGTATACCGATTTCATTTGCCATAGCACCAGCTGTACCACAGAAAAATCCCACTCCAGCAAAAAGTATAGCAAGTCCACCGGCCGAAGACCTATCCCAACAGCAGAGACAGCCAATTCTTGTAGATTGGAACCCCATTCCATTTATAACTAGTTTAAAAGACAATGCTTTCAATGTTGTTAGGGACTACATGCATATATTCCCATCATGGGAAGATTATTGTGAAGACAAACACCATTTTCACATCTTCCTGTCCAACTTACGTGTAAGTGCTATTATTCATGGTTATTATTTTCCTGTTTTCTGCTGATTGAACACATCAATGATTTACATTACATTGTTGTATCTAGGCGAGGGTCAATCTGGAAAGTTATGACGAGCAAAGCTTGCTTGTGCTTTTCAAGGAAGCATTGCAGCAGTATCGGTGTTACCTGAGGAAATCACACTTTGATGCCAAGTCTATAAACAAATTTCCAGTGAAGTCTCATGTGCTAAATTTAGAAGACATTGAATGGAAAAACCTTGTTATGCACTGGTCTCGTTCTTAGGATATGGTATTGTCTATGAAATCACATGACAATTTGAACTTCTACTTTTCCGCATGTGCCTTACGGATCTTTTTTGCAGGAAATCTGCTCGAAGAAGAATTCTGGTTTGACAAGAACGACAGGATATCGCAAATATGTTGCCCGCTGCTTTGCTCTTGTTAGTATCTGTTGTCCTGTATCACTGTACTTGCATACATACCTGGTTCATTATGTGACAGCAGTATGCATGATAGCTTGCTTATCAATTGTTCGCACCAAATTATCTAATCTGTATGAATGGTTACATTAGTGTAGAATATATCCAATGCCAATGTTTTTTTAGCTCTGCATTGTTCTTGTAAGTACATGATGTCCTTTATCAGTGTACTTATAATGACAGGTAGTTGTTCATGTACCATCACCCTGCAGCTTATTTTCCTTTGCCCTCCATTTTCTACACATCAGATCTATATTTACTCTTACCACAAGGTTGGTACTAAAGAAGTTTAGCTGTGCATTGTTCTTGCCTGTACCTTTTGCCTGTATCGCTGCACTTACATTTATAGCTACTTGGTTATGTAGCATCACTCTTCATCTTATCTTAAATATTCTCGATTTTTTCATATATTATCACATCTATATTTACTCTTAACAAAATGTAGAATAAAGGCAATGCTTTTGAAGAAGATTCTGTGGTAAACTTCTTGAATTGCCCCCCCCCCATCAGCATGGACAAGGCCTTTATAGAGCCTGTCTTCACCAATAATGTAAGTTTGTCCATCTCAAGCCTTCAAACTTTATTGTATATATTTGGTTAGGCATGACTGCAACAACTATTTATTTTTGGTGTTTGCATCAAATTTCTTGTTTAAAGTTTATTATGTAGTTCATAAACAAAAGTTTGTCCTTTCTCAATTTAAGTTTTCAGTTGTACAACTAAGTTCCTTCTTCATACCATGTAAATTAAACTATACAGAGAAAGTGATCTTATTTTGCACTTCATCTATGCTTCTGTTCTTCATCTGTAATCCAATGGTGTGGTGAACCTACCCACTACAATACAATGTCATATTCTGTAATGTCTTAACTATGAACAATGTCATATCATTCTACTATTATTTAAACTGTCTCTTTATTTGCCAATCTGAAATGGTATAAATTGACAGCACACTAACCATTGATACTTATGAGTTCTTGATCTGTAATCCAGTGGTGTCGTGAAGCTGCCAACTCCTTCACAATGTCATTTCCTGCCATGTCTTGACCTGAACAATACCATATTGTGTTAATGCAATTTTAAACTGTGTCACTTTATTCGTCAGTAGGAAATGTGATGAATTGTCAGCACTGATACTTTTATGTGCAAAACCTGTCATCTGTCTGCTTGTTTATCTTTCAGAGTGAGGAGATATAAGTGTTGAACAAGCGCAGTCTCGTCATCTTGCTCAGCTGCTTGCGGTGCAGCTCCCCAGCAGGGCTAACCTTTCTTGAAATCTATTGAAGTGATGTCGGTTTTGTATATTATTTTGTCAGCGTGTTTATTTGCACTGGTGGCGATCTTTGATGCCCAGTGTATGTAATCTGTTGTCTGCTTGTGCTTTATTATCATAGTGGCGAACTTTGATGCCCAGTGGATATAATATGCCGTAATTTCTTTATTGTATAGTCTAGGTTTTTTCTTATTCACGATGCTGCAGTTATTTTACTGTATATATACATCTTATCTTCGCAGCAAACCGGCCAAACCATAAAATTACGGTACATAATCGGGCCATCATGCAATCACGATGTAGGTTGGGCCTGAAACGTGCCAAGCAGCTCATGGGCCAGCAGTAGCCCGAAATGAACCCCGGCCCATGATTGTGCGAATCAAATCACGGGCTTTTCACAGGCCAAAATTGTCTCGGTCCTTGTTTGGACCAATCAAATATCGGCTGCGAGCAAGCCTGATGCAAACTGGGCCGTACTTAGGCCCAACTATATGACGGGCTTTTAACAGGCCGAAATTACTATAGGGCCGAAATGTTAAACAGGCCCTTAACATGCCAAAACTAATATGAGGCCGAATTACTAAGTGGGCCTTTAGCAAGTGGGCCCAAAAGCATAGTGTCCAGTTGACGGGCCGAATCTGATATGGGCCATAATTGAGCCCAAAGCCTCTTAAAGGGCCGGACCTGATCTAAGCCATAATTTGGCCCAGAACATGGTAGGCTTTTAACGGGACGGATCTCATATGGGCCACTATTAGGCCCGGAGCGTGGCAGGCCATTAATGGACCGGATCAAATATGGTTCGGCATTTGGCCCAAAACATGGCAGCCAGTTAATGGGCCGGCCTACTAGGGTCCTCAAAATCTTGTGGGCCTACAACTGGGCCGACCCATTAATGTCGGTGAAATCTCGTGGGCCTTTAGCTGGGCCGGCCCATTATGATCCACAAGAATCATGTGGGCCTTTACCTGGGCTGGCCCATTATGGCACACAAAAATCTTGTGGGCCTTTACCTGGGCCGGCCCATTATGGCCCGCAAAATCTTGTGGGCCTTTACCTGGGCCAGCCCATTATGGTCCGCAAAATCTCGTGGGCCTTTAGCTGGGTCGGCCCATTATGGTCCGCAAAATCTTGTGGGCCTTCAGTTGGGCCGACCCATTTAAACTTGATGGGCCGGTCCACATGTCAACATATCATAGGCGCGTCTCGCCCATTGGATGAGTGACACATGTGCCAACGCGGACCTGACACGTGTCTCCTCCAGCCAATGATGATTTTACACGTGGAAAATCCCCATTAGTCGGGGCTGTTAACGGGTTATCAGATCCAAAACCTGAACCGATAGCTTAACGGCATTCCGTTACGGTGGATGCCACGTGTCGGTCACCCTTGACGAAAGCACTTCTGTGACGCGCGATTTATCGTCATGGAAGTGGACACTTCCGTGATGATAATTTTGGTAATGTCATGGAACACTTCTATGACAGCACAGGTATGACTATCTTGATTCTGTCATAAAATCGTCATGGATGTACATGCATGACAAAAAACACAACCTACTGTGACAAACACGTATCATCATGGAAGTGTATTTTTTTTGTAGTGGCACCCAATGAGCGCGCTTTCCTATTTCGGATCCAGATTAGCACAGATGCTGAACTGCTTGGATGAATCGCCAGGAACAAAGTCAACTAGCTTGGTGTCATCTGCCGACTTAAACTTCAACAGGGGATCATGCTCTATGGTTGGTTTCTTCAAAGACGTCATATCCGCCAGGTCAACATTATCCTTGTAAAATTTCAATTACTCTGTTGCACAAACAGACTCAGCGTAAGCAGCGTCGCCTTCCTCACATTCCAAGGCTACTTTGCGAATTCCATGCACTATGATGGTGCCCTTATGACCAGACATCTTAAGCTGTAAGTAAACATAACAAAGCCTTGCCATGAATTTAGTGTAAGCCCGCCGCCCAAACAGAGCATGATAAGGGATCTTGATATTAACCACTTCGAAGGTCATTGTCCCAGATCTGGAATCATATTCATCTCCAAAGGCAACCTCCAAAGATATGTTTCCCACTGGATATGCCGACTTACTAGGCACCACCTATGAAAAATAGTATTCGACGGCTTAAGATCTTTATCAGTTAATCCCATCCAACGAAAAGTGTCATAATAAAGGATATTGATGTTGCTGCCTCCATCCATGAGCACCATAGTGAATTTGTATCCTCCAACCCGAGGCGCCACCACCAAAGCCAAGTGACCCAGGATGGTTACGGCGATCACCGCGTGCGCCGATCCACCAGAGCTAGAGCATTGGCACCACCGCGCGCCGGGTCATCCCCACGAGGCTGGTTACGGCGCCGCTCACTGCTTGAAACTGCTGGTGAATCAATGTGTTTGCTGTAACTCCGGCTTGGATGAGGTGTTGAGTGAATCCGTTCACGACTATAGGAATAGGCAGCTTGCTGAGCCACAGCCGTCTGAAGGAGTTCCCTGGCACGCCGTGTCTCTATCGCTGTTGGAGACTCACCTTCAACCGGTAGAGCCGCCAATCGCGATGCCGAAGCGATCATATTGTCCAAAGGATTAGAGTAATGACCCGGTGGCATTGAAACATGCTGAGGTGGGGTATTATTCGCATGTGGAGAGCCCATCATGTGTGGCTGAACCGGTGCTCCTGCCCCAGGCACTTCAACCGTCCGGTTTACCACCAGCAGGTCACTAGTTCCTGCTCCAGGTGTGTTGAAGTGGTTCCTTGGTTTGTAAGCCCGGGGTAGATGACTCCGGTGCCTCCTCCTCATGACCTCATTTGAAGCGCTCTAATCCAACATGAGCCAGAAGGAATCCACCTGGATCAGTTGTGCCTGAGCATCCAAAACAGCCCGTTCTGTAGCCATCCTGGCGTTCTCAGCTGCCAGCTCTTCCTTGCCTTGAGCTATCTCATCTCATAGCTTAGCCACATCCACCTTGTGTTGTTCCTGGTTGTCCGGGGTTACCTCCACCCCCATCAGAGTCGCTGGAGCCTCCAGCAATTTGGTGAGAACTTGAGCCGGCATGCGCGCAGAGCCGCTAGCACCAGCCGCCGCCGCGGCCATTGAACTGGAGGTCATAGCCACGGTGGTTGTTGAACCAAGCACTGGTTGTGTACCGGCCATGAAGATTGCAACCATATTCGGCGGCTTGTAGGGATCCGGAATACTATCACCATCGGAATAACCCCCAAGCCGGCCGTCCTGCAGTTTATACAATGAATTGGTCTTGCCCGTGGATGACTCACCATTAGAATAGATGGCCGTCTCACTGCGAGACACAGATCCGTCCTCAAATTCCGCCCCATGGATGAACCCAACGAAGGCGCGTTTCACGGTGGGCTGAACCCGGGCGGGTCATGCACGCTGAGACGTCTCGACGATGTCGGTGTAGATGTCCAGCTCAGGGCCCAGTTCGTCGATCATGCCGATGAAAATGTGGGTTCCGCCGAAGGGGAACCGGTACCCGTACTCGACTAAGCCGGCCTCGGGGCCCCAGCCTGCATCATCGATGTAGAGCTTGCCTCAATGACTCTTGATCATCTGGCCCACAGCATTTCCCTTGATCTCTTCAAAGTTGTCCTGTAAGAACTTGAAACCACCGTGCGCAGGCCCCACGGTGGGCGCCAACTGTCGTGGAATTGTCACGATAGATGTCCTAGCGGAAGGACTTAGTCATGGAGCCATCGCAACTAGGTTAGCTTAAAGGGGTTAAATGGGACAAAGGACACAGGGAGTTTATACTAGTTTGGCCCCTTGCGGTGAATGTAAAGGTCTACTCCAGTTTTAGGTGGTATTGCTTGGGGTTCGATTACCAAGGAGCTAATACGCTTGACCTAGTTCTCGATCTCTTGTTTCTTGTCTTGAACCACTATCGGGTCATCCCTTTATATACACAGGTTGATGCCCAGTGGCTCATGGAGTCCCAGCCGACTCATACACAACGTGTCCGGCTCGGTGACTAACTACACATGCCTTACAATACAAGTCATACATACATGGCGGTTTACACATGTGGGCTTTAATTTGTCTCTGGGCTTTGGGCCTTCAGTAAACCTGCTTCGCGCACCGCCATATTCAACATCTTCATGGGCTTTGTATTTTATGAACCACCAGCAGTATGACCCGGCCCCTCCTCAGCGGGTCGTACTCAATAGTTATATCCCCAACACCCCATCTTCAAGAAATATGGGCTTCTCCTCATAAAAAAAACAAATGGGCTTTAAGATAGATAGGCTTTTGTATCGGCCCAGTCGGCTGCCCGTGTTTCGTACTGGAGGGCCTTGTGCTAGAGGCAGCCCGAGACACTCTCCGGCTTATTGCCCATTCGAAATAAAAAAAGAGATGCCTCCAGCTTATGGCTACTCATCGGTAACCTTTTTTCAACTTGGCATCCACCAAATTAGAGGATGCGGTACTGGATGCAGACACTCACACTGGTCGCGTAGCGCGGCAAAGTGAGGTGTCAAATAACAGGCCTACAATATACTTACTAGATTGTGAAGGTTCACAGGCTAGTCAACATTCACATTAAACTAAGCTTCAGAAGATACGGTATGCATACTAACATTCAGAAGAACAAAAGTTCAGCATGTTTATGCATCTCAATGATTCACCATACTATAACCAATACAAAGCTATGAGAAGGTGTGGAAATAAAGAAAATCGGTCGACGCTTATCTGAGCAGAGGGCCTCCCGGCGCACGCATTAATTTCCTGGGCATGCTTGTTACTTCTCATTGTTGCGAGGACTTTGAGCATGTTGGCAACTCCACAGCTAGCTAGCTACCTCATCTTGCAATTGATGCTGACACATTTGCAGCAAACACATGAGGCAATAGAGATGACTAAACATGATTCCATACTGTGCAGTTCCCCTGAAATCATCTTCATTGTCCTGAATCTGAAAAGATAGGAAAACAATAGCTATACTTAAACGGTGTTGCAAAACAGTAGCACATATCAATAGCTTGGCATGACAAAACACGATCATCTGGACGAAGGGGATACTGAGCTACCTGAGGAAGATTATATATAATTTCATAAGTCCTTAGTTGATTTCCACCTTCGGATGCACTGCTTGTTTGCTCCTCCACACATGACAGGATCGTTCCGCACTACAATCAGCAAGTCAACGTATGAATAAGCTTATTTCATCTTGCGGTGGTCATTGTACCTAGTTACGAATGTAGGAATACCCAGAGCACCATGAGGTTAGCTGACAGCAGGTAGATGCAGCCATATAAATTTTGTGCGGTGCTACCAAAATTGAAGTTTGTATCCCTTCCCGTTATGAGAATTCTTCTTGAAGTCGGATAATGTGATGGCTTGTTCTTTGCATCAAACTTGCCTTTCCCCTGAGATTTGTTCTTGTTGTTCTCGGGCTGGTTGGGCTAGAAGTTCTTCTTGTGTACCATGTGGGCACTAGAATCTCCCTCAGTGACCCGAGCATGTGTGTCTTTTGCTCTTGCCTTCTCTTCAAAATCAAGAGTGCTAATTAGATCCGAAACGGAAAACTCATGTCTCTTGTTTTTCAAAGAAGTGGCAAAATTGTTCCACGAAGGTGGAAGCTTGGCAATGATGGTCCCAGCAACAAATTTGTCCGGCAACACACACTTAAAGTACTCAAGTTCCTTAGCGAGTGACTGTATCTCATGAGTCTGCTGAACAACAGAGCGCTCATCGGTCATCTTGTAGTCATAGAATTGCTCCATGACGTACAACTCATTGCCAGTGCCCGAGGCCCCAAACGTGGCCTCGACCGCAGCCCACAGGTCTTTGCCGTTGTCAAACGACATATATGAATCCACAATGTAATCGTCAAGAACACTCAGCAGGGTGGCTTTGAAGAGGGTATCCATGTTCTCAAAAGCTTCCTGCTGTGTAGGATTAAGATCTCCCTTGGGCTTACCCTTAGTGGCATCATAGCAGTACATGTTCTGAAACCAATATACTGCTCTTGTGCGCCACCTTTTATATTGCACCCCTTAAAAGTAGGCGGCTTCAAAAGTGCAGCAAAACCACTTGGAGTAAATTGCCTATAATCAGGTTTTTGGATTGGATTGTTGAATATATGAGCAATTTACTATGAGATTTAATCTGAATCAACAATAAATAGATCATGAAGACAATTGCAAAGATGAAAGTAATGATGCAGACTAAACCAGGAGGACAGAATCACATATTGTAAAGCGGGAGCAGAACCGCTGTGGTTGATGTTGTCACTCATGTCATTGATGAAGAGGTTACCGAGGTCGGGGAAGAAGGTTGTCATTGAGGAAGTCATTGATGGCAGCAGTCACATGAGTGTGCTCCCCAAAAACCTGATCGCCCCTCTCACTACTGGAATCAGCTTCTTTGCCGTCCGCCATGGCAAACGACAAAGTTCTTTGCCGTCAGCCAGCTGGCGGCAACAGGTTCGGCTGAATAGGCTATGACAAAGGCTTCTTTGCTGTCAGGTGGCGGACAACAAAGATGAAACAGTCTTTATCGTCAGCCAGCTGACAGCAAAGGTCCTGGACGGCACACGTGACAACGTCTGGCCGTTAGGGGGCTAACGGTGAACTTTGCCGTCAGTTGCAGACGGCAAAGACCATTGCACCTTTGCCGTCAGCCAGCGGACGGCAAAGTAACCAAATAGGACAGCCCCCAGGCTATACAGGGAGCTGCCATGTGGCAAACAGCAAATTTCTTTGTCGTCCACCAGTGGATGGCAAAGATCCTGTATAGCCCCTGTTTTTGTGTTTTTTCTTAAATTCATTCAATTTGAACACACAAGTTTCAACGCACAAATTTCAACACACAAAATTCACAAAAGACATATCCAACACACAAGTTTCATCATATATACATACATAACCAACACATAGTTCCATCCATACATATTACAAAAGTTTCACATTGTTCATCCAACACCGTTATCCATCCATCCATATAACAAGTTCCATCCATGCAAGTTCATCGATACAAAATAAAAGAAGAAACGGAAAAGAAGCACTCCATCCATGCAAGCTTCCGTGAATTAAATGAGATCTATAAAATGGGAAACTAGAAAGTTAGAAGAAGAAGACGAAGAAAATGAAGAAGAAGAAGACTGGAATAAGAAGTAAGCATACTTAGGTAAAATGGAGCTAACCTAGCTAATTATGCCATCTTTGAGTGAACTAAGCATATTATTCCATCTTGGTCATTTTGGAGCTAATCTAGGTAAACTAGGTCATTTTGGAGCTAACCTAGGTAAAATTGGTCATTTTGGAGCTAACCTAGGTAAACTAGGTCATTTTGGAGCTAACCTAGCTAAAATGGATCATATTGGAGCTGACCTAGGTAAACTTGGTCATTTTGGAGTTAACCTAGCTAAAATGGATCATATTGGAGCTAACCTAGGTAAACTTGGTCATTTTGGAGCTAACCTAGGTAAAATGGATCATACTGGAGCTAACCTAGGTTAAATGGGTCATTTTGGAGCTAACTTAACTAATTATGCCATTTTTGAGTTAACTAAGCATAATTATGTCATTTTTTACACAAGTAAGCCAAGTGTATGTCATTATTGAGTAAACCTAGGAAACTAAGCATATTAGAGATAACTTAGCATATTAGAGCTAACTTATGTCATTTTGGATGAAACAAAGCTGAGTATATATAGATCATTCTGGAGATCTGACATACCTGACATAGTTCACTCCTCATTCTTCTTCTCCTTCTCCTTCCTCATCCTGATGCGCCAAGAGCGGCGAGGCGGTGGAGGCAGTGGGATGTAGTCTTCTACCACAATTGGCATGGTCATGTCGCCCGGCTGTGGGATCGCCGGCGCCACCACCATCGCGAGGTCACTGTCAGGCACAACCACCATCGCGAGCCATCTTCAGGCAGCACCATCGCCAGGTCATCCTCAGCCACCACCATCTCTTGCCCGTCGTCAGCCACCACCATCGCTACGTCATCCTCAGCCACCACCATCTGTTGCCCATCATCAGCCTGCACCTCCTCATCCCCACTCTGCTCCTCTTCTTCCCCACTCCATTCCGGATCATCCTCGCTGCTGCTTTTGCTGCAGCCAGAGTCGCTCCTGCTTTAGCTGTAGCCAGAGTCGCTGTTGCTGCTCCCATTGCCTGACCAAATGCAACAATGACTGTCAACAATCAATGTGAGACAAAGCAAAATGTAGAGGAAGAAGAGGCAGAACGTACTGGCATCATCGTCGTCCTGGTAGCGCATGCGACACATAGTCATGTTGAACACCTTCACGGCGAGCATGGCGTCGCCGTCGTACCTGAAGAGAAGGAAGTACCCGTGCCGCTGGTCGTAGGCACGGTAGAACTTCTCTCAGCCACGACACAAGTACATGTGGCCATACCTGATCACCAAGCCCACGTCCCAAAGCCTGCGAAGCCCACTACCGGCCTGTCACAGCTTCACATTCTTTGGCCGATGGTTGTCCAGCATCATCATAAAAGTGTCATGCAGCCTCTGCAGTTTGGGACAAGGAGTTATGTAGCAAACAACAGAGTTATCATAATGAGATGGGTGAAGGGGAGATCTCTCCTTTTATATACCTGCCTCTTGGAGGAAGTCCCAAGTATGATATTGAAGAACTCGAAAGCATCCAACTTGTACTCCAATGTGGCAGAGCGGAGCCTACAGTGACGGCCTCCACCCATCTCTAATAAGCAGCAGAAGAGACCAATTAGTATCTAGCTAGAAGCATATCTATAAACATAGAGCCAAGTTTCTAGACATGAAAGAAAACTGAAAATGTTGAAAAAAGAGCATAGTAATCTAAAAATAGGGAAAAAATACACTTCTTCTTCCTCCTCTTTATCTTCTTCTTCTTATTTTTTTCATCTTTCTTCTTTCTTCTTAACCAAAACTAAACCTAAAGTTCCTTGTGGTGTGATCACATTGGAATACTTGTGGCAACAATCATAGTTGCACCATATTTTAGGTGGCTCTAGGTGCCACACACCAAGCAAACAAACATACCTCAAATCAGAAACTAAGGGTAGTGTCCTAAAATCAATTTACTTTGTATGCAAATCAGAACAAGTACCACATCACATTACCATAGGATCCTATTACAGAAAAGGTATGTAAATGCAAGATGGGGTAAGACATTATAACCATACTGCAATCTTATACTTGCTCAACTATGATCACAGGAGATGCAACTAACATACGAGTTTGAGGCACACACACCTCAACAATGATGTTGCCACTTGCCAGGAATGTGACCGTCGCAGTCACTCCGATTAACACGGCCTCCTGTTTAGATTGAGATTGTGCTTTCATGACTATGCTAGTGAGAAAGACACGCTAGACTTTCCTCCGGCTTGCTGTAGTTTGCCTTTCCGCAAAAAAAGAAAAGAAAAAGATGGGTATATTTTGCCTCTTATGACAGATTCCATAAGCAATATGCATGCCTTGTTGTTTTCTCAAATTAAACTAATTCGAGTGTTGCTGATTAATTCAACAGGTTCATGCTTAATTATTTCAATATTTTTAAAATGCTTTATTATGTGTTTTTCTTGTAGGGGAAGAATTATCATATTATAGGGAACTTATCCAGTTATATTAATATCACTGAGATGCTATCTCCTGAAAAACATAACACTGCATACTCAGGTGTGATCAACAGCTGGATTATACACCATGCTTCACATCAGTGC
The DNA here is from genome assembly GCF_002162155.2 of Triticum dicoccoides. Taxonomy (NCBI): domain Eukaryota; kingdom Viridiplantae; phylum Streptophyta; class Magnoliopsida; order Poales; family Poaceae; genus Triticum; species Triticum dicoccoides. The sequence goes on from NC_041390.1 coordinate 185,943,535, forward strand.
ACCAGCACCGCATTTCAGTAGCAGGCTATGCATCTTGAGCTACCGGTGTGTATCAGCAAGCTATCAGGTTCTATTCGCACGGACCCTAAGAACTTCCAAGTCTGGATGAGCTATCATAATCAATTCTTGCACTGCAATATAAGGCTCTCTACTCTAAACCTAAACAAAAGTAAACCTAAACTAAACCAAACCTAAAGTAAACCTAAACTAAACTTAAAATACAGAAACAAAACAGAAAAAATACAAGAGGTCTCACCGGGTGGGGGAGGGGCGCCGAAGGGGTGGGGCGGCCGCGATGGTGGAGGAGAGGGGAGTCGGGGCGGCCGG
>NC_041390.1:185944115-186002678 GCF_002162155.2 Triticum dicoccoides
GGTGGTGGAGCAGAGGAGCGTCAGGGCCGCCGGGTGGAGGAGGGGGCGCCGGAGCGGCAGGGCGGCCGCGATGGTGGAGCAGAGGGGCGTCGGGGCCGCCGAGGTGGAGGAGGGGGTGACGTGGGTGGCATGGGGCGGCGGCTTGGGCACGGGGCGGCGCGGCGCGATGACGGGGATGGCGCCGGGCGGGGAAGGGGGTCACCGGGGCTGCTGGGGCGGCCTGGTTACGTGGGTGGCACGTGGCGGCGGCGGTACGAGGGAAGCGTGGCGCAGGGCGGAGGCGGCTCTGGCACGGGCGGAGAGAGAGAGGGGACAGAGAGATGGGGCATGGGCGGGCGTCGATGGATTTTAGTTAGGGAACGGTTCTTTGCCGTCCGCCAGTAGACGGCAAAGATCCTAGCGAACGGACGTTAGCTTGGCCACTTCCTTTGCCGTCTGCTAGCGGACGGCAAAGAAAGTGTCCATTAGGTGGTTCTCTGTAGTGGGCCACCCTCATTCTTTGTCGTCCGCTAGCGGACGGCAAAGATTCTATGTCGTCTGCTGGTGGACGGCAAAGAGTTGGCTGACGGCAAATAGCATTTTTGCCATCAGCCCTTTCTTTGCGTTCTGCTTTGTGGAAGCGGACGGGAAAGAGGCTCTTTGCCGTCAGCTGGCCGACGGCAAAGAGGAGCGGACGGCAAAATGCGAGATTCCAGTAGTGTCTCCCGTATAGGATCAAGAAAGGCGGGGTTCGGAGGACTGCTGTCCCTTCTCGCGGTGCGGCCAAAAGGAGGGCTGGAGAAGAATTGTGTGGCCGTGCTAAGATCTGGAACGGTGCGAAACCATATGATATAGCGGCGGCTAGGGTAGAGCCTGCCAGGTCGGTCGTGCGAGTAAGACCAAGTAGTAGGCCTTTGTCCCAAACCCCACGTCCAAGTCAATAATAGCTCCACTATCCAAAAGAATCAGAAACAACTCAGTAATTAAGGTGTCTGTTAATTATAAATTAATGAGTTAAGAAATTTTTTGACCAACAAAAATATAGACCCACCTTTAGTATAATACTATATCATTAATAATGCCCCCCCCCCTTTTGTCTCACAAAGTATGTTGGAGCTCCTGCTACAACCGGCTACAAGTTTTCAACCCGCTTCTCTTCTCTCTCCTCTTCTCTCTCGATCAACTAAGCACAAATACTATATTTAAATCCTTATAGCCTGCTTATGTCATCTAATTGTAGTACTTGCTCTAAGAGCATGGTTAATAGTATAGCCAACTCTTGGCTATAAGAAAGTGTCATGTCATCTATAGCCAATCTTATATCCAACATGTATAACAATTAGCTATAAGTATGTGCTACTTTATTAATACATGGCCCATCATCCACTCTCACATAGTGACTAGGAGCACGTGCTGCAGCTAGCTCTTGCATGAGAGCAAGTATAATAAGGTGACGTGAGCGGGTTGTAAGACTTAAAATAATATATTGTTGCTGAGTTGGCAAAGAGAAAAGAGGAGAGAGAAGAGAAGATGGCTACTAACTAACAGCCGGCTGTAGCACGTGCTCCTAGACATTTTTTGAGAGAGAAAAGTGGGCCATGCATCAATGAAGTAATTCTTATTTACATCTGATTATTATACCTGCTGGCTATAAGCTTGGCTATAGATGATGTGGCAATTTTTTATAGCCAACGGCCGGCTATGCTATTAACCATACTCTGAGAGCCCGCTTATGTTCTCTCTCCTATTCTCTCTCTTCCAACTAAGCATAGAAATATTATTTTACTCCTTACAGCCTGCTGACTGTACCTTGTTATACTTGCTCTAAAGTTACTCTCCACTGTGTAGTCTGAAATGCCGGGTATGCAGCGGGTGGTGCCCTCGGTCGGCATGCCGTTTCAACGGCGGAAGCAGTGAGAGGTCGTGTCACCCTGACTTGCCATCAATGTGGAGCGGCGGGCTCAGCTGGCACCAGGTGGGAAGCGTGGGTGGGTGGGGGAGGGGTTTTTGGTGGGCCAAGAAGGTGAGAAGCCAACTTGGGATTGGTCCGGACAAATATCATGTGCTCCCATACTCACTAGTTTCATGCATATGACACTAGTCTATGTTACTACTCCCTCCTTTCCGGTTTATAGGACTTATCTCAAAATCTTAGTTTTTTCCATTTTATAAGGATCAATTTGGTTGTTCCCCATCACAAGTTTAGATTTCAAGGTGCATAAATAATTGCATTCAAGTATTAAGACTAGTCATAGTGGGAATAACTTAGGTAGTAATATAGCGCACTCCAAGAATTTTTTGCTTATGTGGCATATAGTTAATGAGAAGAGAGGTGCTTAGAGTAACATAATATGTTACTGTAACATAGCACTTCCGAGAAAGGATGAGTCTACAAGCTAATAAATGAATCCATCTATGATACTACTACTATGTTACTTTGCACTATGAAGGTAGTAATTTAGACTAGTGTCATATGCATGACACTAGTATAAGTTACTTCCCACTATGACCAGCCTAAGAGAAAATTGACCAATGCATGTACTTTATGCATGCATGCATTGCAATGAATACAATGGTAAAGATATATTTTTAGGAAAACAAGAGCTTTAATTGGGTGCTTTTGCAAATTACAAAAAGTATTCCGCCATTCGTCATCTACCTTGGTTGGTGAGATTTTCGAATTGAGCCCTATAAACTAGAAAGGATGGAGCCCTATAAACCCGGAAAGGAGGGAGTATTATAGTAATGTTATGATGGCTTCATTTATTAGCTTGTAGACTCATCTTGTCTTGGGAAACGCTATGTTCCAGTAACATATTATGTTACCACTTCTCATTAACTACTTGCCACATAAGCAAAATTTTCTTGGAGTGCGCTAAGTTACTCCCACTATAACTAGTCGTACAAAGTGTGGGCTATGTAGAGGGCGTAGTAAGCAAGCTTCTCATCGTTCTGCGAGTTGACATGACACATCAAAGTAGTAGTTTTTTTTCAAAATGTACATCAAAGTACCAGTGTAGTAGTCTCCAAAAAGGGCTGACCATGTCCATGGCTACCATCCTATCTCGTGCTCCGTCATTGAGTATGTGCATGATTCACGTGCCATTCAAGAAAAAAACTGCGTATGTTCCATTCAAAAAAAATAAAAACAAACACGCCACTGTGTCATGGTCGAACTTTGATTCGTCCACGCGTGGTTTGTCATGGGAACGATTCCGATAATGAGATAGGGGTAGGATAAAGGAGCATGATCTATTGAGATGCATATGGGTGACACGGTGGTTTTAGCGAGTTTGGGCCTCTCACAGTGGAGATAACAACCCTACGTCTCATGCTCCGGAGATGCTTTCTTTTATCTGTCATGAACACGGAGTTACATGGTGTATTTGAGAGAGAGGGGGGGGGGAAACGGATCTCCATGCCCGAGCTAAGTCCTGAGACTAGAGGTGAGGGAGAGAGATGAGAGCTAGAGGAGAAGAATGAATGCATGCCCCCAAGTCTAGTGGTGGGGGTGGCTTATAAAGAGTGTGCCACCCCCTCACCTCCTATGTTACAAAGTGGGGCATTGATGTCATAACATCAGATGATGCTTCGACTGCCTTGTTGACTGTTGGTCTTCGCATATCCGAGAGAGCCATAAACTGTCGTCCGAGTGAGCCATACGACCGAGTGGTTGACTGTCTTCTGAGTGGACAGTTCGTCGATATGTCCGAGTGCAGAGTATGTCTGTATGGGATTTATCTGGACCCACATGATGTTTGGACCCCATGCTTTACGATATTTCGACCCATTTTGGGCCTACCTGTTATGTGTATCCCCAACATTAGCCCCCGAATCGATTGCAATTTTGCAGAACGAGTTTATGAAAGGCACAATTTGGCCCGAGTGATTATGGAAATACTCGGTACCCATCAGCATGCTTTCACACAACCAAGGTTTGAACAAAATCTCAATGGATTCTTACATTGCGCTTCCCGACTGATCTGGGTAAGTGCTTGCGAGGAGCAACTTGGTGTCATTCGTTCATCTCTTGGAAGAGGTTAACTCATGATCAGAGTATGGGTGTTTCATTAAATCTAGGAAACAAGATTGATGCATGGACTGCTCTCTCGGAGAGATGCCATTCTTATCCCGGAGGAACGTCAAAATGAGTCGGTTCTAGATCCAAACTTATGAGTTTCACGCTTTGAGTCCTTGAAGAAGGCTCAAAACAGGTCCACGGGGGAGCGTTAAACTCGCGATATTGCATTTTTTTGGGTAGTCGACGGGAGTCTTAGAACTTATTTGTTTGTTGTTCGTCACTCATACCAGTCAGGCAGCACCGAGTTGAGATTACTCTAGTGGGGGCATGCTGAGTGCACCCACTGGGTGTAGTCCCCGAGACCGCGTCGACTACGGGTAGTCGGCGGTGGTCTGAGAGAACTAAAAATCTTCTTAGCTGGTACTGATAGAACTTGTTCTCTCCGACTCGGAGGTCGAGTAGTGCTTGACGATCTGCTATTGGTCTAGCTTGTTCCTCCTCGACTCGGAAGTCGAGCAGTACTTGAGGATCTTGTACTGGTCTAGCTTGCCCTTCCTCGACTCAGAAGTCGAGTAGTACTTGAGTGATCTGGAGCTGGTCTTGCATCGAGTAACAGATTACTCGGAATTTGGTTCTATGGGTGTGCGATTAGCACACCCATATGGTGTAGCCCTTGAGATTCTGACTGATTGCTGGTAGTCGGATGGAGTCTTTACGGATTGTTGTACTTGAATGTAGGTGTTGTACATGACCGAACAAAATGTTTCTTTTTTGGCTTCTCTTCCAGTGGGGCACGCTTAGTGCACCCACTGGGTGTAGCCCCCGAGCCTCTGTCGGACTAGATGAGTCTGGCAGAGGGTTTAAGTTTCTGGTGAACCTCCATGCTATCGGCATGGTAAATATCTTTTAGTTTGAAATTGAGTCAACCAATTGGATCTTCACGCACTTGGCATGGTAAATAAGCTCAGCCTGGAGCTGAATTAGTCGGGCTGATCTTCGTGCACTTGGAACGGTAAATAAATTCAACCTAGAACTTGGTCAAGCAGGTGAATCTTCATGCTCTCGGCACGGTGAATGAATTCGGCTTTGAAACTGCTGACGGTAGAAAAAAATCTGGACACTCCAGGGAGTAATCGTCCCAATAGTACTTCTTACATTGACCCTTAGCTTTTGCATGAAAGGGGTATTTGTAAGAGTACGTCGTATCCGTAGAGGAGCTTCGTTTCACCCTTTTGCATGAAAGTGGTATTTGTCCGAGTGGACATGCTTCCCGACTGATCAGGGTATGTTGACTGCAAGGAAAAACTTGGTGGCTGATAACCCACAAGTATAGGGGATCACAACAGTTTTCGAGGGTAGAGTATTCAACCCAAATTTATTGATTTGACACAAGGGGAGCCAAAGAATATTCTCAAGTATTAGCAGCTGAGTTGTCAATTCAACCACACCTGGAAACTTAATATATGCAGCAAAGTGTTTAGTAGCAAAGTAATATGATAGTAGTGATAATGGTAACAAAAGGTAACAGTAGTAAAAGTAATGTTCTTGGTATTTTGTAGTGATGATAGCAATAGCAACGGAAAAGTAAATAAGCGAAGAACAATATATGGAAAGCTCGTAGGCAATGGATCGGTGATGGAGAATCATGCCAGATGCGGTTCATCATGTAACAGTCATAACCTAGGGTGACACAGAACTAGCTCCAGTTCATTGATATAATGTAGGCATGTATTCCGAATATAGTCATACGTGCTTATGGAAAAGAACTTGCATGACATCTGTTGTCCTACCCTCTCGTGGCAGCGGGGTCCTTACGGAAACTAAGGGATATTAAGGCCTCCTTTTAATAGAGAACCGGAACAAAGCATTAACACATAGTGAATACATGAACTCCTCAAACTACGGTCATCACCGGTAAGTATCCCGATTATTGTCACTTCGGGGTTAACGGATCATAACACATAATAGGTGACTATAGACTTGCAAGATAGGATCAAGAACACTCATATATTGATGAAAACATAATAGGTTCAGATCTGAAATCATGGCACTCGGGCCCTCGTGACAAGCATTAAGCATAGCAAAGTCATAGCAACATCAATCTCAGAACATAGTGGACACTAGGGATCAAACCCTAACAAAACTAACTCAATTACATGATAGATCCCATCCAACCCATCACCGTCCAGCAAGCCTACGATGGAATTACTCACGCACGGCGGTGAGCATCATGAAATTGGTGATGGAGGATGGCTGATGATGACGATGGCGACGGATTCCCCTCTCCGGAGCCCCGAACGGACTCCAGATCAGCCCTCCGGAGAGGTTTTAGGGCTTGGCGGCGGCTCCATATCGTAAAACACGATAATTTCTTCTCTCTGATTTTTTTCTCCCCGAAACTCAATATATGGAGTTGGAGTTGGAGTCGGAGAGTCAACAGGGGGCCCACGAGTAGGGGGGCGCGCCCCCACCCTCTTGGAGAGGTGGTGGGCCCCCTGGCCTTCATCTTTTGCAGGTAATTTTCTTATTTTTTGAAAACTGGCTCCGTGAAGTTTCAGGTCATTCCGAGAACGTTTGCTCCTGCACATAAATAAGACCATGGTAATTCTGCTGAAAACAGCGTCGGTCTGGGTTAGTTCCATTCAAATCATGCAAGTTAGAGTCCAAAACAAGGGCAAAAGTGTTTGGAAAAGTAGATACATTGGAGACGTATCAACTCCCCTAAGCTTAAACCTTTGCTTGTCCTCAAGCAATTCAGTTGATAAACTGAAAGTGATAAAGAAAAACTTTTACAAACTCTGTTTGCTCTTGTTGTTGTAAATATGTAAAACCAGCATTCAAGTTTTTAGCAAAGATTATAACTAACCACATTCACAATAACGCATAGGTCTCAAGTTTACTCATATCAATGGCATAATCAACTAGCAAGCAATAATAATAAATCTCGGATGACAACACTTTCTCAAAACAATCATAATATGATATAACACGATGGTATCTCGCTAGCCCTTTCTGAGACTGCAAACATAAATGCAGAGAACCTTTAAAGACCAAGGACTGACTAGACATTGTAATTCATGGTAAAAGAGATCCATTCAAGTCATACTCAATGTAAACTAACAGTAATGAATGCAAATGACAACGGTGCTCTCCAACTGGTGCTTTTTAATAAGAGGATGATGACTCAGCATAAAAGTAAATAGATAGGCCCTTCGCAGAGGGAAGCAAGGATTTGTAGAGGTGCCAGAGCTCGGTTTTGAAACAGAGGTGAATAATATTTTGAGCGGTATACTTTCATTGTCAACATAACAACCAAGAGATGGCGATATCTTCCATGCTACACACATTATAGGTGGTTCCCAAATAGAATGGTAAAGTTTATACTCCCCCTTCCACCAACAAGCATCAATCCATGGCTTGCTCGAAACAATGAGTGCCTCCAACTAACAAGAGTCCCATGGGGAGTTTTGTTTGCAATTATTTTGATTTATTTTGCATAAAGCATGGGACTAGGCATCACGGTGACCAGCCATTTATCTCGTGAGTGAGGAGCGGAGTCCACTCCTCTTGAGAATAACCCGCCTAACATGGAAGATACGGACAGCCCTAATTGATACATGAGCTATTCGAGCATACAAAACAGGATATTTATTTGAAGGTTTAGAGTTTGGCACATACAAATTTACTTGGAATGACAGGTAGATACCGTATATAGGTAGGTATAGTGGACTCATGTGGAATAACTTTGGGGTTTAAGGAGTTTGGATGCACAAGCAGTATTCCCGGTTAGTATAGGTGAAGGCTAGCAAAAGACTGGGAAGCGACCTGCTAGAGAGCGACAACAGTCATGAACATGCATTAAAATTAATCAACACCGAATGCAAGCATGAGTAGGATATAATCCACCATGAACATAAATATCGTGAAGGATATGTTTATTTTGTTTCAACTACATGCATGAACATGTGCCAAGTCAAGTCACTTAAATCATTCAGAGGAGGATACCACCCTATCATACCACATCATAACCATTTTAATAGCATGTTGGCATGCAAGGTAAACCATTATAACTCATAGCTAATCAAGCATGGGATAAGCACTATGATCTCTAGTTGTCATTGAAAACATGTTTATTCATAATAGGCTGAATCAGGAACGATGAACTAATCATATTTACAAAAACAAAAGAGGTCGAGTTCATACCAGCCTTTCTCATCTCAGCCAGTCCATCATATATCATCATAATTGCCTTTCACTTGCACGACCGAACGATGTGAATAATAATAATAGTGCACGTGCATTGGACTAAGCTAGAATCTGCAAGCATTCAATAAACAGGAGAAGACAAGGCAATATGGGCTCTTTTGTTAGATCAACAATAATGCATATAAGAGCCACTTCAACAATTTAATTATGGTCTTCTCCTATCGACCCCCAAAGAAAAGAAAAGAAATAAAACTATTTACACGGGAAAGCTCCCAACAAGCAAAAGAAGAACAGGAAATCTTTTTGGGTTTTCTTTTTAATTACTACTACAAGCATGGACAGTAAACTAACTAAAAGCTACAACAAATTTTTGGGTTTTTCTTAAGGTTTATTAAACACACAAGAAGAAAGCACAAAAAAGGAAAACAAACTAGCATGGATGATACAATGAAAAAGTATGAGCACCGACATCTAGCAATGAGTGTGTGAACATAAATGTAATGTCGGTGGGAAATATGTACTCCCCCAAGCTTAGGCTTTTGGCCTAAGTTGGTCTATGGCCACGGCTGGCCTAGTGGATATCCATAATAGTAGCTGGGGTCATACTGAGATGAAGAAGAAGAAGACTCCGATTGCCACTGGCTGACAATCATCTCCGGATCCCACTGATAATTAGACTGTCGTGGAGGATCAACTTGTGGTTCCGGCTCTGGCTCCTCAGCTGGTGCAGGGTTCTGGTAGGCATGAATAGCCTTCAACGGAATGAGGTACGTGCCTACAGATAAATCAAACGAAGAAGGAGCAGGCAGGGTAATAGTCTCAGGATGATGTTCATTAAAGAACAATTGATATTTAAGCTCTCCTTCCCTATTCTTAACAATAAAATCATGTGCCACCATACTTTTATAATCTAGATAAACACGAGGCAGCACCTTTTCTTCCTTCTCATAATGCCTAACAGGTATGTTAAAATGTGCAGCTAGGCGTGAAGCATAGATGCCTCCAAAGATGGGGCCCTTTGTACGGTTCAGACTTAACCGTTTAGCAACAATGCCGCCCATACTAACAGAGTTATCACCATATAAATTTGACATGCAAGCTCAAGAACAGGGTCACCTAAGCAAAAAAATTGCAATGAATAAAGCACTAGAACAAAAACTAATTGGACCAATGGAGGAGTCACATACCAAGGAACAATCTCCCCAAGCAGTTTTGTGAGAGGTGCTTTGAGCAAGGAGATCAAAAATGGCAGCAAGATGAGCTAGAACTCGTGCTTGAGCTTGATATTCGTGTTTGTGGGAGGAATATGAAGTGTGTGGGTGCAGGAATAAGTGGAGGAGGGCCACCGTGGGCCCACGAGGCAGGGGGCGCGCCCAGGGGGTAGGGTGCGCCCTCCACCCTCGTGGGCAGGTGGTTGACCCCCCTGTTGTGTTCTCAGTGCCAAATATTCTCAAATATTCTGGAAAAATCATATTTAAATTTCAGGGCATTTGGAGAACTTTTATTTTCGAGGTATTTTTATATTGCACGGATAATCAGATAACAGACGGGAAAATATTTATTTTTATTTTATTTAATATAAATAACAGAAAGTAAAAGTGGGGTACAGAAGGTTGTGCCTTCTAGTTTCATCCATCTCATGATCATTAAAAGGAATCCACTAACAAGGTTGATCAAGTCTTGTTAACGAACTCATTCCGAATAACATGGAACCGGAGAAATTTCAAATAACACTATGTTCCCTCAAAGGGGATATGAACATCCCCAATAATAAGAATATCATATTTCTTCTTGACAGTAGGAAGAGGAAATTCAAAACCTCCAAATATAATCGATGGAATTTTTCCAATAGAGTTGATACTATGAACTTGAGGTTGTTTCCTCGGAAAGTGTACCGTATGGTCATTACCATTAACATGAAAAGTGACATTTCCTTTAGTGAAATCAATAACAGCCCCTTCAGTATTCAACAAGGGTCTTCCAAGAATAATAGACATACTACCGTCCTCGAGAATATCAAGAATAACAAAGTCCATTAAAATAGTAACATTTGCAACTACAACAGGCACATCCTCACAAATACCGACAGGTATAGTAGTTGATTTATCAGCCATTTGCAAAGATATTTCAGTAGGTGTCAACTTATTCAAATCAAGTCTACGATATAAACAGAGAGGCATAACACTGACACCGGCTCCAAGATCACATAAAGCAGTTTTAACATAGTTTCTTTTAATGGAGCATGGTATAGTGGGTACTCCTAGATCTCCAAGTTTCTTTAGTATTCCACCCTTAAAAGCATAATTAGCAAGCATGGTGGAAATTTCAGCTTCCGGTATCTTTCTTTTATTTGTAATAATATCTTTCATGTGCTTAGCATAAGGATTGGTTTTGAGCATATCAGTTAATCGCATATGCAAAAAGATAGGTCTAATCATTTCAGCAAAGCGCTCAAAATCCTAATCATCCTTTTTCTTGGATGGTTTGGGAGGAAAAGGCATGGGTTTCTGAACCCAAGGCTCTCTTTCTTTACCATGTTTCCTAGCAACAAAGTCTTTTTTATCATAACATTAATTCTTGGATTGTGGGTTATCAAGATCAACAGCAGGTTCAATTTCTATGTCATTATCATTACTAGGTTGAGCATCATCATGAACATTATTATTAGCATTATCACTAGTTTCAGGTTCATTACCAGATTGAGTTTCAACATCAGAAATATAAATATCATTTGGATTCTCACGTGTTTCAACAATAGGATCACTAGAAGCATGCAAAGTCCTATCATTTTTCTTTTTCTTATTTTTAGAAGAACTAGGTGCATCTATATTATTTCTCCCAAAATCTTGCTCAATTCTCTTAGGATGGCCTTCGGGATACAAAGGTTCCCGAGTCATTCTACCAGTTCTAGTAGCCACTCTAACAGCATTATCATTATCTTTACTATTCAATTCATTGAGCAAATCATTTTGATCTTTAAGTACTTTTTCTACTTGAGTGGTAACCATAGAAGCATGTTTACTAATAAGTTGAAGTTCACCTTTAACATTAGCCATATAATCACCCAAGTGTTCAAGCATATTTGAATTGTATTTCAATTGTCTACCAAAATAAGCATTAAAGTCTTCTTGCTTAGCCATAAATTTATCAAACTCATCTAAGCGTGGGCTAGCAAACTTAGTAAATGGGATTTCAGCTTTATCATATCTATAGAGAGAATTTACCTTTACTACCTGTGTCGGGTTATCAAGACCATGAGTTTCTTCAATATGTAAAGGATTTGGATCATATGTTTCTTCAACACGCGGTAAATTAAGGCCATGTATTTCTTAAATAGGAGGTAAATTCTTAACATCTTCAGCTTTAATACCTTTTTCTTTCATAGATTTCTTTGCCTCTTGCATATCTTCTGGACTGAGAAATAGAATACCCCTCTTCTTCGGAGTTGGTTTAGGAATAGCTCAGGAATTGGCTCCAGAGGTGTCCAATTATTTTCATTTGTCAACATATTATTCAATAGAATTTCAGCTTCATCCGGTGTTCTTTCCCTGAAAACAGAACCAGCACAACTATCCAGGTAATCTCTGGAGGCATCGGTTAGTCCATTAAAAAAGATATCAAGTATTTCATTTTTCTTTAGAGGATGATCAGGCAAAGCATTAAGTAATTGGAGAAGCCCCCCCCCAAGCTTGTGGGAGACTCTCTTCTTCAATTTGCACAAAATTATATATATCCCTTGAAGCAACTTGTTTCTTATGAGCAGGGAAATATTTAGCAGAGTAGTAATAATCATATCCTATGGACTACGCACACAACCAGGATCAAGAGAATTAAACCATATCTTAGCATCACCCTTTAATGAGAACGGAAATATTTTAAGGATGTAAAAGTAACGAGTTCTCTCATCTTTAGTGAATAGGGTAGCTATATCATTTAATTTAGTAAGATGTGCCACAACAGTTTCATATTCATAAGCATGAAAAGGATCATATTCAACCAAAGTAATTATATCAGGATCAACAGAGAATTCATAATCCTTATCAGTAACAAAGATAGGTGAAGTAGCAAAAGCAGGGTCAGGTTTCATTCTAGCATTTAGAGATTGCTTACTCCATTTAGCTAATAATCTTTTGAGTTCATTTCTATTTTGGCAAGCTAAAATAGCTAAAGAAGCTTCTTGATCAAAGACATAACCCTTAGGAATAACAAGTGATTCTTCATCATCACTTTCATCAGTATCATCAGATTCAATATTTTCAATTTCTCTAGCCATAGCAAGTTGTTCATCAAGAAAATCACTAAGTGGCATAGTAGTATCAGACATAGAGGTAGTTTCATCATAAGTATCATGCATAGCATAAGTGGCATCATCAATAACATGCGACATATCAGAACGAATAGCAGAAGCAGGTGTAGGTGTCGCAAACTTACTCATAACAGAAGGTGAATCAAGTGCAGAGCTAGATGGCAGTTCCTTACCTCCCCTCGTAGTTGAGGTATAGATCTTGGTTTTTGGATCTCTCAAGTTCTTCATAATGATAAGCAGATACATATCTCAAGTGTCTCAAACAATAGAGCTATGCTCCCCGGCAACGGCGCCAGAAAATAGTCTTGATAACCCACAAGTATAGGGGATCGCAACAGTTTTCGAGGGTAGAGTATTCAACCCAAATTTATTGATTCAACACAAGGGGAGCCAAAGAATATTCTCAAGTATTAGCAGTTGAGTTGTCAATTCAACCACACCTGGAAACTTAATATCTGCAGCAAAGTGTTTAGTAGCAAAGTAATATGATAGTAGTGATAACGGTAACAAAAGGTAACAGTAGTAAAAGTAATGTTTTTGGTATTTTGTAGTGATGATAGCAATAGCAACGGAAAAGTAAATAAGCGAAGAACAATATATGGAAAGCTCGTAGGCAATGGATCGGTGATGGAGAATCATGCCAGATGCGGTTCATCATGTAACAGTCATAACCTAGGGTGACACAGAACTAGCTCCAGTTCATTGATATAATGTAGGCATGTATTCCGAATATAGTCATACGTGCTTATGGAAAAGAACTTGCATGACATCTTTTGTCCTACCCTCCCGTGGCAGCGGGGTCCTTACGGAAACTAAGGGATATTAAGGCCTCCTTTTCATAGAGAACCGGAACAAAGCATTAACACATAGTGAATACATGAACTCCTCAAACTACGGTCATCACCGGTAAGTATCCCGATTATTGTCACTTCGGGGTTAACGGATCATAACACATAATAGGTGACTATAGACTTGCAAGATAGGATCAAGAACACTCATATATTGATGAAAACATAATAGGTTCAGATCTAAAATTATGTCACTCGGGCCCTAGTGACAAGCATTAAGCATAGCAAAGTCATAGCAACATCAATCTCAAAACATAGTGGACACTAGGGATCAAACCCTAACAAAACTAACTCGATTACATGATATATCCCATCCAACCCATCACCGTCCAGCAAGCCTACGATGGAATTACTCACGCACGGTGGTGAGCATCATGAAATTGGTGATGGAGGATGGTTGATGATGATGATGGCGACGGATTCCCCTCTCCGGAGCCCCGAACGAACTCCAGATCAGCCCTCTCGAGAGGTTTTAGGGCTTGGCGGCGGCTCCGTATCGTAAAACGCGATGATTTCTTCTCTCTGATTTTTTTCTCCCCGAAACTCAAGATATGGAGTTGGAGTCAGAGAGTCAACAGGGGGCCCACGAGGTAGGGGGCGCGCCCCCCACCCTCGTGGAGAGGTGGTGGGCCCCTGGCCTTCATCTTTTGCAGGTATTTTTCTTATTTTCTGAAAAGTGGCTCCGTGAAGTTTCAGGTCATTCCAAGAACGTTTGCTCCTGCACATAAATAACACCATGGTAATTCTGCTGAAAACAACGTCAGTCCGGGTTAGTTCCATTCAAATCATGCAAGTTAGAGTCCAAAACAAGGGCAAAAGTGTTTGGAAAAGTAGATACGTTGGAGACGTATCAGTGGCACTCATATGTCTCCCGGAGGAGATAGACTAGTGGTCTGATGTGGACGTGCCATGAAACCCGACTGGCGAGGCTGGTGTGTGGGATGACTCGCCGGAGAGAGGCCACTCATTATCCTAGGGGAACACCGGCATGTGCCATCTCGGAGTCCAAGTTTGTGAAACTGACACCTTGGAGCCTAGAATAAGGGCCAAGTGTATCCATAGAGGAGCGTCTTTTCACCCTTTTGCGGTCCTGAAGATGACTCTAGGTAATGGTTTCGGCGATCGTCCGAGTGGACGGTGCTACCCTTATAGATCTTCGGCAGACCGAGCATGTATGGTCAGAAAAATATTCCTGATGTGACCAACAGGTTGATCAAATGGGCGTAACCCCTGAGGGAGGCATGGCCCATGGCTGTGTGCAGCCCCCCCGAGCGATGCTTGAAAGAGGTAAGCTTGCTACACAGTGTGATATGAGTAACTTAGTCGTTCCCGTGTTAGGGGTGTAGTGGTGAAGATATATCCAACTGATGGTGATGCGCAGGGCGGCCGAGGGGCGAGGACGTGCACGACCGAGTGCTGACGCGCAGGGCGGCCGAGTGGTGAAGATGTGCACAACTGAGTGCTGACGCACGGGGCGTCCGAGGGACGAGGATGTGTACAATCGAGTGGCGACGCGCAGGGCGGCCAAGGGGCGAGGATGTGTACAACTAAGTGGCGATGCGAGGGGCGGCCGAGTGGGGAAGACGTGCACAACCGAGTGGCGACACGCGGGGCGACCGAGGGGCGAGGATGCGTACAACCGAGTGGCGACGTGCGGGCGGCTGAGTGGTGAAGACATGTACAACCGAGTGGTGACGCGCGGGGCGGCCGAGTGATGATGTGCAAGGTGGCCGAGTGAAGGACTACGTGTCCAGCCAAGTGGCAAAAATGGTCCTCGAAGGAGTTAGCCATATGTTTTCGAAGCTGATGTAGCGACAAGGTCGGTGTAGCATGTTTGTGATGCAACAAGACTGGCGCGACAACTGAGTCTGAGTAGGAACGAACATGGCATGCAAAATGTCAGAGTGATTATGTAACTTGTCAAAGTGGCGGATCGAATGCACTTGTTGAAGTGAAGGATCTGACTGGTGATGAAGTATTCAACCACTCAGGAGACTGTCATTCCAAATGAGCTGCAGCCCTCGAGTGCGGCGTAGCCCCCGAGCGTGATGCTGCCTTCGACAACGGACATGTAGGAACACGCGAAATATAGTTTTGAATGGATAATTTGTAATTCATCGAGTCGGACTCGGGTAAAGATGAGGAGAAGCTTTCGAGTGATGCTCGAAAGAGGCAAACTCGCAAAGGAGTGAAGTGTGTGGTTTGATTATAAAAGAGATTTATCTGTCTCGTGCCCAATGAGACGACGAGGTCTATGTCATTGATACGATGAAGAAGGCTCCACAGAGGGGTCGGCTGGATGTGTTCGAAGTCAACAGAGCGACAAGGTCAGTGTTGCGGTGCGTTAAGGTCGGAACGGTGACCGAGTCTGAGTAGCGATGAAGTTGATATATAGTGTCGTCGAGTGATCGCGTAACTTGTGCATGAAAAAATAGCACAAGCAAACATAATAATTTATCAAGTTAATTTGATGTGTGCTCAAATAATTTGTGTGAAAAACACCCATAGACACCCGCTGGGAGTGCAAGGGGCTTGTTGGTTAACCAGCAAGAGTCTGAAAGAGCGAAGGATCCGTTCAAACTTGTCGAAGTGAAGGATCCGACTGAACTCGTTGGAGTACTGGCTCAAATAAAGTGGAAGTGTAGTGTTCCGACTGAGTTGCAGCCCCAGAGGACCGATGCAAACTCGGAAATGAAGAACATATGGTGTTCGTGAGTGACGTATGCGTTGAAATGGAAGTTGGACTCGAGAGTCTAATTACCGGTACTAAGCAGGTATGTGAAAGTAAGAAACCGAGCATAGACGCACACTCGATGACGTGGCCTCCGAGTGAACATGATGTGTGAATTACGGGATACTCGGGGACGCGAAAATAACATAATGTAGTGCAAGTAGAATGACTTAGCTGTCTGAAGGTGCACGAGTGGCCGAGTGCTGAAGATGTGTTCAACCGAGTGACGACATGCGGGGCAGTCGAATAATGTAGATGTGTCTCACCGAGTGAAAACGCGCGGGGCAGCCGAGTGGTGATGAGGTGACCAACCGAGTGGCGACGCGTGGGACAGCCGAGTGGTGATGAGGTGACCAACTAAGTGGCGACGCGCAGGGCGGCCGAGTGGTGATGATGTGACCAACCCAGTGGCGACGCGCGGGGCGGCCGAGTGGTGATGAGGTGACCAACCGAGAGGCGACGCGCGAGGCGGTCGAGAGGTGATGAGGTGACCAACCGAGTGACAACACGCGGGGCGGCCGAGTCGAGCATGTTGTCGAAGATGTACCCAACCGAGTGACGGTGCGCCGTGCGGCTGAGTGGGCAGGTTGATGAAGACGTGCCCAACTGATTGGCGGCACGCAGGGTGGCCGAGTCGAGCATGTTGTCGAAGATATACCCAACCGAATGATGGTGCGCCGGGTGGCCAAGTGGGAAAGTTGATGAAGACGCGCCCAACAGGATGGCGACGTGCGGGGCAGCCTAGTGATGAGGACATGTCTAGCCGAGTGGCGATGCATGATGCGGCCGAGTCGGACATGTTGATGAAGTCGCAGACATCCAGATGACGATGATGTGCGGGCGGGTGAGTGCCAACGGGCCGTCTGAGTGGATGTTGACCGGAGTGAATGTCGTTGGTATAAATCACCCGACCAAGTGAACGGCCAAGTAAATATGTCCGAGTGACGCCATCTAGTAGCTAACCAAAGGGAGGCATCGCCATGTGCGGGACATGGTCGGCCTCGACGCCTATGTCACATCGGGTCTATGCTTCGAATGCACAAGCCACCACCGAGCCTCTAACCAGACGAGAGTTGCTGTCAGGAAAACGATACATGAGGGATGAGCTGGTGTGGATGTGTCCAACCGATGATGACATGCGGAACGGCCAAGTCGAGCATGTCACTTAAGAGGCGTTCGAGTAGTGGGAACACGCGAATGATTGAGTGCCTGCACGTTAGTCGTCTGAATGCAGATTTCATTAAAAATGTATCTGAATGAACCTGGACGTGTCCAAGTAAATGAGGCATGCCCGAGTGTAGCATCTATCCGAATGAACGAATCCGTCCGAGTAAGTCAGAGGCGTACCTGTCCGAGTAAATAGTGCCATACCTGTTCGAGTGTAGACTTCTGCATGTCCGACTGTACAAGAGTACCAGCTCGGAGTAGCGAAATGTCTGGGCCGGCTTGTAAGCAACGCAAGGTGTGTGTGTGTGCTGGAGGCTGGTGCGTGTGGCTTTAAAAAAATGGATCAATGCACCTTGTTTTGGCCATGACTAGCTCTCGAGATCCTCATTGAATGGCCAATTAACGAGGTAGCCAATTAATCCGGCGTTACAGATCACCACGTCCTCCTGTTTCCTTCTTTCATGCATGCAGTTAATTGATCATGGAAGTGGACACGTTATGCATGCACTTACCAGGGAATTTACGAGGCATTGACTCCTTCGATCCCGAACAGGCATCCATTGCGTGTTGCAGGCCGAGACTCTTTTGTAGGTTGCCGCCGCAGCGCGCCTCCGCCGCCGACTGGCGCCGGCAGAAGGAGCGCTGCGCGCCTACACCGCGTTGGGCCTGCGCCTTCGCGGTGGAGGCCGAGAACACGAGGCGGAGTCGACGACGAGGTGAACAGCGTTGGCGGCCGTGCATGGGGGCTCAACGACAAGGTGGGAAACAATGATGAAGCGGACGACACTGGCAGCCGTGCGTGACGACGATGAGGCGGACGGCGCCGGTTGCCACGTGTGCGGGCTCAGCCACGACATCGCAGATGAGGTGCAGTCGGTCAAGGTTGGAGAGCAGCGCGCGTACTCGGCTGTACCGAGGTTTGGAGACGACGACGGCGCGGATGGTGCCGATGGTCGGACGCGCACTTGGCGGTACCAAGGTTTGGAGACGACGATGCGGACGGCACCGGTGGCCGTGCGTGCACTTGGCTGAACCAAGGTTTGGAGACGATGCGCCAATGACCGTGTGCGGAGGTGCAGCCGGCTTCCTGCTTTCGTGTCGATTCAGGTGGTCAGCTCACGGGGACGAGAGGCTAGCAAACTAGTCGCAATCAATCTGCTGCCGGTGGTTGAAGACATAACCATCTGCATCATGGCTCAATAGACGCCATGCCCCATGGTGGGCGCCAACTGTTGTGGGAATGATTCCGATAATGAAAGAGGGGTAGGATAAAGGAGCATGATCTATTGAGATGCATATGGGTGACACGGTGGTTTTAGCAAGTTCGGGCCTCTCAAAGTGAAGATAACAACCCTGTGTCTCGTGCTCCGGAGAGGCTTTCCTTTATCTGTCATGAACACGGAGATACATGGTGTATTTGAGAGAGAGGGGGAGAACGGATCTCCATGCCCGAGCTAAGTACTGAGACTAGAGGTGAGGGAGAGATAGGAGAGCTAGAGGAGAAGAATAAAGGCATGCCCCCAAGTTTAGTGGTGGAGGTGGCTTATAAAGAGTGCGCCACACCCTCACCTCCTATATTACAAAGTGGGGCATTGATGTATCAGATGATGCTTCGACTGCCTTGTCGACTGTTAGTCTTCGCATATCCGAGTGAGCCATAAACTGTCGTCCGAGTGAGCCATACGACCGAGTGGTTGATTGTCTTCCGAGTGGACAGTTCGTCGATATGTTCGAGTGGAGAGTATGTTTGTATGAGATTTATCTGGACCCACATGATGTGTGGACCCCATGCTTTATGATAGTTCGACCCTTTGTGGGCCTACCTGTTATGTGTATCCCCAACATGGTTCCCGACCATCCACTAGGTGAACAACTACCAAACGTGTCAAATTATCACGTGAGCTGCCTCTTCATCCAGAAATGAGCTCCACCGTGTACACGTGCGCGTGTGTTAGGGAATGAGGCAGAGAGTGCCTACGTCCGTGCGTGCATTTTTTCTCTTCATGCACATACTCCTTTTTTGTGGGTGATTCGTGCATGTACTCGGCCTATGTTGGTGACCGTTGGTGAGTCTCACTTATCTCTACATCTCAACATGTACATCTACATCTGCATCTACGTCCACACTACATCTACATCTACATCTACATATACCTCTACTATAGTACATCAAGTTTTAAACATGAGACCAGCCATTTTCTTGCATGGCACGACCGACCCGTATCGCTTCTTGCTCCTCGTCTCTCTCAAAGTGCGCCCGACAGGCGATTTTGCCGTCGATTACCGTCGGTTCGCTAACACTCGGTCCCACATGTTATAAATCTAAAAAGAATACTCTGACCAGCGGACCATTGAAAGAAGTATATTTTTCACCCTCAAAGGTAAGTTGATGGACAAATAACCCCCCAAAGTCAATTTGGTTACGATTTTTACCCTCAAACCTCTAAAACCGGGTATATCGCCCCCTTGAGCGTTTTAGTGTCCGCATGTTAGAGTTTAGGTGGTTTTGATTGTTGACTAGGAATTAACTAATTATTTACACTAATGAAATGGCAACGACGCTGCCGGAAGCCGCGGATGTCGTCGGAGATGTACCCAATGGACCCTGACCTTCCCTACAAGGAGAGGAAATCATGCGGGTGCCTTTCAAGCTCAAGGGGTCGTTGGGTTACCTCGTCAGCTCGTCACCCGCCTACATCTGGTCCTCCTAGAGCCTCTATCATTGTCGTGCAGCTCACAGTGGCGCTCATTTGCAGGTGGGCGCTGCTAGCTACTAGGAGACATAGTTGAGTTAATCGAACCATACTTGAAAATAAATTGTGTCCTTGGCCTAAGCTCTGCCACTACTAGAAGAAAACTCCTGCAGTGGAGGTCGATGAGAGGCAGCACCGTGCTACCTACATTGGTCGTTTGATTCATAGGATAGACCACCGTGATGCAAGAGGTGCGAGCCGAGAAACACTGTTGGGGACACCCCCTCATAATTTTCCTCGTCATCATTTGAGTCCTAGAAGATCTCACCCACATCATCATTAAGCATGCAGCCGCCTTCATAGACAACCTGCGCAGAAGGAGTAGAGGTGACTGGGGACGCACCACGTCGTGGGCACTCTATACGTGCTCGTGTGCGTGAAGCGTGCGTTCTTTTCCATTGGTGCTAGCTCCAAGGCCGAGGTTGCGGTCGTCTTCGTATTCGGCTAGTCGTTGAGTAACGACGGAAAAGAGGTGCTGCAAGAGATGCGTAGGTGCCATTGTGTGCGAGCTTCGCCGTAGCACGACGAACCGGACATCACCGCAGATGGCGCACACCTCCATGTAGCCGAGTGTGTGCGCATGCATGTGTTATTCACGTGCATTTTGCGTCCGAGTGTGTGTGCATGCATGTGTTGTATATGTGCATTGTGTGCTCCATGCTGTGCGCGTATGTGCATGAGTTGGATCGACATGAGTTAGTGTGTTGGCATGTGTACATGTGTGGCTGCATGCTTCCTATACATGTATGGTTTCTTGCATGGTTATCAATATAAACTATAAAATATCTTCAACTTAGCATCCTGATGTATCGTCTCTAGTGGTTAGCAAAGAGTTCATGTTCTTTTATTTGTTTATAGGTGGGTAGGTGGCAAAAAAACAGGGGGAAATGTGCAAGGTTCCTTGCAGACGCTCCACCGCGAGGTTCCTTGCTCCTTCTCGGTCGTCGGGAATCTATGTTCTTCCACACTTTTTTTACGTGAGCTTTGTTCGTCCTTTTGCCAACGCACGAGACATCTAGCATCAAGGTGCACGTGTCATGCAAGAAAATGGAGATAATCAGATAAGCAGTGCGTAAGTGAGTCGTGCACTTCGATGGCACCTACTACGCAATATTTTTTCTCCTCGATGGCACGTGAATAGTGCATGTACTCAACGACGGAGCACGGGATGGTAGCCACGATATGGTCAGCCCTTTTTTGGAGAGAGTACGTACTAAATAACTTTCATGTGTCCCGTCAACTCGCAGAATGACGAGAAGCTTGCTTACTACGCCTTCTCCCTCGCCAACGCGTGTGCGGTGGCTCGTAGCACGAGGATAAACTTTTGCTTACAAGCGGTGGACGTGCAACAGTTCATTTGGTGTCAGATTGCCAGAAGTACTACTGTAGTACCATCATATTGTTCGACTTACGGAAGAGGCAAAGAGCCAAGCGCAAGGTCACCTACTAACCTTAGGCTAGCGATAGTAGGAGTACATAAGTAGGAGTACCTCCTTTTTTTTATTCTAGAAACAACCACACACGAATATTGGATGGTAGCAGCACAGTAACTGAATCAAAAATCGAAACCAAGCAATGAACTACTACTACTCATGAGCGTTTGCGAGTATCATGTACACCGTCTGTCCATGTATATAGGGCTTAATGCGTTTTTCGAGAGTAACTTTGGCCCTGTTTGGATCCATGGGTAAGAGTTAGTTTGAGCTAGTTGGGGCTCAAATAGCCCTAAAGTATCCAAAGATGAGGGTTAAATTGGAGCAAGTTGCCCCAAACCCACCAAAAAAAACTATCCCACCCAAGAGTCGCTAACATGCGATGAGTTAACCGACCTCAATAGACGGCAAAAATGCCAGCCCGCCGCACTTTGAGAGAGACGAGGAGCGAGAAGCGATACAGACTACTGGATTACTAGAGCTAGGTGTCGCATGGACGCCAAGAAATATGGTGATAGCGGAGGTTAGCCATGTAGTATGATGTAACTACACCGGGCTGCCGTGTTTCGTACTCTTCCGGTCTACTGTGGAGATGATTGGTTGATTTTAATTCGCTAAATAATATAAAATATTATGAGTGCAGACGCTCCACCACGAGGTTCCTTGCTCCTTCTCGGTCGTCGGGAATCTATGTTCTTCCACTCTCTTTTTTGACGTGAGCTTTGTTCATCCTTTTGCCAACACGCGGGACATCTAGCATCAAGGTGCACGTGTCATGCAAGAAAATGGAGATAAGCAGTGTGTAAGTGAGTCGTGCACTACGATGGCACCTAGTGCTACGCAATATTTTTCCCACTGTGGTCCATAATGCAAAGTAACATAGTAGTGGTGTCATACTAGTTGGTTTCATTTATTACCTTGTAGACTCATCATCTCTTAGAAAGCGCTATGCTACAGTAACATATTATGTTACTCTAAACACATCTCTCCTTATTAAATACATGCCACATAAGCAAACTTGTCTTGGACTGTGCTATGTTACTACCTATATTACTCCCACTATGACCAACCTTAAGTAGGTGACCTTGCGCTTGACTCTTCGCCTCTTCCGAAAGTCGAATGAACTGTTGGCAATCTGACACTAAATGAACTGCTGCACATCCACCGCTTGTAAGAAAAAGTTTCTCCTCGTGTTGCGAGATACCGCGCATGCGTTGGCGAGGGAGAAGGCATAGTAAGCAAGATTCTCGTCATTCTGGGAGTTGCCACGTGTTGGCAAAAGGATGAACAAAGCTCACGTCAAAAAAGAGTGGAAGAACATAGATTCCCGACGATCGAGACGGAGCAAGGAACCTCATGGTGGAGCGTCTGCACTCATAATATTTTATATTATTCAATGATGTAAAATCAACCAATCATCTCCACAGTAGACCAGAAGAGTATGAAACACGGCGGCCCAGTGTAGTTACATCATACTACATGGCTAACCTACGATGTCACCATATTTGCTGGCCTCCATGCGACACCTATCTCTAGTAATCCAGCAGCCTGTATCGCTTCTCGCTCCTCATCTCTCTCAAAGTGCGGCGGGCTGGCGTTTTTGCCGTCTATTGAGGTCGGTTAACTCATCACATGTTAGCAACATGCCAAGAGCATTCTAAAAAAATATTATACTTTATTTTTATGCCAAGAAGTGGAAGCGCTTTGACCGGCGGACCAAACGAGACAGGCGTGTTGTGTCGTGAGTGGGTCTAGTTTCTCGTTTTGAACTTGTTTGGTGTAGTAGTAACACTTGGTTTTGACTATTGATAAGATTTTATATAGGGCCTAATGTATTATTCGAGGATGCCTTTAACTATTGATAAGATTTTATATAATTTGAAAATTATATCATTCGAAGATCCTTTCACGTTCCGTTTTCAAAAAAAGAAGATCCTCTCACGTACGAATTTGATTGTAAGATTTGAGCAACTTGCATGTCCTACACTGCTCCTGTTTGGATACTCCAACTTAGCTAGAGGTTAGACTAACTCATGACTAACCCTGAACTAACTGTAACCAAAGAGGTGTTTGGGTGACAGGGTTAGATTGACAATAAATGCACTTGATGGAGAGAGAAAAGTGATTTTTCATTAGGCCCAATGAGAACTATCTCCAATTAGCACCTCTTGGGTGGGATAAATTTTTTTTGGTGGGTTCGGTGCAACTTGCTCCAATTTAACCCTCATGCTTGCATACTTTAAGGCTATTTGAGCCCCAACTAGCTCAAACTAACTCTAACTCATGGATCCAAACAAGGCCAAAGTTAGTCTCGGAAAACACATTAAGCCCTATATACATGGAAAGACGGAGTACATGATACTAGCAAACACTCACCATTAGTAGTAGTTCATTGGTTGGTTTCGATTTTTGATTCAGTTGATGTGTTGCTACGGTCCAATATTCGTGTGTGGTTGTTTCTAGAGTAAAAAAAAGGAGGTACTGGTACTTATTGTGGGAAAGGTGAAGTGATGGTTGCTTCGCCCGAGAAACTTATTACTCTAGGAATATGGGAGTACCAGCAGATTCAAGGAACAGAGAAATGATGGTTGCTTCATCCAAGAAACTTACTATGGCGAAGGTGGGACTCTGTGATTTGACTGCTCACTAGTCATTACTAGTGTGGCGCTATGACCGGGGTGAATCTTTCCTGGGTTGTGCACTCAATATTGTTGTATGGCAGGTGGAGCCGGATGAAGGATGTCCCACATGTCGACGAAACGAAATTGAATTGTTTCTGGCATTGCTATCAATCCTACAGGATTTGTTTATATGTACGCATAATTTTAACGAAATTGTATTGTGATGCTATGAAGGTTTCAACTTTGGTTCCCACAGGAAAAAAGGTTTCAACTTAGGATTCATGTGTCCTCTTGCCTCGAGATTATCTCGTTACAACATTCCATCAAATACAAATGAAACTACCATGGCTGCTAATGCATCTCAATGGTTTGCAGATCAGCGCCAATATTCACATCACAACTGAAGACAAAGTTGTGAGAAGGTGTACAAATAAATAAAAATATATAATTGATCGATGATGTTCGTAGGCATGGCTCCATTTCCTGGGCAAGTGTCCATTGCTTGGCAGCTAGTTTCACCCAGCTTTGTAGCCAAAAAAGAGGTGTATGGAGGACACCACAATCTGATCATTTTTGTAGCTCCACTAAAATCGAGCTGACCATCCCTGTTTGCAAAGATATCCAGTCAGTGTGATTACAATAATAGTTGAACTAGATGATGAAACATAACACACACAAATAGAAGCCGATCACCTCTGTGATCTCTCTTTAGGACTAACTACTTGTTGGAGAAGATTAGGCACGGAGTTGGATGAGGAGGATAGCAAAACCAATCTCCCTTTCTGCAGTCCCACAGAAATGTAAAAACGTTGCCCGTGTGACATTTTGGTGGAACCGCACAAAATACTCTTAAGAAATAAGTGATTTGTGCAGTTCACCAAAAGGTCGCAATAGCAACGAGGTGAAATGGATAGCCCTGTTTGCAAATGGAGGTAGAAAGGAAACAATTACTACCCAATAACACGAGTTGAAGACACATACACTAACAAAAAAGAAGCATATTCCATGTAATAAGGGAAAGATAGCAGCATGGTGGTTTATCAAAAATGGTTTGAGGACGAGATTGCAAGATGGAAAGTACACTGGCCGAGATACGTTTTAAGCAAACAACTAAAGAAGATCCACATGCAGCAACGTGGGAAGATGGGCAGTGGAGCAAGACTAGAGGAAGTAGTACCTGAGTCTCATCGGGATGTTACTAGGAGGGCGCCAGTGGCCGGGATCTACCCTTACTATGGCAGCGAGCAAGTGGCGGAGGCCCTACCATGCCGGAGTTTGGTCAGAGAGAACGGCGGGTACCACAGATCGGGACGTGCTGCCTCAATGTCATCAAATGGAGAAATGGTGCACATCCTCCCTTTTTGCCGGCGGACGGGATGCGGCCGGATCACTGAACAACGGTGAGAGAGAGAGGCCACCGCCGCCTCTTGTGAGATGGTGTGACGAGAGACAAACCCTGGCTGCCAGGCTCCTTTGTATATAGTGGAGCGGATTTTTCCATTTTCCCCATGGTAATTGTTTTATATTCTGTATGTGCCATTGAGGAATATATAACTTTATTTAATACTAACACGTCAAGTCGACCTTTGTTCTGTCTAGGCATGGTACCCGGCCCTCCTTCGAGTAAACAACCGCTATACACGTCAAATTATCACGTGAGATGCCTTTTCGTACAGAAACGAACTCCACCGTGTACCCGCGCGGGTGTGGCCGAGAACGAGACGTGAGTACGTGTGTCCTGCGTGCACCTCTTCTTTAGGTGCAGGTACGTACGTGGGTGGGTGTGAGAGAGAGATGGTTTGTGTGAAACAGAGGCAATGTGCCGATGATATCTCAAACAAAAAATGTAACATATGCAATGTGTGTGAAACAGAGTCATGGATATATCATATATAGAGGGAGTGATCCACGAGAAGAGAGTGGAGGGATCATCAACATGAGATATCGATAGAATCGAAAACAGGGACGAAGTGTGCGGCTGCGCGATTGATAAAGAGTGCCATCGAATTTGTGTTTGCCCATGTCAAAGATACAGGGCGACTGGTGACGGTGTCCTGGACTAGGGGGTACTCTCCATGTCGTCTCCCGATCAGTTGGATTGGGCCGAGGACCCCCATGGTTGTTTACTCATGGGCCAGTTTGGATAACTGATGCATACACGAGGAAGATTCCATAAGACTTGGTGATCAAGACAATGACTCATCTCCACCGACGTAATCAACTAGGACTCTTGTTATCCTAGGCCTCTCGTACATTATATAAGCCGAGGCCGAGCTAGTCGATAGGGATATGCTAGATCATTATGATATTATTCATCATACCATTAGGTTTTAGACCACAGCATATGATCTCGAGGTAGATCAACTCTTGTAATCTCTATATTCATCAAGATCAATCCAGCAGGAAGTAGGGTATTACCTCCATTAAGAGGGCTCGAACATGGGTAAACATCGTGTCCTCTGTCTCTTGTTACCCAACGATCCATGACACACAACTTGGGATCCCCTACCCAAGATCTACTGGTTTTGACACCGACAATGGTCCTTTCATTAATAGTTCCGCTGTGAGATCAACGAAGAATTGATTGCTCGCATGCGGATTAACTGCAACGTTGGCATCTTCGTCACCGGCTCGACTGGTCACCTTGGTTCGACCGAGGACTGCACTTCACATCAGATCATCATGTTTGGATGATGACCTTCATCAACATCAACTTTGATCTCTCTCAAGATCATGGAGGAATCATTCATGGAGCCCGGGGGCTCAACGTCAACATTGCCCTTGAGCGACCGTGCTATTTTTCTGGATAGCAAACTTATCCGCCTTCACCGCCTCCTCGGGTGTCTTTTTAATGATTTCTTTGATGGAATTGTGCGGAATTAAGTCTACAACAACCATGCAAAATTTTGTCGAGTTCCGATGGAGGAATCTTCGGCAATCTACGGTATATAGGAGCTCTATCAAATCTGGACGAGTTTAGGGTGTGGTCTCCAGAGCCCAGCTCGGAGGTCCTTTGGAAGATCCAACCGTTCATCTGCTGCAGAATTCCCATATCTATCACCCCCCCCCAATTTTAGCTTGATCCGATGGTTCAAACACTGGGAACCTTCCGATGAGTGTACCAATTTTCTGATCTGTTTTCTGCGCGAATACGGATCCGACCCAAATTTATGTTTATTTATGAAAATGATATGGGACAACCTTTTTAAAGGAATTTTTTTCTAGAGTATTGTGTGTTGTTCTTAACATGTGCCCATAAAATTTTAAGTCTTCTCTGAGGTACTTTTCACCATCACGTTGGTGTCAAACCAGTCCGATAACATTGCTCCACGGCTGCCGACCTGTGCTAGACACGTCATCGCTTTGTTGAGTCGAGTTCAACTTCTTCGGACCATCATCTCAGCGAGCCGAACAAGAGTTCGGCATCGCGAAGGATAAATCATCACCAACATCACCGCCCCATGGATTACACGGATCGGGCACACCGGCATCACCGCACGATCACTTCATCAAGACGGCATTGACCACGTCACGAGTTACGACCTGCATCGGCATGGCCACACTGTTGCCTCTTGAAGCCGATGTCCATCATGCTGACCTACTTCGACTCATCGGCTAACATGGCGGCCGCTATTTCTTCATCAACATGCTCCGATGACTTCGGCGTCACTGGCCGACTAGCTTCGACACATCATCTAGAATGGTGGCGGCAACATCACCTTACCGACCTGCTCCGTCACCTCGGCATTCAGGCCATATTCCTTTAATTATTTACTTCACTTAAATTAATTAACTAGAAGAATTTTTTAATCATATTATTGTTATTGTTTTTGGCTTGCACTATTTTATGTGTGTAGGCGATTGGTACAGACCGGGCCGCGTTGTCACCTAGGCATGTCGACGTCGTCGTCCCACCTCCATCGACACAATTGAGTCGTCGCCTTGGCGTGCTGCCCTAAGTTGGCAACCCCGCGCCGTTCACTTCATCAACCTACTCAGTCGGAGACTCCGACATCATCCTCCACACCTCAGCTAGACTGGGGGCTTCACCTCTTCGGATTGCCGAGAACTTCGCTCGGCCACCTTAGGACCTGTTTGGGGGCTGGGACCTCATCCCGCCGTAAGCTCGGGCCGCGTCACCAACGATGAGCACATCAACCAGCTAAGTCGTTTTCATGCTCAAGTTTCTTTTTAATGTCTAATTTTTGCTCGGTTCGACCAAACATTATATTTGTGTTTAAAAAAGCATTTTGCTAAAACAATGTTTATTACAAACAGTGTTTGTTAAAAACAATATTCTTTACCCAACTTAACTGGGAGCTCTTCAAATTACATGAGCCATTTTATAGTAAATGTGTTTTCTTCTTGGTCCTTGCAAAGTCTTTTTCTGCCGCTCCTTTTTTGACTCGAGTGTGTGGTCAATAGACGAATAGCCTGGTTTCTCTTTAAATTCGCTCGAGTTTAGTTTGCTAAACTGGCCTCAGAGAAGCACTCCGCCTTCTGGATAAGGAGGTTGAAGCCAAAGCCTGACCTGCTTGAAGTTTCCAGATCCGATGTGTCATGTTAAAGCACGACAGAAGCACAATTTTTTTTGAAAGACCAATGTTCGGATTGGCATAAAAATCTTGGTTTAGTTCGCACGTCAAGCTTTTACATAAGTTTTTTGGCCTTTTGAGATTATTGCACTTGTTAGCTATTTGTATGTTTTTGTTTCAGGAAGTGGGTCATCCTCATGACCGAGGTGCCCAGCATTATAATTCATCTCGGAAGATCTCTTCCGACCCACAACTTGGTATCTTTCCTGCCGAACTACACCTCGATGTTGACAAAACACACGCCACATCGGGAGTAGTTCCCGAGCAGTGCAACGCTAGACACCTTTAAAGCATTGGCAATATTCACAGGGGGCTGAGATTACAGCCGAACCCACCAAAACTGAGGTACCCCATAGAGTCCTCGGCAAAGCGTTCTCGGGCATTGCTTTATATGCATCGGTTTAGAATTGTGTCTTCAATCAATAGTTGGATTGTCCAGCTCCTGTGCTTGCCTCCTACGTTCCGCTTTGTTCGGCTAGGTGCGCAAAGGGAAAACCACCGCGATTGTGTGGAGAAAGCCGAAAACTGATTGTCACAATAAGCGTAAATTGGTCAGCGATCCGATGACCGTATTAAACTATAAGATTGATAGAGGTCACCCCCTGTTAAATGACGGGTTGTTCATAACATTGGCCAAAGTGTTTACGGATTGACCTCGGCTGTTGCCGAACACTAACCAGGGGCTAGTAGCTGGCCTCCCAACTTTAAAGCTCCTATGACTAAGTGAAAGTTATAAAGCCCGCATATCTAATTACCTCGTTTCCGCTAACACAACCACCTTCAGGCACCGGCACGTCGGCTAAGGGTTGTCTTGTTATTGCGGAAACACCCTGCATAGTATCTACAAAGGGGTAGAAGCCGACGTTGGGCCACTTTCAAGTGATAAACGGTTGCAACGGAGTCAAAATAAACATATTGTCGGCATTTGTATTCAGTATACAAGCGTTGCCTTCGTAATCATCGTTATAAAGCCATAAATATGCATCAAATTTGACTTTGGCCAAGCTGGATTGCCTGGCTCCTGTGTTTAACCCTACGTTCCCGATTGTTCGACTAGGGGGTAAAGGGAGCACCTCTGTGATTGTTACTACCTGGTCATCCGGATTAGTACCACAGACTGGGTGAAGCCGAAAGCTAGCTATCTTAAGAATATAATTGGTCGGCATGATGGAAGTGAAAATTCTGGTTCATCATGGACCACAGAGTTCGGGAACTTTCCCCTAACTAAATCCTCAATAATTTCCTCCCACATTGATCAGAGATGAGATTGCATGATCATGGTCAGCATGAAAACCCAAAGAAAGGAACCGATAGCGAAACTATTTTCTTGGGAAGATGTTTCTTAATATAACATATCTCTCTGCATACCTTTGTTTATAAAACCGTATGGCCGGATTGCCTCGTTTGCCATAAATCTTTGCCCTCATAAAGACTTTATAAAGTGTGACAAACACTCCCTGGCTAATGGCCGAGGAGGTTGAAGCCGATGGTCGGTCAACAAAGTTTTGTACAATGCAGATCCGAGCATTAATGATGTAAAGTACTTGGGTACACAGAATCATTACACATAAATTGTGAGAAAAAATCAATTTTTTTGCAGCCAATCTTTTAAAGAGTCAATGGCATAGTATCTTTGAGAGAACCGAGCAGCTGACATAACGCTCTCATAGTTCCTTATTGGCATTGATTTCCTATCTATTAAATCCCCTTGAGGCCAACCTTGGCGAGCTCAACTTTCGTTAGCTCTAACTGCTTTATCAGATCTTTATTCTCTTTCCGAGAAGTTTGTGTTAAACACATCCAGATTTTCTGTCAAACGAGTATCGATCCTTAATTCGGCCACC
The DNA here is from genome assembly GCF_002162155.2 of Triticum dicoccoides. Lineage (NCBI taxonomy): Eukaryota > Viridiplantae > Streptophyta > Magnoliopsida > Poales > Poaceae > Triticum > Triticum dicoccoides. Next base: position 185,974,620 of record NC_041390.1, read on the forward strand.
CGTGCCCACATTGAGGCTTGGGGGCTACTGGGCTTCGCGCTTATCATTTACAAATATTAAAGGGGCACATCGATCCCTGATCTGGTGTTGCCACCCGACAAGTGGCTCAAGGGCTACTGCATTGCCTATTCAGTGTAGAAAATTCAAAGTGCTCAGTGTTTCGCATGACCAAACTATGGACAAGCGCATCTTTGGACAACAATAAGTACCATTTGGGACTTATCCGGCATCAAGCTAATATATCACGGCGACTTCTCACGACCCTCTCTCAGGAGCCCGTCCGCCGATCACCATTACCTCTAATATATTACACTGCGTTCTATTCCTACGTATGTTACCGAGCTAGGAGTTGATCCTCAGGTTGATTTCACGAATCGACCAAAGTCTCAGGGGCTACTAGGATTAGCGGTTTCATGTTTTCCTTTAGGTGCATCTCGGGTTTTAGACCGACACACACCTTGAGGACTACTGGTTATACATATTGACAGCAAATAAATTTACCCGCGTCGGAAATAAAATCCGCAAACAATCAACCCATGACCGAGGTGCTGAACCACCTCGAAAGCATTTCATGATATAGCTTGGATGCAAGTGGCTGGCTCCATAGAGGGCATTTCCGGCATTAAGCTCGGCTAAACTCCTTCAACTTTTTTGAACCAAGGTAATCTATGACACCTCGGATATAGTCCGGCGTTGGAGCTCGGATGCAGTCCGGCATTTGAGCTCAGTTGTAACAAGACTCTTCAGATACAGTCCGGTGTTGGAGCTTGGATACATTCCGGTGTTGGAGCTCAGAAGCGGTCCGGCGTTGGTGCTTGGCTGCAAAAGATACCTCAAATGCAGTCCGGCGTTGGAGCTCGGATGCAAGACAACACTGCCGCACGACAAACACTTCAAACCAGAGGCGTGGCATAAAAATAACAAGACATTGATAAAGTCTAAAGACTTAAAGGGCTCCTCAGATACCCGACGTGTGAGATCTTCAGATTTAGCTCGGCAATCCTCAAGATCGAAGATGGGAATATTTGTTGAACCGGTTTTCAAGACCGACAACCGAAGATGAAGAATGGTTCGGCAGAATCGAGGAGCGTCCCCAACTTGAAGACCGGTTAAGGGGACTACAGACGGTGTCCTGGACTAGGGGGTACTCACCACGTCGTCTCCCGATCAGTTGGATTGGGCCGAGGACCCCAATGGTTGTTTACTCATGGGCCAGTTCGGACAGCCGATGCATACACGAGGAAGATTCCACAAGACTTGGTGATCAAAACAAGGACTCCCCTCCACCAACGTATTCGACTAGGACTCTTGTTATCCTAGGCCTCTGGTACATTATATAAGCCGAGGCCGGGCTAGTCGATAGGGATATGCTAGATCATTATGATATTATTCATCATACCCTTAGGTTTTAGACCACAACATTGTTGGGGAACGTTGTAGAAAAAAAATCCTATGGTTTCACCAAGATCCATCTAGGAGTTCATCTAGCAACGAGTGATCGGATTGCATCTACATACCTTTGTAGATCACACGCGGAAGCGTTCAAAGAACGGGGATGAGGAAGTCGTACTCGACGTGATCCAAATCACCGGAGATCCTAGCGCTGAACGGACGGCACCTCCGCGTTCAACACACGTACGGTCAGCGTGACGTATCCTCCTTCTTGATCCAGCAAGGGGGAAGGAGAGGTTGAGGAAGATGGCTCCAGCAGCAGCACGACGGCGTGATGGTGGTGGAGCTGCAGTACTCCGGCAGGGCTTCGCCAAGCTCTATGGAGGAGGAAGAGGTGTTGGATAGGGAGAGGGAGGCACCAAAGGCGTGGGTAGAAGTCCTCCATCCCCCCACTATATATAGGGGGGCCTAGGGGGGCGCCGGCCCTAGGAGATGCAATCTCCTAGGGGGGACGGCGGCCAAGGGTGGGGGGCTTGCCCCCCAAGCAAGGGGGTGCCCCCCTTTAGGGTTTCCCCTACCCTAGGCGCATGGGCCCTAGGGGGAAGTGGCGCCCCAGCCCACTTTGGGCTGCATACCTTCCCAGTTCAGCCCATGGGGCCCTCCGGGATAGGTGGCCCCACCCGGTGGACCCCCGGGACCCTTCCGGTGGTCCCGGTACAATACCGGTGACCCCGAAACTTGTCCCGATGGCCGAAATAGCACTTCCTATATATAATTCTTTACCTCTGGACCATTCCGAAACTCCTCGTGACATCCGGGATCTCATCCGGGACTCCGAACAACTTTCGGGTTACTGCATATACATATCCCTACAACCCTAGCGTCACCGAACCTTAAGTGTGTAGACCCTACGGGTTCGGGAGACATGTAGACATGAACGAGATGGCTCTCCGATCAATAACCAACAACGGGATCTGGATACCCATGTTGGCTCCCACATGCTCCTCGATGATCTCATCGGATGAACCACGATGTCGAGGATTCAAGCAACCCCGTATACAATTCCCTTTGTCAATCGGTACGTTACTTGCCCGAGATTCGATCGTCGGTATCCCAATACCTCGTTCAATCTTGTTACCGGCAAGTCACTTTACTCGTACCGTAATGCATGATCCCGTGACCAGACACTTGGTCACTTTGAGCTCATTATGATGATGCATTACCGAGTGGGCCCAAGAGATACCTCTCCGTCATACAGAGTGACAAATCCCAGTCTTGATCCGTGTCAACCCAACAGACACTTTCAGAGATACCCGTAGTATACCTTTATAGTCACCCAGTTACGTTTTGACGTTTGGTACACCCAATGTACTCCTACAGTATCCGGGAGTTACACAATCTCATGGTCTAAGGAAAAGATACTTGACATTGGAAAACTCTAGCAAACGAACTATACGATCTTGTGCTATGTTTAGGATTGGGTCTTGTCCATCACATCATTCTCCTAATGATGTGATCTCGTTATCAATGGCATCCAATGTCCATAGTCAGGAAACCATGACTATCTGTTGATCAACGAGCTAGTCAACTAGAGGCTTACTAGGGACATGTTGGTGTCTAAGTATTCACACATGTATTACGATTTCCGGATAACACAATTATAGCATGAATAAAAGACAATTATCATGAACAAGGAAATATAATAATAATCATTTTATTATTGCCTCTAGGGCATATTTCCAACAGTCTCCCACTTGCACTAGAGTCAATAATCTAGTTACATTGTGATGAATCGAACACCCATGGAATTCTGGTGTTGATCATGTTTTTCTCTAGGGAGAGGTTCAGTCAACGGATCTGCTACATTTAGGTCCGTATGTACTTTACAAATATCTATGTCTCCATCTTGAACATTTTCACAAATGGAGTTAGAGCGACGCTTGATGTGCCTTGTCTTCTTGTGAAACCTGGGCTCCTTGGCAAGTGCAATAGCTCCAGTGTTGTCACAGAAGAGTTTGATCGGCCCCGACGCATTGGGTATGACTCCTAGGTCGGTGATGAACACCTTCACCCAAATTGCTTCATGCGCTGCCTCCGAGGCTGCCATGTACTCCGCTTCACATGTAGATCCCGCCACGACGCTCTACTTGCAACTGCACCAACTTACTGCCCCACCATTCAAAATATACATGTATCCGGTTTGTGACTTAGAGTCATCCAAATCTGTGTCGAAGCTAGCATCGACATAACCCTTTACGACGAGATCTTCGTCACCTCCATAAACGAGAAACATTTCCTTAGTCCTTTTCAGGTACTTCAGGATATTCTTGACCGATGTCCAGTGTTCCTTGCCGGGATTACTTTGGTACCTACCTACCAAACTGACGGCAAGGTTTACATCAGGTCTGGTACACAACATGGCATACATAATAGAACCTATGGCTGAGGCATAGGGGATGACACTCATCTCTTCTATATCTTCTGCCATGGTCGGACATTGAGCTGAGCTCAATTTCACACCTTGCAACACAGGCAAGAACCCCTTCTTAAACTGATCCATATTGAACTTCTTCAATATCTTATCAAGGTATGTGCTTTGTGAAAGACCTATGAGGCGTCTTGATCTATCTCTATAGATCTTGATGCCTAATATATAAGCAGCTTCTCCAAGGTCCTTCATTGAAAAACTCTTATTCAAGTAGGCCTTAATGTTGTCCAAAAGCTCTATATCATTTCCCATCAAAAGTATGTCATCTACATATAACATGAGAAATGCTACAGAGCTCCCACTCACTTTCTTGTAGACGCAGGCTTCTCCATAAGTCTGCATAAACCCAAACGCTTTGATCATCTCATCAAAGCGAATGTTCCAACTCCGAGATGCTTGCACCAGCGCATAAATCGAGCATTGGAGCTTGCACACCTTGTCAGCATTCTTAGGATCGACAAAACCTTCCGGCTGCATCATATACAATTCTTCCTTAAGGAAACCATTAAGGAATGCCGTTTTGACGTCCATTTGCCATATCTCATAATCATAGAATGCGGCAATTGCTAACATGATTCGGACGGACTTCAGCTTCGCTACCGGTGAGAAAGTCTCATCGTAGTCAACCCCTTGAACTTGTCGATAACCCTTAGCGACAAGCCGAGCTTTATAGATGGTCACATTACCATCTGTGTCTGTCTTCTTCTTAAAGATCCATTTATTTTCTATGGCTCGCCGCTCAATGGGCAAGTCAGTCAAAGTCCATACTTCGTTTTCATACATGGATCCTATCTCGGATTTCATGGCTTCCAGCCATTTGTCGGAATCCGGGCCCGCCATCGCTTCTTCATAGTTCGAAGGTTCATTGTTGTCTAACAACATGATTTCCAAGACAGGGTTGCCGTACCACTCTGGTGCAGAACGTGTCCTTGTGGACCTTCGAATTTCAGTAGGAGCTTGATCAGAAGTATCTTGATCATCATCATTAACTTCCTCTCTAGTCGGTGCAGGCACCTCAGGAACATTTTCTTGAGTTGCGCCATTTTCCGGTTCAAGAGGTAATACTTCATCAAGTTCTACTTTCCTCCCACTTACTTCTTTCGAGAGAAACTCCTTCTCTAGAAAGGATCCATTCTTGGCAACAAAGATCTTGCCTTCGGATCTGAGGTAGAAGGTATACCCAATAGTTTCTTTAGGGTATCCTATGAAGACGCATTTTTCCGACTTGGGTTCGAGCTTTTTAGGTTGAAGTTTCTTGACATAAGCATCGCATCCCCAAACTTTTAGAAACGACAGCTTAGGTTTCTTCCCAAACCATAATTCATACGGTGTCGTCTCAACGGATTTCGATGGAGCCCTATTTAAAGTGAATGCGGCAGTCTCTAAAGCATAGCCCCAAAAAGATAGCGGTAAATCGGTAAGAGACATCATAGATCGCACCATATCCAGTAGAGTGCAATTACGACGTTCGGACACACCATTATGCTGAGGTGTTCCAGGCGGCGTGAGTTGTGAGACTATTCCACATTTTCTAAAGTGTGTGCCAAATTCGTGACTCAAGTATTCTCCTCCACAATCTGATCGTAGGAACTTGATTTTCCTATCACGTTGATTTTCAACCTCACTCTGAAATTCCTTGAACTTTTCAAAGGTCTCAGACTTGTGTTTCATTAAATAGATATACCCATATCTAGTCAAGTCATCAGTGAGGGTGAGAACATAATGATAGCCACCGCGAGCCTCAACACTCATTGGACCGCACACATCAGTATGTATGATTTCCAATAAGTTGGTCGCTCGCTCCATTGTTCCTGAGAACGGAGTCTTGGTCATTTTACCCATGAGGCATGGTTCGCACGTGTCAAATGATTCGTAATCAAGAGACTCTAAAAGTCCATCTGCATGGAGCTTCTTCATGTGTTTGACACCTATGTGACCAAGGCGGCAGTGCCACAAGTATGTGGGACTATCATTATCAACCTTACATCTTTTGGGACTCACACTATGAATATGTGTAGCATTACGCTCAAGATTCATTAAGAATAAACCATTCACCATCGGAGCATGACCATAAAACATATCTCTCATATAAATAGAACAACCATTATTCTCAGATTTAAATGAGTAGCCATCTCGAATTAAACGAGATCCTGATACAATGTTCATGCTCAAAGCTGGCACTAAATAAGAATTATTGAGGTTTAAAACTAATCCTGTAGGTAAATGTAGAGGTAGCGTGCCGAGGCGATCACATCGACCTTGGAACCATTCCCGACGTGCATCGTCACCTCATTCTTCACCAGTCTCCGCTTATTCCGCAGCTCCTGCTTTGAGTTACAAATGTGAGCAACTGCACCGGTATCAAATACCCAGGAGCTACTACAAGTACTGGTAAGGTACACATCAATTACATGTATATCACATATACCTTTTGTTTTGCCGGCCTTCTTGTCCGCTAAGTATTTGGGGCAGTTCTGCTTCCAGTGGCCATTTCCCTTGCAATAAAAGCACTCAGTCTCGGGCTTGGGTCCATTCTTTGGCTTCTTCCCGGCAGCTTGCTTGCCGGGCACGGTAACTCCCTTGTCGTCCTTCTTGAAGTTCTTCTTACCCTTGCCTTTCTTGAACTTAGTGGTTTTATTCACCATCAACACTTGATGTTCCTTTTTGACTTCTACCTCTGCTGATTTCAGCATTGCAAATACTTCAGGAATGGTCTTTTCCATCCCCTGCATATTGAAGTTCATCACAAAGCTCTTGTAGCTCGGTGGAAGCGACTGAAGGATTCTGTCAATGATCGCGTCATCCGGGAGATTAACTCCTAGCTGAGTCAAGCGGTTATGTAATCCAGACATAGTGAGTATGTGCTCACTGACAGAACTATTTTCCTCCATCTTACAACTGAAGAACTTGTCGGAGACTTCATATCTCTCGACCCGGGCATGAGCTTGAAAAACCATTTTCAGCTCTTCGAACATCTCATATGCTCCGTGTCTCTCAAAACGCTTTTGGAGCCCCGGTTCTAAGCTGTAAAGCATGACGCACTGAACGAGGGAGTAATCATCAGGAAGTGTCTGCCAAGCGTTCATAACGTCTTGGTTCTGTGGGACGGGTGCGTCACCTAGCGGTGCTTCTAGGACATAATCTTTCTTGGCAGCTATGAGGATGATCCTCAGGTTCCAGACCCATTCCGTGTAGTTGCTGCCATCATCTTTCAGCTTGGTTTTCTCTAGGAACGCGTTGAAGTTGAGGACTACATTGGCCATTTGATCTACAAGACATATTGTAAATATTTTAGACTAAGTTCATGATAATTAAGTTCATCTAATCAAATTATTCAATGAACTCCCACTTAGATAGACATCCCTCTAGTCATCTAAGTATAGCATGATCCGAGTTAACTAGGCCGTGTCCGATCATCACATGAGACGGACTAGTCAACATCGGTGAACATCTTCATGTTGATCGTATCTTCTATACGACTCATGCTCGACCTTTCGGTCTTCTGTGTTCCGAGGCCATGTCTGTACATGCTAGGCTCGTGAAGTCAACCTAAGTGTTTGCATGTGTAAATCTGTCTTACACCCGTTGTATGTGAACGTTAGAATCTATCACACCCAATCATCATGTGGTGCTTCGAAACAACGAACTGTCGCAACGGTGCACAGTTAGGGGAACACTTTCTTGAAATTATTATGACGCATCATCTTATTTACTACCGTCGTTCTAAGTAAACAAGATGCAAAAACATGATAAACATCACATGCAATCAAATAATAATAGTGACATGATATGGCCAATATCACATAGCTCCTTTGATCTCCATCTTGGGGCTCCATGATCATCTTGTCACCGGCATGACACCATGATCTCCATCATCGTGTCTCCATGAAGTTGCTTGCCAACTATTACTTCTACTACTATGGCTAACGCGTTTAGCAATAAAGTAAAGTAATTTACATGGCGTTTCTCAATGACATGCAGGCCATACAAAAAATAAAGACAACTCCTATGGCTCCTGCCGGTTGTCATACTCATCGATATGCAAGTCGTGATTCCTATTACAATAGCATGAACATCTCATACATCACATATATATTATTCATCAATCATCACAACTTTGGCCATATCATATCACAAAGCACTTGCTGCAAAAACAAGTTAGACGTCCTCTAATTGTTGTTGCAAGTTTTACGTGGCTGCAAGAGGGTTCTAGCAAGAACGTTTTCTTACCTACGTGAAAGCCACAACGTGATTTGTCAACTTCTATTTACCCTTCATAAGAACCCTTTTCATCGAATCCGCTCCAACTAAAGTGGGAGAGACAGACACCCGCCAGCCACCTTATGCAACTAGTGCATGTCAGTCGGTGGAACCGGTCTCACGTAAGCGTACGTGTAAGGTTGGTCTGGGCCGCTTCATCCCACAATATCGTTGAAGCAAGATAAGACTAGTGGCGGCAAGAAAGTTGACAACATCAACGCCCACAACAAATTGTGTTCTACTCGTGCATAGAGAACTACGCATAGACCTAGCTCATGATGCCACTGTTGGGGAACGTTGCAGAAAACAAAAAATTTCCTACGGTTTCACGAAGATCCATCTAGGAGTTCATCTAGCAACGAGTGATTGGACTGCATCTACATACCTTTGTAGATCACGCGCGGAAGCGTTCAAAGAACGGGGATGAGGAAGTCGTACTCGACGTGATCCAAATAACCGGAGATCATAGCGCCGAACGGACGGCACCTCCGTGTTCAACACACATACGGTCAGCGTGACGTCTCCTCCTTCTTGATCCAGCAAGGGGGAAGGAGAGGTTGAGGAAGATGGCTCCAGCAGCAGCACGACGGCGTGATGGTGGTGGAGCTGTAGTACTCCGGCAGGGCTTCGCCAAGCTCTATGGAGGAGGAAGAGGTGTTGGAGAGGGAGAGGGAGGCACCAAAGGCGTGGGTAGAAGTCCTCCACCCCCCCCACTATATATAGGGGGCCTAGGGGGGCGGCGGCCCTAGGAGATGCAATCTCCTAGGGGGGGCGGCGGCCAAGGGGTGGGGGGCTTGCCCCCCAAGCAAGGGGGCGCCCCCCTTTAGGGTTTCCCCTACCCTAGGCGCATGGGCCCTAGGGGAAGTGGCACCCCAGCCCACTTTGGGCTGGATCCCTTCCCACTTCAGCCCATGGGGCCCTCCGGGATAGGTGGCCCCACCCGGTGGACCCCCGGGACCCTTCCAGTGGTCCCGGTACAATACCGGTGACCCCAAAACTTGTCCCGATGGCCGAAATAGCACTTCCTATATGTAATTCTTTACATCCGGACCATTCTGAAACTCCTCGTGACGTCCGGGATCTCATCCGGGACTCCGAACAACTTTCGGGTTACTGCATATACATATCCCTACAACCCTAGCGTCACCGAACCTTAAGTGTGTAGACCCTACGGGTTCGGGAGACATGTAGACATGACCGAGATGGCTCTCTGGTCAATAACCAACAGCGGGATCTGGATACCCATGTTGGCTCCCACATGCTCCTCGATGATCTCATCGGATGAACCACGATGTCGAGGATTCAGGCAACCCCGTATACAATTCCCTTTGTCAATCGGTACGTTACTTGCCCGAGATTCGATCGTCGGTATCCCAATACCTCGTTCAATCTCGTTACCGGCAAGTCACATTACTCGTACCGTAATGCATGATCCCGTGACCAGACACTTGGTCACTTTGAGCTCATTATGATGATGCATTACCGAGTGGGCCCAAGAGATACCTCTCCGATAAAGGCAGAGACATAACTAGTGAGGTAAGTCTATCGGTGCATGGGGAAAACGAATTATAGTCGACCTGGCTATATGTAGGGAGATCGGTATGTATACATGCATGCATGTGTTAGAAGCAAATAAGGTCCAGAGAGACAGACAAGGGGAGAGGGGTGCGGCTAGGTGGTGGTGCGAGAGGCCTACCATGTCGAGGGGGGAGGAGTGTGCGAGTATGAGATCGATGAAAAGAGGGGCAGGAGTGTGCACCTGCATGGAACCGTATTGGACATAGGGGGGCATGGACGATGAGAAGAGAAGAGTGGAAGTATGTGTTTGTGGTAGGCACACTTGGCTAGAGAGGTATATCGACCGGTATGTGCCAGAAAAAAGGAGCCGGGGGGCCTACACACACCACGGGTGAACGACCGAAAGAGAAATAACGAATGTGCGCGATGGAGGGGACGCTGAGGGGGTGAGAGGGGGGCAGGCGTGTGCACGCATGATAGAAAGTTAGCGCTAGCTAACTACAAAGAGAAGAGGATCGTGAAGGTGTAAAAGATGAGCAGAGATCATAATTCATTATGAAAAAGTGGATACAGATACATGAAGAAGATATCATAATGTAGAACATTGATTATAATTTGGGCTAATGTGTGGCTTTTGCAGCTCAGGGCTAAATAGTTGTCATAATGTAGGGGGTGGGGCACTATACTTTGTGTGATAAACACGGTGTACGTATGGAACATGGTTTAGATTATGCATATATAGTTAGTACATCAAATGTACCATTATTTAGAATCAACATCAAGTGTATTCAAAAAATTGAATTCGAGTTCATATAGTACACATAGTTCATATCTATCTCTATAGTAATCATGTGGTGTGTTGTTAAGGTAATACACGAATGATGGTTGAAGTTGGCAACAATCATGAATGTAGATTCTTATTGAAATAGAGAAACGAATTCAAATTTAGTTCGAATTGCAACGGTAGTATAGACATTTGGAATGCACTAAGATGTTGGTATGAGTAGGTTACATGCATTATACATCCAATGAAAAAATTTAATTGGACATAACATGTTGGTATGAGTAGCTTTGAATAGCATTTGTATAGTAAAACAGGACAAGATTCTCTCTTTGTGTGGTGTGAATAGTTTTATTCTTTTCATTTTTTCGTTGAGGGAAGTGCAAATTGATTTGGTACGTACAAGTACAATATTACACGTTAGGCTTGTACCTAAACTTCAACCCGCACCTTGTTATATCCCAAAAATTCATATATCGTGCTCCCAAAAGTGGCGCATTCACAACCCGCGCCTTGCTATCCCGAAATTACAACGCGCGTGAAAACTCCCTTCAGTTGCCAAATCCCGACATGTGAAATCCCCCTTCTAACCCTAAGCCAAAAGGGCCGCTAGTTCAAATCGGTAGGGTTACTTTTATAACACACCCTACATTTTGGAAAAGCGCGTCCCTAAGTCATGGTTCCCCCCTCCCATCGCCTCCTTTTCGCCATTCGAAATCCCAGGCCGCCATAACCTCTCTGCTCCAGCCGCGAAACCCCACCCTCCTCCGTCCACCACCTCACAGCTGCCCAGCCGGAGCCTCTTCCCCGATGATGTCGTCCACCGCAACAGCTCGACATCCCTCATCCACCTCCCCGGATGAGGATTCGTCGTCCATCTCGTCGTCCCGCCGGTTCAGCCGCCCCGTCCTCCACCTCCAAGGAGCTGCTCCGATGATCGCCTCATCTTCCGTAGCTGCTCCATCCCCACAGCGCCGCCTTAACCTGCTCCACCAAAACTGCAGCATCCTCACCGACTCCTCGGACAAAGCCGAGGCCTACTCAGCACCACCAAAGAGGTTGTACACAAATCGCATCGCACCTTCTCCTTAACTCGACCTCCCGGCACCGATGGTGCTTCATCCCGCACCCCCATGGAGCGGCAACCTCGAAGCCAGTGCCGCGGGCGACATCTCCACTGCGGCTCTCCCCCAGTGCGAGGCCCCTTCGGCAGCAGTGTCCATACCAGCCGGATCTGCTGCTGCTGCTCCGGCTCTCGCTCGCTCGCTCACGCTGTTGCTGCTGCTCTGGCTCTCGCTCGCTCACTCGCGCAGCTGCTCCAACTCCAGCTCTCGCTCGCTCGCTCTCTCACTTGCGCTGCTGCTGCTAATGCTCTCCCCCTCGCTCGTGCTGCTGCTCTACTCCGATTTAGCTACACTTCAGTCGACTTAGTCAACTTTTGGGTCAATCGATTTTCAGGGGGTGTGGGGCTCGCCGGAGTTAAGGAAGAACCACCCGCAGCAGGGAGGGGGCTCGCTAGAGAGGTACCCCAATTTCTATCTTAGGGTTCAGGGTGGGGCGGTGGTCGCCGGCGGTGGGGGCGCGGTAGTGGGGCGGTGGCGTGGGGATCGCTGGAGAAAAAGCTCGGCGTGGGGGGGGGGGCTAGAGGGCTGGCGATGTCTACTATGCAACTTTATTCTTGTAGACATGTGTTGGGCCTCCAAGCGCGAGTTTTGTAGGACAATAGCAATTTTCCCTCAAGTGGATGACCTAAGGTTTATCAATCCGTGAGAGTTGTAGGATGAAGATGGTCTCTCTCAAACGACCCTGCAACCAAATACAAGAAATCCCTTTTGTCCCCAACACACCCAATATAATGGCAAATTGTATAGGTGCACTAGTTCGGCGAAGAGATGGTGATAAAAGTGTAATATGGATAGTAGATATTGGTTTTTGTAATCTGAAATTATAAAAACATCAAGGTAGCTAATAGTAAACGGGCACAAAAATGGTGTTGCAATGCTTAAAAATGAGGCCTAGGGTCCGTGCTTTCGCTAGTGCAATCTCTCAACAATGCTAACATAGTTGGATCATATGATTATCCCTCAAAGTACAGCAAAGAATCACTCCTGAGTTCCTATTAGCACAAAACAAAAGGTAGGAATTGTTTGTAGGGTGCGAAGCCACCTCAAAGCTATTCTTTCCGATCGATCTATTCAAGAGTTCGTACTAAAATAACACAAAGCTATTGTTTCCGTTCGATCTATCCTAGAGTTCGTACTAGAGTAACACCAAAGCATATTCATATTCATAATACTCAATCCACACAAAGAACTATAAAGAGACCCTGAAGTTTCCGTCGGAGAAAAATGTGCATCAACCCCTATGCATAGATTACCCCAATATCACTGCGGGAATCCGCGAGTTGAATGCCATAACATATATCAAGTGAATCCATAAGATACCCCAATTGTCACCTCAAGTATTCATACCGCAAGACATATATCATGTGTTCTCATCTCTGAATATTCAATCCGACAAGACAAAACTTCAAAGGGTGAAGACTCAATTCATCACAACAAAAGTATAGAGGGGAGAAACATCATATGATCCAACTATATTAACAAAGCCCATGATATAGATCATGGGAGCGGGATAAAACACATAGCTACTGGTACAAACCCTCAGCCCCGAGGGTGGACTACTCCCTCCTCATCATGGTGGCCGCCGGGATGCTGAAGATGGCCACCAAAGATGATTCCACCCTCTGGCAGGGTGACAGAACGAGTCTAGATTGGTTTTCGGTGGCTACGGAGCCCTGTGGCGGCGAAACTTCTGATCTAGGTTAACCCGGAGGGGTTTCGGAATATTTGGGATTTTATAGTGCAAAGAAGGGGTACGGGAGGCCACCGAGGTGGGCACAACCCACCTGTGCGCGCCAGGGGGGCCTGGCGTGCCCTGGTGGGTTGTGCCCCCTCGGGGCACCCCCCAGGTGCAGCTCTGGCCCATTGGGTTCCTTCTGTCCATAAAAAATCCACAAAAAGTTTCGCGGTGTTTGGACTCCGTTTAATATTGATTTTCTGTGATGTAAAAAACAAGCAAAAAACAGCAACTGGCACTAGGCACTGGGTCAATAGGTTAGTCCCAAAAAATGATGTAAAGTTGCTATAAAATGATTGTAAAACACCCAAGAATGATAAAATAACAGCATGAATACTTCATAAATTATAGATACGTTGGAGACGTATCAGCATCCCCAAGCTTAATTCCTACTCGTCCTCGAGTAGGTAAATGATAAAGGAAATAATTTATGAAGTATGAATGCTAGCAAAGTGCACAAGTTTGATCAATGGTAATTTCAATCACTTTTCCTAGCATCATAACAACAATTCTTTCTTATGAAACTTCTCATGTTATAGTGGCAACCAATTCACATGTTAAGGTTCAAACAATGAATTCTCTTGAAACCCAACAACCTATGTTCTTAGTCACCAAGCAATTGCAATTCAACTTATTCAACGGAGTTTAAGTAAGAGCTCCACATACTCAACCATCATATAGTCTTCTATGATTTCTAACGCTCATCTTGTACACATGAGCAAAACGTTTCAACCGGACACATAGAAAGATAGGGGCGTATAATTTCGCCTCCCAACGTATTCACCTCAAGGGTGATGTCAACAATAATAACTCATGCTACCCATATTCAACTGGACATATGTGCCTAGATCTTTCCTTACCACATGATGCTTACCAAAAGAGAAAATAGAAAGGAATAGAGAGGAATACTTTGACTCTTTGCATAAAAGTAAATACTAAAAAGTAAAAGATAGGCCCTTCGCAGAGGGAAGTAGGGATTCGTAGAGGTGCCAGAGCTCAAAGCGAAAAACTTAGAGATAAAAACAATTTGGGGGTGTATCCATCCCACCAACGAAAACGACTTAGAGTTCCCAACACTTTCCATGCTAGATATATCATAGGCGGTTCCCAAACAGAAAATAAAGTTTATTCCTTTTTCCACCATACTTTCACTTTCCATGGCTAACGTATCCACGGGTGCCCTCCATACCAACACTTTCCAAGGAATTTATTTTTTGACAACATAAAGTAAATTCATTTTTGCATTTCGGGACTGGGCATCCCTAATGCCTTTGCCTTACTCTCGTGCAATAACAAGTGAATAAACACTCATCTTGAGAATAACACATCTAGCATGGAAAATATTAGCCACCCTCACCGTTCCGCGAGCGAAACAAACACACAAAAGAGAAGTTTATTTTGAAAATTAGAGATGACACATGCAAACTTGCTTAGAACGGCAAAAGAATACTGCATATAGGTAGATATGGTGGACTCTTGAAAATAAGATCTGAGTTTAAGTGTTTTTAGATGCACAAGTAGTATCTCTACTTGATGCAGAATTTTGGCTAGCAAAGATGGGGGGCAAGCACCACACGCTGAAGGATCTATGACAATATAACTTCTATGTGAATATGAACAAATATAAATCATTACGTTGTCTTCCTTGTCCAACGTCAACAATTCTGGCATATAATATTTTGATGGGGGCTCACAATCACAAAAGATTTCCATGATAGTGTATTTATATGTGAAAGTTCCCTTCCTTCTACTAATTATTCGTGAATTGCTTGTATGACCAATATTGTGATTGTCAAGCCTCAAAAGATTTCACTTTCTAAACCCAATGTGAAGCTACCACTAGGCATGATATGATTTCAACTTCATTATATTCAATACATTCAACAATTTACTCATAGGATATAAGTGAAGCACAAGAGTAAATGACATGGAAAAGAGCTTCGTTGACGGGATGTGAATGTCGCTTACTTAGCCTCTTTGACAACCATTTGAGGACTCTATTTTATTTAAAAACTTTAATATCTAAGTATATTATTAAAACAGCAATCAAAATCAAAATAAAATGACATTCTAAGAATAGCACACATCATGTCGAGAAGCAAAAACTTAGGCTCAACCGATAGTAACCGATAATTGTTGAAGAAGAAAGGTGGGATGCCTACGGGGGCATCCCTGAGCTTAGATGCTTGAGACTTCTTGAAATATTAACTTGGGATGCCCAAGCTTGAGCTTTTGTGTCTCCTAAATTCTTCTCATATCATGATTTTCCTAAATCTTAAAAGCTTCACAACACAAAACTCAACAAGAACTCGTGAGATAAGTTAGTACAAACCAATGCAAAAACCTTATCATTCTCTACTTTAGAAAATCACTAAAATTATTATTAACCATTGCATACTAAATGCCTCTGCATATTTAATACTCCTATCCTCAAATAGAATCATTAAACAAGCAAACATATGCAAACAATGCAAACATAACATCAATCTGCCCAAACAGTACATTATGTAAGGAATGCAAGAGTATCAATACTTATTCAACTCAAAAAATTATAAAAATTTACCACATTGAAGAACATTTATCAGAGCTAATTTTGCAAAAAGTTTCAGCATTTATCACATTCTGACTTTTCTAGGGAATTTTTGCAACAACGGTAAACTTTCTGTTTTCAAACAGCAACATGTATACTTGCAAAATAAGCATGGCAAAGGCTATCATTGCCAGTTTTATTGAAATAAAATATGAAAAAAATTATTATAAATAACAGCAAGCAAATCCTAACAAAAATAAATTGATGCTCCAAGCAAAACCCATATCATGTGATGAATGAAAACATAGCTCCAAGTGAGATTACCGATAATGTTGGAGACGAAAGAGGGGATGCCTTCCGGGGAATCCCCAAGCTTAGTTGCTTGGATCTTCCTTGAATATTTCCTTGGGAGTGCCTTGGGCATCCCCAAGCTTAGCTTCTTGTCACTCCTTATTCTCCTCATATCGATATCTCACCCAAAACTTGAAAACTTCAATCACACAAACTTAATAGAACTTTGTGAGATATGTTAGTATGATAAAGAGCAAACCATTCCACTTTTGGTACTGTCAAAGACAAGATTCATAATTGTTCTCACACAATGCTTACTGTAGCATATCATTTCCACAATTTATATTGGGCTATATAAGCCATATAAACTAGAAAAGAAGCAAACTATGCATTGAAAACAGAATCTGTCAAAAAGAGAATAGTCTGTAGTAATCTGTAGTCCAACCATACTTCTACTTCCAAAAATTCTGAAAAAATAGGAAAACCTGGATAATTTTTCTATTAATCTTCTTAAAAAAGAATCATTATTTTATCATGCTTATGTTAAAAATGAGAATTGTTTTTCTGAGCGCAAAAGTTTCTGTTTTCAGCAAGATCAAATAAACTATCACCGTAAGCCATCCCAAAGGTCTTACTTGGCACTTTATTGAAACAAAAGCAATAAAACATGATTACTACAGTAGCCTAATCATGTGAACACACAAAAACAGTAGGAAAAACTGTTGGGTTGTCTCCCAACAAGCACTTTTCTTTTATGCCTTTTAAGCTACGCATGATGATTTCGATGATGCTCGCATAAAAGATAAGAATTGAAACATGAAGAGAGCATCATGAAGCATAAGACTTGAACATTTAGGTCTAACCCACTTCCTATGCATAGGTATTTTGTGAGCAAACAACTTATGGGAACAAGAATCAACTAGCATAGGAAGGCAAAACAAGTGTAACTTCAAAATTTTCAACACATAGAGAGGAAACTTGATATTATTGCAATTCCTATAAGCATAAGTTCCTCCCTCATAATAATTTTCAGTAGCATCATGAATGAATTCAACAATATAGCTATCACGTGAAGCATTCTTTTCATGATTCACAAGCATAGAAATTTATTACTCTCCACATAAGCAAATTTATTCTCATCAATAATTGTGGGAGCAAACTCAACAAAAGAACTATCGTGTGATTGGAAATTAAAATCATGATGACAAGTTTCATGGTTATCATTATTCAATATAGCATAAATGTCATCACCATAATCATCATAGATAGTGATACGTCTCCAACGTATCTATAATTTTTGATTGTTCCATGATGTTTTACTATCAATCTTGGATGTTTTATAATCATTTTATAGTCATTTTATATAATTTGTTGGTACTAAACTATTGACATAGTGCCAAGTGCCAGTTGTTGTTTTTCCATGTTTTTTACATCGTAGAAAATCAATATCAAATGGAGTCCAAATGCCACGAAACTATACGGAGATTTTTTATGGGCCAGGATTAAGGCGATGGGCCCTGGTTGCACCTGGGGGGTGCCCCGAGGGGGGCACAACCCACCAGGGCGCGCCAGGAGGCCCAGACGCGCCCTGGTGGGTTGTGCCCACCTCAGGTGCCCCTCGGACCGCCTCTTTTCTCTATAAATACCCCAAAAATACCAGAAACCTAGGGGAGTCGATGAAATATTCATCCAGCCACCGTAGAGTCCAGAATCACCAGATCCAATCTAGACACCATCTCGGATGGGGTTCACCACCTCCATTGGTGCCTCTCCGATGATCCGTGAGTAGTTCTTTGTAGACCTTCAGGTCCGTAGTTAGTAGCTAGATGGCTTCATCTCTCTCTATTGATTCTCATTACAATGGTCTCTTGGAGATCCATATGATGTAACTCTTTTGTGGTGTGTTTGTTTGGATCGATGAACTTTGAGTTTATGATCAGATCTATGTTTTATATCCATGAAAGTATTTGAGTTTCTTTGATCTCTTTTATGCATGATCTCTTATAGCCTCGTATATCTTCTCCGATATTTAGGTTTTGTTTGGCCAACTTGATCTATTTATCTTGCAATGGGAAGAGGTGCCCGGTAGTGGGTTCGATCTTACGCTGCTTGATCCCAGTGACAGAAAGGGAACCAACACGTATGTATTGTTGCTACTAAGGATAAAAAGATGAGATATATACCTATCGCCATATAGATAAACGGATCTTGTCTACATCATGTCATTGTTCTTATTGCATTACTCCATTTTTCCATGAACTTAATACACTAGATGCATGTTGGATAGTGGTTGATGTGTGGAGTAATAGTAGTAGATGCAGGCAGGAGTCAGTCTACTAATCTTGGACGTGATGCCTATGTAATGATCATTGCCAGGATATCATTATAATTATTTGAAGTTCTATCAATTGCCCAACAGTAATTTTTTTACCTACCGTTTGCTATTTTTCTCGGGAGAAGCCACTAGTGAAACCTACGGCCCCCGGGTCTTCTTTCTCATATATTTGCCTTGCGGTCTACTTTTCCTTTGCACTTTTATTCAGATCTATTAAACCAAAAATCCAAAAATACCTTGCTGCAATTTATTCTATTTGGCGTTTGATCTATCAATATTTACAACTTTATCTCCAGTCACACGCCGTTTCTGGCGCCGTTACCCGAAAGGGATTGACAACCCCTTTAACACGTCGGGTTGCGAGGTGTTGTTATTCGTGTGCAGGGGTTGTTTACGTCTTGTTGCTTGGTTCTCCTACTGGTTCAATAACCTTGGTTTCATAACTGAGGGGAATACCTACCGTTGTTGTGCTACATCATCCCTCTCTCTCCGGGAAAATACCAACGTCGTTCTAGCTACCATCAGATAGCAACCATGTTCTCATAGCCAATTGAAGACTCATCCAAAATGATGGATTCATCATTAAATAAAGTCATGACCTATCTGAATCCACTTTCATCATTATAATCATCATAAATAGGAGGCATGCAATCATTATAACAAATTTGAACGTCAAAACTTGGGGGACAAAAAATATCATCTTCATCAAACATAGCATCCCCAAGTTTGTAGCTTTGCATATCATTAGCATCATGGATATTCAAAGAGCATACTAACAACATTGCAATCAT
Source organism: Triticum dicoccoides (assembly GCF_002162155.2). Taxonomy (NCBI): domain Eukaryota; kingdom Viridiplantae; phylum Streptophyta; class Magnoliopsida; order Poales; family Poaceae; genus Triticum; species Triticum dicoccoides. Next base: position 185,993,865 of record NC_041390.1, read on the forward strand.
GCTCATCATTCAAATATTTTGTTCCAAACATTTTATTGACTTCTTCTTCTAACAATTGAACACAATTTTCCGAACCATCATTTTCAAGAAAGATATTTAAAGATGATCAATAATATGATGCAACCTCAATTCCATTTTTATGTAGTTTTCTTTTATAAACCAAACTGGTGATAAAACAAGAAACTAAAAAATTCAATTGAAAGATCTAAAGATATACCTTCAAGCACTCACCACCCCGGCAACGGCGCCGGAAAAGAGCTTGATGTCTACTACGCAACTTTATTCTTGTAGACACGTGTTGGGCCTCCAAGCGCAGAGTTTTGTAGGACAGTAGCAATTTTCCCTCAAGTGGATGACCTAAGGTTTATCAATCTGTGAGAGGTGTAGAAAGAATATGGTCTATCTCAAACGACTCTGCAACCAAATACAAGAAATCCCTTGTGTCCCCAACACAGCCAATACAATGGCAAATAGTATAGGTGCACTATTTTGGCTAAGAGATGGTGATTAAAGTGTAATATGGATAGTAGATATTGGTTTTTGTAATCTGAAATTATAAAAACAGCAAGGTAACTAATAGTAAACTGGCACAGAAACGGTGTTGCAATGCTTTAAAATGAGTCCAAGGGTCCGTACTTTTGCTGGTGCAACCTCTCAACAATGCTAACATAGTTGGATCATATGATTATCCCTCAAAGTACAGCAATGAATCACTCCCGAGTTCCTATTGGCGGAGAACAAAAGGTAGGAATTGTTTGTAGGGTGCGAAGCCACCTCAAAGCTATTCTTTCCGATCGATCTATTCAAGAGTTCGTACTAAATTAACAAAAAGCTATTGTTTCCGTTCGATCTATCCTAGAGTTCGTACTAGAGTAACACCAAAGCATATTCATATTCATAATACTCAATCCACACAAAGAACTATAAAGAGACCCCGAAGTTTTCGTCGAAGAAAAACGTGCATCAACCCCTATGCATAGATTACCCCAATATCATCGCGGGAATCCGCGAGTTGAATGCCATAACATATATCAAGTGAACCAATAAGATATCCCAATTGTCACCTCAAGTATTCATACCGCAAGACATATATCATGTGTTCTCATCTTTGAATATTCAATCCGACAAGACAAAACTTCAAAGGGTGAAGACTCAATTCATCACAATAAGAGTATAGAGGGGAGAAACATCATATGATCCGACTATATTAACATAGTCCATGATATAGATCATAAGAGAGAGAGAGAGATAAAACACATAGCTACTAGTACAAACCCTCAACCCCGAGGGTGCACTACTCCCTCCTCATAGTGGTGGCCGCTAGGATGATGAAGATGGCCACCAGAGATGATTCCCCCCTTCGGCAGGGTGCCGAAACGGGTCTAGATTGGTTTTCGGTGGCTACGGAGCACTGCACTGGTGGAACTTCTGATCTAGGTTAAACCTGAGGGGTTTTGGAATATTTCGAAATTTATAGTGCAAAGAAGGGGTACAGGAGGCCACCGAGGTGGGCACAACCCACCTGGGTGCGCCAGGGGGCCCTGGTGCGCCCTGGTGGGTTGTGCCCCCCTCGGGGTACCCCCCAAGTGCAGCTCTGGCCCATTGGGTTCCTTCCGGTCCATAAAAATCCACAAAAAGTTTCATGGTGTTTGGAGTCCGTTTAATATTGATTTTCTACGATGTTAAAAACAAGCAAAAAACAGCAACTTGCACTGGGCACTGGTGAGGGAGTCCTGGATTAGGGGGTGTCCGGATGGCCGGACTATACCTTAAGCCAGACTCCTAGACTATGAAGATACAAGATTGAAGACTTCGTCCCTGTCCGGAAGGGACTTTCCTTGGCGTGGAAGGCAAGCTTGGCGATACGGATATGCAGATCTCCTCCATTGTAACCGACTTTGTGTAACCCTAACCCTCTCCGGTGTCTATATAAACATACACATCAACAATCATACCATAGGCTAGCTTCTAGGGTTTAGCCTCTCCGATCTCATGGTAGATCTACTCTTGCACTACCCATATCATCAATATTAATCAAGCAGGACGTAGGATTTTACCTCCATCAAGAGGGCCCGAACCTGGGTAAAACTTCGTGTCCCTTGCCTCCTATTACCATCCGGCCTAGACGCACAGTTCGGGACCCCCTACCCGAGATCCGCCGGTTTTGACACCGACATTGGTGCTTTCATTGAGAGTTCCTCTGTGTCGTCGCTGTCAGGCTCGATTGCTCCTACGATCATTAATAGCGATGTAGTCCAGGGTGAGACCTCCCTCCCCGGACAGATCTTCGTCTTCGGCGGCTCCGCACTGCGGGCCAATTCACTTGGCCATCTAGAGCAGATCGAAAGCTACGCCCCTGGCCGTCAGGTCAGATTTGGAAGTTTAAACTACACGGCTGACATCCGCGGGGACTTGATCTTCGACGGATTCGAGCCACTGCCGAGCGCGCCGCACTGTCACGACGAGCATGATCTAGCTCTGCCGCCGAACAGTGCCCTGGAGGCTGCACCCGCATCGGCTTGGACCCTTAATTCGGAGCCAACTGCGCTGATCGAGGATGGGTGGTTGGACGCCGCCTCGGGGCTGCGATCCCAACGGCGATCGAGCCGAACACCAGCCCCACACTCTGCGAGACTCGTGTCTCCAAGGAGCCGGACTCCTCTCCGGACTCCGAACCCTCCGTGCCCCTGCCAATCGAATCCGATTGGGCGCCGATTATGGAGTTTACTGCCGCGGACATCTTTCAGCACTCGCCTTTCGGCGATATTCTGAAGACACTGAAATCTCTCTCTTTATCAGGAGAGCCCTGGCCGGACTACGGTCAGCAAGGTTGGGATTCGGACGATGAAGAAATTCAAAGCCCACCCACCACCCACTTTGTAGCCATTGTCGACGATTTAACTGACATGCTCAACTTTGACTCTGTAGACATCGACGGTATGGACGCCGATGAAGGAGACGATGAAGAACCAGCGCCTATTGGGCCCTGGAACACCACCTCGTCATACGACGTATACATGGTGGACGCACCAAAAGATGACGACAAGGAGCGGAAGGATGCACCGAAGGCTTGTTCCCTCGAAAAGCAGTCAAAGCGGTGACGCAAGCGCCGCCCCAAATCCCGCCTCGATAGAAATAGCGATCACACAGACCCAGCGCTGGAGCAGGGCAAACCGCTGCCGGATAACGGCAACCCGGATAATCAAACCGAACAACCAAATCCTCTCAAGGATAATGGTCCGGACGACATAACGCCGGACAGACACCCGGAGCAGCAGACTGCCCGTAAAAGGCTTGTTGCCACCGCGAGGAGTCTGAAAAAGCAGAAGCAAAGGCTCAAGGCCGTGCAAGACACACTCCAAATCAGATGGAGTAAAATACTCAACACTGCAGCAAGGTACGGCGACAATCGCCCCTCCAAGAGCTACCCGAAGCGGAAGCTACTACCCGAATTCGATGAGGAGGCCTTAGAACCCCCACAACCAAATATCAAAGCAGCCACCTGGTCGGATAGACGACCCCTCTACCAACACAGAGCGGCATACAATGCCGCTCACAATACAATACGCGACCCATGCGAGGGCTCGCACCCAAAGGATGGCGCAACAAGATCCATCTATGGACCACACAAGCACGCCCCAGCATACAATGCAACACAACAAACATCCGAACAACACGGTACACCCAGCTATAGGGGTGCCACACAGCCCCTATGTTTCACCGATGAGGTGCTGGACCATGAATTTCCAGAGGGATTCAAGCCCGTAAACATAGAGGCATATGACGGAACAACAGACCCTGGGGTCTAGATTGAGGACTACATCCTTCACATCCATATGGCTCGAGGAGATGATCTCCACGCCATCAAGTACTTGGCCCTCAAGCTCAAAGGGCCAGCTCATCACTGGCTCAAAGGCCTCCCCGAAAGCTCCATTGGAAGTTGGGAAGAGCTCGAAGACGCCTTTCAGGACAATTTTCAAGGGACTTATGTCCGACCTCTGGATGCGGACAATTTGAGTCATATAACTCAACAGCCCAGAGAGTCAGCCCGAAAGCTTTGGAACAGGTTTCTTACTAAAAAGAACCAGATTGTCGACTGTCTGGACGCCGAAGCCTTAGCAGCTTTCAAGCATAGCGTCCGTGACGAATGGCTCGCCAGACACCTCGGCCAAAATAAGCCAAGAATGATGGCCGCATTAACAAACCTCATGACCCGCTTTTGCGCGGGTGAGGACAGCTAGCTAGCCAGATGCAGCACCAGCGACCCCAGTACATCTGAAGTTAGAGATGGAAACAGGAAATCACGGCGCAACAGCAATAACAAACGCCGGAATAAAGAAGACAGCACAAAGGGCACGGCGATAAAAGCCGGATTCAAAAGCTCTCGGCCAGGTCAAAAGCCGCCCCCTAAAGGCACCAGGGATGAACTGTCCAGCCTCAACAAAATTCTGGACCAAGTATGTCAGATTCATAGTACCCCTGGTAAACCTGCTAATCATACCCACAGAGAATGTTGGGTCTTCAAGCAGTCCGGCAAGCTCAACGCCGTACACAGGGGGGGATACACCAAGTGAAGACGAGGACGAGCCCCCCAAGCAAGACACAGGGGAACAAAAGAAATTTCCATTAGAAGTCAAAACAGTAAACGTGTTACACGTAATCAAGGGAAAAAACAACACGGCACTCCCAGGCAAATATACCCAAGTGCTTGTCACCGCGAAGTCCTGCCACTTGTCATCTCAATCGATCACTTTCGACCATCGCGATTACTCAACAAGTATCCGACACGCAGGATGGGCTGCCCTGGTATTAGACCCAGTAATTGGCGGATATCACTTCACAAGAGTCTTGATGGACGGCGGCAGTAGCCTAAACCTAATATATCAGGATACAATCCGTGGGATGGGGTTAGACCCAACACAAATTTGCCATAGCAATACTACCTTTAAAGGAGTAACGCCAGGCCCAGGGGCTCATTGTACGGGCTCCCTCCTACTACAAGTTATATTCGGCTCCCCCGATAACTTCCGTCGCGAGCATTTAACTTTCCACATCGCTCCGTTTCAAAGTGGCTATCAAGCACTGCTCGGACGCGAAGCTTTCGCTCGCTTTAATGCAATACCACACTATGCCTCCCTCACACTCAAGATGCCCAGTCCACGTGGCATCATTACAGTGCATGGAAATATCAAGCGATCTCTGCGCGCCGAAGAGAGTGAGGCTGCCTTGGCAGCCACACACTAAAGGCGCACGGACCAGAAAGCGTCCAATAGGTCGTCAAGACCTCAGACACAACTAATCGAGTCCGGCGCCGCTACTTATACCGAATAAACGGTCACACCCCTATTCGTCAATACAAGGGGCTCAACACGCGCAGACAAGTGGCAATTTCTTCTCATCTTGAATTATATATGGTTTATTTAACAAACTATCTTTTTGCACGACAACTTTTTCACCTAAACTCCTCTCTTTTATAGACGATCATCATGCTACACCCGTCCAGGATACGGCACAACGGAGACACAGGCACAGACGTGCAGCAGGGACCCGCTCCAAGGATTCTTTTTAGATTAAGACCCTGCGTAAACCTTTTTTACTGTCTCTTGTTGATACATATCCACCATTGAGAAGGATGCTGATGTCTTGGCATGTGGCCATGCCAAAACAATGCACGTACCTGGACACAAGGGGCTTCTTACAAAGGCCATTATTTAGGCCCGGTTTATACCACAAAGACCGAACACCTTAGGGAGTGTTCGGCGTCGTGAATTTGGCCCTATATGCATCAGCTCCGAATCATTGTCTTTGGTCAAATGTTGGTTTGCCCGGCTCCTGTGTTTTGGTGCCTTACGTTCCAATTTACCGGCTAAGGTAGCACCAGGAGAACTACTGTGATTGTGCCCTGGTTCATCCAGACGAGCACCTCAGTAGAGAAAGCCGAAAACTGAATGTCATGATATAGCGTGTGACTGGTCAACCACTCGATGACCTGAGGGAATGTTAGAATTCCTCCGCCTTAACGAAGGGCCGTTTTTCGGCCAGGCATGTATGCACCCCGAGATCGGGAGAGTGCGGAGCCACCAGGGGCTATCTAGTAGCCCCACTGTCAAACTCCTATGGCTAAGTGAAAGTGCTAAAGCATTATAGTCCGGTTGCCTCGCTCGCTCCGCTATCACCTCCTTAATAGGACCAAGACGTTGGGTTAAGTGTGAATGCGTGTTTTTGCGAGCACCTCCGCATTATATGCGTGAGGGTTGAAGCCGACGGCTGCAATCTTTCAGGTTATACATGTGTATACATAAACGGCCGCCCAGGAGGCATCATATTACTTTCATGCAAAAGTATAAAAATAGCCTTATGAAAATTTATAAAAGCATTTCGCTTACAATGAGATTACATACCACTCAAGCATAATATTTTTTGAGCACTGGGTCTCTATCAAACGAGCACCCTTAAGAACTTCTTCAAAGTAGTGCTCAGCAGCCCTTCGACCTATGGCCGAATCCCGCGCTGCAACACTGGTAGCATCCATCTCCGCCCAGTATGCTTTAACACGGGCAAAGGCCATCCGTGCGCCTTCTATGCACGCCGACCTCTTCATTGCATTTGTGCGCGGCACCACATCAAGGAACTGCTGCACCAAGCTGAAATAGCTGTTCGGTTTTGACCTTTCTGGCCACAACTGGTCCACAACAGACCTAATGGAAAGTCCGAACAACCTATTTAGTTCGTCCCATTCGGCTAATTGGTCAGTCAATGAAAGCGGACGCTCGGGAGAATGGAATTGTCTCCAAAACAGCTGGTCTACTTCACGGTCCGTCTGACCCTAGAAATACGTGGCCGTATCGGCAGCGCTCGCCGTCAAATCCATATATACATCCTCCGAACTCCACAGCCGATCCAGAGGGGCATACCATGGATCTCCGAACTTCCTCCGCAACATAAAGGATTTCCCAGCTACAATATCCCCGGCTTCCCGCAGCTCCTCCTTCTTTGCCCTCATAGCAGAGCGGAGGTCCTTTTTCATCGCAGCAGCCTTCTCAAGGTCCGATGCCTTCTCTTGGTTTTCCTTTTCAAGAACCCGGCAATGGTCGGAGACAGCTTTTAATTCTATAGCCATCTTGGCCATCTTGTCTCGGGTCTCGCCATGCGCGGCCTTCTCGGCTTGCAACTCTTCGGCCGCCTTCACAGCAGCCGCATTACCCAACCTCGCTTGTTCCTTGGCTCGGGCAAGTTCTGCCCGCAAGGCTTCAACAGTGGCAGCTCCATCTGCAGTCACAACATATTAAAGATACTGGCATCATGTTGCTCTTCCTATGTGGCGTTTACCAGATAATGACGCTTACCCTGTGCCTCGTCAAGCCTTTTGTTAACAAGCTCGATGTCGGCGTCTGCCGCATCCAACTGCCGTTCTAAATGGGCAAACTCGCTAGCCGGCTAGCCACCGGAGCTTCCATCACCAGCACATAGAGGCAGTATGGTTATTACCTGGGAATATGATCCTCTGTTTATTCGTCGTTTCCGACGACAACCAGAGTCTCAGGGGCTACTATCGACACAGGGCACACCGAGCATGTGCAGGACTATCATACATTCTTTTACGTACCTCAAAGCCTGTCAGTAGACTCATAAAAGCTTCATGCAATCTGCTTTCGGCGGACGATATTCTCTCCATCACCGTATTCATCAGCACATGGTGTTCATCTGAGATGGCCGCTTGCCCCGCCAACTCCCTTAGAACATCCGGTCGCACACTAGAGGGTGCCGGACTCTTTTGTGTGCTCTCTTCGGGAACCGAACACTGGGAGCTTCGGGGGTCAATGGGATTATCTTATGGCCTCACCGGACTCGGAGAGGCCCTCCGCGACGACACTTCAGGGTCGCCCGCTTCTGGAGCGGAGGAGTCCGGAGGAGGCGTTTTGCTCTCCATCATCTCTGGAAGAAGATCCCCCGAAGACGAGCTCATTTGAGAGGGGCTAAGGCCCGAACTGCAAAAATATATGCGGTGGTTATTTTCTCAGAAGAAAAAGATGGCATATCTGTACTATTAAAGTATTTCGGGTCACTTACGACTCGCGGGAGAATTGACCCCCCCGCGGAATTTGTGCGGCAACAGCACCCCCCAAGGTAGGACCCTCTGTGGGAGACTTCTTCTCCCGTTTGGAAGCTTCAGCTTCCGAATCCCCGGGCGCAGTCCTTTTCCTCTTCTGGTCGTCTTCCTTCATGGAGACGTTCGCTCCCTCGGCTAGTATGGGCAGCGTTGGGGGTCCGCGTCCGCCCGCATTATCCTCCACGGTATCTTCCTCCGAGGACTCCGGGCAAGGTGCGGTCTGGAGCATCTTTTCCAATACCGGATTTTCCAAACCCTCAGGGAGGGGGGCCGAACACCTAATCCACTTCACCTTTGTTAGCCAGTCCTGGTCAAAAAGCGAACGTTCAGAAATAACTTCGTAACAAAGGAGAGATAGTATGTTCGTCCGAAAGATTCCTTACCTGTTCGGCGGCGCGGTTACTACTCAGGCCCACGTCCTCGGTGATTTCCGGACACTCCGCCTGAGGTCCGAAGAATGACTTGTACATCTCCTCATGTGTCAGGCCAAGAAAATTTTGAATGGCATGAGGTCCCTCGGGATTGAACTCCCACAAGCGAAGAGGTCGGCGTTTGCAAGGCTGGACTTGACGAACCAGCATAACCTATATTACCGCAACCAAACTGAAATCTCCATTGAAGAGATCTCGAATGCGACCTTGCAGTATAGGCACGTCCTTGGCTGGACCCCAGCTCAGACCTCTGCTGATCCATGACATCAGTTG
>NC_041390.1:186002831-186119011 GCF_002162155.2 Triticum dicoccoides
AGGGGCGCCCACTTGGGACTTCTAGGAGCCATGATGTAGAACCACTCATGTTGCCACAATTCAGACACCTCTGGGATGGAACCTTTGGGCCACGGAGCTCCCGTCATCTTGCGTATTGAGGCACCTCCACACGCTGCATGTTGCCCCTCGATCATCTCCGGCTTCACTTCAAAGGTCTTGAGCCATAGGCCAAAGTGAGGGGTAACCCGGAGGAAGGCCTCGCACACGACAATAAATGTCGTGATATGAAGAAAGGAGTCCGGAGCTAGATCATGAAAGTCTAGCCCGTAGTAAAACATCAAACCCCTTACGAAAGGATCCAGAGCAAGGCCTAGACCTCGGAGGAAGTGGGGGACGAACACGACATTCTCGTTGGGTTCGGGGGAGGGGACGGCCTGCCCTCGGGGAGGCAGCCGATGCAAAATCTCGGCGGTTAGATATCTGGCCTCCCTCAACTTTTTGATGTCTTCTTCCGTGACGGAGGAAGGCACCCATCGGCCTTGAAGGCTAGATACGGACATGACTAAAGGTTCGGGGCACCTGACCTGAGCTTCGGGCGTTTGAGCTTGAGGTGGGGGAAGGATTCGATTGAACACGGGAGGGGAAAATAAAAGCCTTGTCCCTTTATAAAGAGGGTGAATATCAAGCGTCCTCTCCGTGTCTGTTTGTACTTGCCTATAATCTAGGAGTCCTAGAAGCGGTTAGGTTACCCACGCCCGTATTAATGAGAATCCCGGAAGAAGGGGACACGATCTCTGCTTTAACAAGACGTGCCAAGGAAACCACCTCGCATGACACGCTGAGGTGGGATAATGAAATGACTCGGATAAAGGCTTGGCCGTGGTGTGTCACACTACGGAATACGTCAGTAGATTAGATTTGTGTAAATGTTATTCTCTCTATGGCAATATGTGGAAACTTATTTTGCAGAGCCAGACACTATCTCTGTGTTCAAAATCTTCTATGAAGTACTTGGAGGAGGAACCCGCCTTGCAATGCCGAAGACAATCTGCGCGCCGGACTCGTCGTCATTAAAGCTTGGTTCAGGGGCTACTGAGGGAGTCCTGGATTAGGGGGTGTCCGAATGGCTGGACTATACCTTCAGCCAGACTCCTGGACTATGAAGATACAAGATTGAAGACTTCGTCCAGTGTCCGGAAGGGACTTTCCTTGGCGTGGAAGGCAAGCTTGGCGATACGGATATGCAGATCTCCTACCATTGTAACCGACTTTGTGTAACCCTAACCCTCTCCGGTGTCTATATAAACCGGAGGGTTTTAGTTCGTAGGACAACATACACATCAACAATCATACCATAGGCTAGCTTCTAGGGTTTAGCCTCTCCGATCTCGTGGTAGATCTACTCTTGTACTACCCATATCACCAATATTAATCAAGTAGGACGTAGGGTTTTACCTCCATCGGGAGGGCCCGAACCTGGGTAAAACTTCGTGTCCCTTGCCTCCTGTTACCATCCGGCCTAGACGCACAGTTCGGGACCCCCTACCCGAGATCCGCCAGTTTTGACATCGACAACTGGGTCAATAGGTTAGTTCCAAAAGATGATGTAAAGTTGCTATAAAATGATTGTAAAACACCCAAGAATGCAAAATGACAGCATGAATACTTCATAAGTTATAGATACGTTAGAGACATATCAGCTGGCCGGGGCGGCGGCGGACCGGCGGTGGGGAGTTGTTTCGGGGTGGCGAGGCGGCGGTAGACTGGCAGTGGGGAGTTGTTTCAGGCCAGTGAGGTGGCGCGGGGGTCGGCGGTTCAGTCGGTGGCGACTGGCGACTCAGGGGGAGCAGGTTGAAGATGAACTGCATGCCCTCCCTAAACTACATGTGAAGTGCCTCTCTTCTACCATTGCGTTCAGTTTCGATAGTTACATTCAGATTCCACAGTAAATTTCAGTTTCGACAGTTAATTTCAGAGTCAACAGTTTTTACCTCATCTGTTGTAGTCAGGTGGTTTTTGGTGATGTAAATTTTGCATCTATCACTTTTTGGTGATGTATTTTACATCATCTATTGGAGATGCTATTAGAATCCCACTTGAGATTAACGATGTTTGTCTTGTGCTGCTTCAGCCTTGACATCTTACGGCTCACCGGAGCTGCTCCAATGATAGAACGATCCATCACAATAGAGCAGTGCCGTGGACGCCGTCTACAGATTCCTCAGATCTTCCTCCACACCTCCAACGGCCACCTCTGCCTCAACTTCTTCGGCGACCAACCCAACGATGCTGAGGTCGACACAGCTACGGCAAAGAGGTTGTACACTTGTTGCATCACTTATTACTCTGCATTCATGTTGATCCATTAGGGCTATTTTGGTTCAACGGAAAAACTTAGCAATAGGAAATTTTCCTATGGCACTCTACTATTCAATTATTCATGCATTTTGTTGAAAGGAATGGAGCAAAACATCCACCTGGACCTACTTTCCAAAATCCTATGCATGAAAAAAAGACCAAGTGCATTAGTGGCAGAATAACATTCTAATTGTACACGCTTTCATATGGTTTCACTTTATTTTGGCCATGTTTCTTTGCATTCTTCTGCTCTTCCAATTCCTGTGAACCAAACACCCAAGTTGACAGAAATCATGTGTTTACAAATGCTCTGTTTACCATGTGCATTCCTATCCTATTCTGGTGTTTCTCTTATCCCTGCGTTTTTAGAATCATGCAAGCCAAATGAGCCTTTACAGAATTACTTCAGTTACAGGTAGGTGTCGAAAGAAACTTTGTGTGGTTTGTCCTGCTCCTGTCGTGACGTCGTCCACCTCACCTGAGCTACTCCATCGACAGAAGCATCCACTAAACCAGACATCACGACTCCTGACAGTCTTTCGCCGCCTCAGATCTCCTTCCCTGTCGCTGGCACCCACCGCAATGGCATCACCATCATCGACTCAGTAGATGAACCCGAGGAGTACACGGGTCCACAAGAGAGGTCGCACTCTTTTGTTTATGCTTATGTTATGCATTGCTTAAAATTACCTGCTACTTTATCGTCCTCTTCACCTCTTAGACTCCAAGTCAGGTCCAAATTAATGTTCAAACATGAGTTCTAAATTAGTTGTGGGTCACATATCGAGGCAGCAATGAATAGTATCTCATCGAATATCTGGTTCACCTAGGGTATGCCTATGTTGTTCATCTTGGGTGGGAAACGAATAGCAAAGCAATCATCATCTGTCTTTTTATTAAATTAAAGCAATCATCAGCCTGCTATCATTATTTTTTGATCCATCCACTGGTTGTTACCATCACTCTAGATTTCCGCATGCTCTCCTTACATAATCTCACCATATTTTTTTCGTATGCATGTCAGATATTCTACACAGTCATGCTGAACATGTAGAGAAAAGGAGAAGTGTTTTGCGCGGCAATACAATGTCATGCAGACATCGCTCCAGGGTGGGTTCAATGGCGAACCCTCCCCCCTCTCCAGATTGTAATCCAGAGGAAGATATCTATTCTGAGGCGGATTCAGACGCAGCTGACCACTCCTATTTACCCCCAAGGTGTTTTCTCTACCTTGGCATGATGATGTTAGTCATATCATGCATATGTTGCCTTGCAGTGCCTACTTTTGACATCATATATGTCATCTGCTTAGTTTAGACGTGTTCTGTAATGCCACCTGTTTAGTTTCTATATCATATATGGGAATTATGCGGTCTCATGTCTTTTAGCTAGCCATAATATATGTGAAATGTGCAATGCCATCCTGTTTAACCAGGCATCATATATTTGAATGATATCTTGCCCATCCTTTTCTTCATTACATTTCCATCTGTCGACAATGTTTGTACATTAAACTACTCTTCCTGTGAATCAGCCATTTGGGTGGGAGATGGAAAAATCTAGAGTGAAAACAAGGCCTTCAGAGCAGACAATGCTACCTGTCGAAGCAGATCTCTTGTTGGGTTCCGATAGCTCCTCAGAGATGGATTCAAAGATAGATGACCAGTCCTATTCCCCCACCGAGGTGTATGCTCTAACTTGGCACGGTTATACTGCTCATATCATGCATATGGTGTCTTGCATTGCATAGTTTAGACATCATATATACAATATTCAACACCATGTTCTTAGTTCAGACATCATATATGTGAATGCCCTCTGTTTATCATATAAATCACATATGTGAATTAAATCATGTGATCCTGATTACTTAGATAACATGTATGTGAATTATGTCATGCGATCATGTTTAGTTATTCATCATATCTTTGAATTATGTTATGCTATGCTATCCAGTTTAGATAGACATCATATATGTGAAATTATTTCATGCTATCCATTTTAGTTAAACAATATACATGTCAACTATTTCATGCCCTCTTTTTCCCACACTATCTATTGCATCTGTCTTTCATACAATGTCTGTACATTCAACTATGTTTCCTGTTTATCAGCCATTTGAATTGGAGCGGGTGATGCCAGTATCTAGCGGAGTGAAAACACGGTCTTCAAATAAAACAGTGCTACCTCTTGGTGGAGATATCACCCTGGTTGTACATGCACAAGAACCAGCCCTAACATACATAACCCATACTCTCGCATATTATACCCCTATTGCGATGGACAGAGAAGCAGCTTCACCCAATCTAACCCCAACCCCAGCAGATAGTAACCCAGTTCCTATTGACACAACACCATCTCCACCACATAGCTCCCAAACAAGAGCAGTTAGTAAGGCAGCTCTAGTGCCCAAAGGGCTAGTACTACCACGGCGACCCTCAACTCCACCAGTTAGTACGCCTATTCCTGTGGAGGAAGCACAACCAGCCAGTCATAGTTTAGCATCTATCACATTTGATGTTGTTAAATCCTATGTGCGTATCTTCCCATCTTGGAAATATTATACTGAAGATGAAGGAAAATGCCAGTTGCAGGTGTTTGTCCAGGAGTTATGTGTAAGTAATGTTATTCATGGCAATTACTTTGCTTTGTCCCATACATTCTACCTCCATGATGGTTATAACACAACAAATTTCCCATTTTTCTCTATAGAGAAGGACCAATTTGGAAACTCAGGATGAGGTAACCTGTGCTAATACCTATGCTATCTTCAAGAATGCTTGGTGGCAGTATCAGAATTACCTGAAGAAAATGTACTTCACTGGCAAAGAAACTCATCAAATTCTCTTACGTTCTCCTGAGACACATTTACTAGACGATGAATGGGAACGCCTTGTTCCGTACTGGTCCTGAACCAAGAATGTGGTAAGGTCTATGAGCTCATTTTCTATTTTTAAGTACTATATTCATGCGTCTTACTGTAGTCTGTTCATGTAGAACAAGTGCTTAAACCTGAAGAATAATTGTTCTAATTTAAGATTCCATTGCTATCATGCATACTGCTTTGCTCTTGTATCACTGTATTTACTCATACAAAATTATTTTTAAATTGAAGGATCCAATCGAAACTCCAATGGCACAACAGGTATGTTCACGCATGTTTCTTTAACAGGTTTGCTCTTATCAATAGCTCTGTTGATTTCAATTTCAATTGTGTATACAGTTGACTTCTCATATCATGCACATTACTAGCATCACAACAGAGCCAATAGTGTTGTTGTACATGTAGACCCGTGGTACCCATCTGAAATCTTGTTGTGTCGTGTAGTTTCCCACGCTTTGTATTCTTTCACTACTGCTTTGTCTTGAACTGATATGATTTGAAGCGTGTCTCTATTTTGATTTGGCAAGACAATGCAGTGGCCATAGGACATAGATATATGTTTGTTTGATGCTTTTATCATGTACTACTTGGCAATAGAAGACTTGGTAGTTTAAACCTGTCCGCCTTACTAATGAACTGGTTCACCGAAATGATTTTCATATACTAGTACATGCTAAACCTGTTATGTGTCTGCTTGTTCCTTTTTTGAGAATGCTGACAGAATATTGGGGAAGAGTGCCTTATTAAGCAATGGTAAAGGAAGTAATGCAGGTAAGGTTCAGGATAGTGAGACACCCTTGTTGGTCTCCAACAAAGCTGATAAAATAGCACTGGAAGACTATCTTGAAGACAGTGAGACAACCCCAGAGTCCTGTCTTGGTTTAGTGTTCGAGTTACTGGCCACTACCGCTTGCACAAGCTATACAAACTCACTGTCTGAATCAGTTCGGATTCTTGAGTCTCAACTACAAGCTGAAAGACATCGATGAGCTGTGCTGCGACAAGAAGCGGAAGGACTGCGGAAGTCCCTGGAGCATTCAGATGCATACTTTCTGGTGCAACAACAAGCGTTGGAGGATTTTAGCGCCAAACATGACAAAGCTAATAAGATTGCTAAGCTTATTGCCAGCATGGTAGATACCCAGGATAACATTTCTTGAGCTCTTCTGAAGTAGTTTTAGTTATGGACTTGTTTTGCTGCCGCGTTTATTTGCACTAGTGGCCAATTTAGACGGCCAGTGTATGTAATATGCTGCTTTGTTCCCTATATTTGCACTGGTGGCGAACTTTGATGCCAAGTGGATGTATGTGTAATAGCCGTAATAGCCTAGCATTAGTTCCTTGCTTATTTATTTCCTTATTGTCTTGTTTAGTTGTTTGCTTGTAGTCACTGTAGTTCTTTTTCTGCGTTTTTCTAGTGGCCATAATAAACTAGGCTACAATAACCATGGCAACACATGGACTGTTGTGACCATGGTCCTGCTACATGCGTAGTGACCATGGCCCTCCATGGGTTGTATGATCCATGGGCCTTCCACAGGCCGTATGATCCATGAGCCTTCTACGGGCCATAGGATCCATGGGCCTTCTACTGGCCGTCTCATCTATGGGCCTTCTACGGGCCATATAATCATTTTGCCAAACATGGGCCGTACTATTTGTGGACCAATGACGGACCGCAAAAAGGGTCTTAAACGAGCTAGAGTGGAAATCATTTGTTTTATGGCCTGACCATAACAGGCCGTTAATAGGCTGTAATTGATGATGCTACGGAAACAGCCCAACATGTTAACGGGCCACAAGTAGGCCGACTGTAACCACGGGCTGAATTTGGCCCACAAGCTGAACAGGCCAGTAACAGACCGTAAGTAATCGAATTCTGGAAATGAGCCCAAGAATAAATGGGCCCTTAGAAGGCCGAAAGTTAACACGGGCTGGAAATGGCCGATGGACTAATAGGCCGTTAATGGGTATAAAGCGATAGACTGTTCATTACGGGCCAGTTTCACCACAAGCTGTTAATGGGCCAAGATTTACAAAGGGCCTAATATGGGCAAAAAGACGTCATGGGCCAGACATGGGCCGGAAGTTACAACGGGCTGGAATCATACTGGATGGCCCAGATGATGCTACTGGGCCTAATTCGGGTAAGCTGTGACGGGTCGTGACCTAGCGGGCTGTATATGGGCTATATGCTAACAGGCCATTAACAGGCTTTCCGTGGGCCGGCCCGCTACCTCTTCGACCAAGTCAAACAGGCTGGCCTTTTCACCGGAATGTTCCCTCTTGGGCCGTGCCACGTGTCGACGTATCATAGGCGCCTCCTGTCCAGTGAGTGGATGACATCTGTCCCAGCGGTGAGCCAACACGTGTTTCCTCCAGCCAGTGAGAATTTTACATGTGGAAAATCCCCATTGGTCCGGGCTGTTAACGGGTTATCGGATCCAAAATCGGACCCGGTAGCTTAACGACCCGTTATGGTGGATGCCACGTGTTGGTCACCCTTGACGAAAGAACTTCCATGATGCGCCATTTATCGTCATGGAAGTGGACACTTCCGTGATGATAATTTTGGTAATGTCAGGGAACACTTCTGCGATAGCACAAGTATGACTATCTTGATTCTGTCATAAAATTCTCATGGATGTATACATGCATGACAGAAATCGTGACCTACTGTGACAAACACATATCATCACGGAAGTGTATTTTTTGTAGTGATAGCTAGTAACTAGATGGCTTCTTCTCTCTCTTTGATTCTCAATAACATGTTCTCCTCGATGTTCTTGGAGATCTATCCGATGTAATCTTCTTTTGCGGTGTGTTTGTTGAGATCCGATGAATTATGGATTTATGATCAGATTATCTATGAATATTATTTGAATCTTCTCTGAATTCTTATATTCATGATTTGATATCTTTGTAATTCTCTTTGAACTATCGGTTTAGTTTGGCCAACTAGATTGGTTTTCCTTGCAATGGGAGAAGTGCTTAGCTTTGGGTTCAATCTTGTGGTGTCCTCACCTAGTGGCAAAGTAGGGGTAGCGAGGCACGTATTGTATTGTTGCCATTGAGGATAAAAATATGGGGTTTACATCATATTGCTTGAGTTTATTCCTCTACATCATGTCATCTTACTTAAAGCGTTACTCTATTTTCATGAACTTAATACTCTAGATGCAGGCAGGAGTCGGTCGATGTGTGGAGTAATTGTAGTAGATGCAAGCAGGAGTCGATCTACTTCACACGGACGTGATGCCTATATTACATAATCATTGCCTTGTATATCGTCATAACTTTGCGCTTTTCTATCAATTGCTCGACAGTAATTTGTTCACCCACCGTATTATTTGCCTTCAAGAGAGAAGCCTCTAGTGAAACATATGGCCCCGGGTCTATTTTCCATCATATTAGTTTCTGGTCTACTATTTTGCAATCTTTTATTTTCAGATCTATAAACCAAAAAACCCAAAAATATTTTATCTTTTGTTTAGTTTTAATTATCTATCTCTATCAGATCTCACATTTGCAAGTGCCTGTGAAGGGATTGACAACCCCTTTATCACATTGGGTGCAAGTGTTTGTTTGTTTGTGCGGGTATTGGTGATTTGCACATTCGTCTCCTACTGGATTGATACCTTGGTTCTTAACTGAGGGAAATACTTATCTCTACTTTGCCGCATCACCCTTTCCTCTTCAAGGGAAAAAACAACGCAAGCTCAAGAAGTAGCAGGAAGGATTTCTGGCGCCGTTGCCAGGGAGATCTACGCCAAGTCAAGCCCACCAAGTACCCATCATAAACTCTCATCTCTTGCATTATATTATTCGCCATTTGCCTCTCATTTTCCTCTCCCCCACTTCTAGAACGATTTTCGAAAAGAGTTGCCTTTTTATTCGCCTTCTTTCATTCGTCTTTTCGTTTGCCCTTATGTCTTACTTGGTTTCTTTGCTCCTTTGCTTGGTATAATTGTGTGTTTATTGAAAATCAGAAGTAAAGAGTTTATGGATCCTCATCCACTTGCTAAACTTTTTAAAAGATCCAACTATGATGAACCAATTGCTACTGAGTTGTGTGCACTAGATTATGTTTATGAAGTTTTGCTTGGAATCGGTGAATCTGAAAATTGTGATGAAGTGCTTTATGAAGTGATTCACGGTAGATCCTTGAATAAAAAGCATGATTGCAATGATGTTACTCATGTGTTGAGACCAAGACATTCCAATCCAACCACAAGAATCTTGATCTCTAGCCTTCCCCAAGTTGCTTTCCACTCAAATCATCTTTCCACCATAGCCAAATCTGTGAGAGAGAGTTGAGTGTTAGGGAGACTATCATTTGAAGCACAAGAGCAAGGAGTTCATCATCAATACACCATCTATTATCTTTTGGAGAGTGGTGTCTCCTAGATTGGTTAGGTGTCACTTGGCAGCCTCCGTTAAGATTGTGGAGTTGAACCAAGGAGTTTGTAAGGGCAAGGAGATCGCCTACTTCATGAAGATCTACCCAAGTGAGGCAAGTCCTTCGTGGGCGATGGCCATGGTGAAATGGACAAGGTTTCTTCTTCGTGGACCCTTCGTGGGTGGAGCCCTCTGTGGACTCGCGCAACCGTTACCCTTCGTGGGTTGAATTCTCCACCAACATGGATGTATGATAGCACCACCTATCAGAACCACGCCAAAAATCTCCATGTCTCCAATTGCGTTGGCACACTCCAATCCCATCCCTTTACTTTTTGCAACTTGCATGCTTTACTTTCCGCTCCTCATATACTCTTGCCATGCTTGCTTGAAATGTATTATGAATGCTTAAAACTCCACCTCAACATGAAGAACTTAAAAACTGCTACTTTTTCTTGTTGAGGGTCTAATCACCCCCCTCTAGACACTTCTTCTCGATCCTTTCAATATTCCATAAAAATTCTCCGTAAAGTTTCAGCTCATTTGGAGTTGTGCAGAATAGGTAGCCTGACGTAGCTTTTTCAGGTCCAGAATTCCAGCTGCTGGTATTCTCCCTCTTTGTGTGTACCTTGCATATTATGAGAGAAAAGGCGTTAGAAATACTCCAAAAAGCATTATTATACATAAAAACAATATAAATAACAGTAGGTAAACATAATGCAAAATGGACGTATCAAAGTTCAGACCACTGTTGAGAGCCTAAAGTGTGAAGTGGATGAAGCTAGAGCACAACCGTACAGTGATGATGGGGAACACCTCGGTGACGGCATTCCAAGGACTACTCAGTTCCGGACTATACCCAGATCAGCTGCAGTAACAGTCACTTCCAGAGCTACAGTTTCAGCTCTAGCTGTTGCACCCTCGGTTGCCCCCTTAGTGCTTCCTATCGTCTCCACTCCTCCAGCTCGGCAGACATCGTCCGAAGCTTTTGCAGATGCACTTCTCTCTACTTTGACATCATCGCACACATAAACCTGAGAATGGTTTGAATTCAAACTACAGTTTTAGTTTGGTTTCCTATTGGGCTGTCATTGGTGTCGGGGGTTGGGTGCGACATATGCCAAAGGATGGCTTATCGTGGTGGGGGTGAGTAGAACGTTGCCGGTGCCTGGAAAAGGGATGAGGCGAAGGCATGCACGCCGGCGAATCTTACCCAGCTTCGGGGCTCTCCGGGGAGATAATACCCCTACTGCTGCTCTGCGGGGTCTCCACATGATCACTATGGCAAAGTGTGTACACGGTTGCTCCTTGAGCTGTTTCCTGGAGGTAGGAGAAGGCTGGGCTAGCTCTCTCCTTCCTATATGATCTAGTCTAGTGCTAAATGGATTCGAACCCTTTGCATGGGTGTCCTGGGGGGTTTATATAGGCCTACGCCCCAGGGGTACAATGGTAATCCGGCTGGGCATGGACCCAGCCATCAGCTTCTCCGACCTCCGTCTTCTCCGCCGAATGCTGGGGCCCGCCAACTGGCGGGCCCCGCCGACTGGTCTGGTACGGCGCCGACAGGCCGTGTCCGCCGCTGGCGGGTCTTGCAGGCTGCTGATTACTGTAGTCGTGCTTCTAATGACGCGGGCTTGGTCATGGAGTCGTGGCAACAGCCCCGCCGCATGGCGGGCGATCACTGTTGCCACTCTCCGTCACATCTGGTTAATGGCGTGTGGGCCCTGGGGGAGGGGCTAGCCGACTCTCGGGGGCCGACTCCCAATGGGTCCGACTGGTGGCGCACTTGCCGTCTTCTGGGGTCTCGCTGGCTGGTAGGACCCGCCGCCCCAGGGTCGTACATACAAGCCATCGTGGGCGCAGGATTCGGTACACTGGTGCTGATGTGAGGGCCGGCCTGGCAACAGTGCCGCGCCGCACGGAGATCTCTACGGGTACGGCATACTGTGGCCATGCCTGCCTCTAGAAAGGGGTGGGAGCAGGCTTCACTGTAGCCACTCCCCTATCCTGTCCCTCTTGATGAGGACATGGGGTTTGTTGGAGTCGCGGGCCGACTCCCCAAGGCCGGCTTCTCAGGAAGTCGTCAGTCAGGAGTCGGCTTATCCTAAAGTCGTTCCTGGGACTCGGCCGCGAGTGGCCAGTCGGTTGCCTTGCCACCGACTTCTCAGAAGGCGGCTCTTTGTCCTGGGGTCTTGAGGGGCGCAGCCTGCCCTGATGTCTTAAAAGGTTCCGGGACTCAGGTTAGCCTACCCGTGGCCCATTACTCCGACAGTATTCCCCGAAGCCGATGAGGCGCCGCGGATGATCGGCCGAGGAGCCTCAGCAGTTTCTCTTTCCGGGTGCCCGAGACATGGATCTTGCTTGACTTCTGCCGGGCCGACTAGAAGGAGTCGGACTCGCCCAACTCTGACTTGCACAATATTTTGAACGCCGCGGCGGGATCCAAGTAGCGTGTTGGCTAAGCTTCCAGGCCGCCGCCCGTTCCGGGCCTGTCACATGGCAACACATGGCCGGACCAGTCTGCCAGCCTACGCGCGTGACGGGACAGGCCCGTAGGCAGGGCCCACCATTACCGTGCCTCGGTGCTCGAGCGGATCCGCTGTGGCCCGAGCGGACGGTTGGGATTCCATGAAGTTACTGCATGCAGTAACTTTTGTTGTGGAAACGTGGGGGTCGTGGGGTCGTGGGCGCAGTAAATCCCACGACCGCCCCCTCGGCTTCACAGCCCATGAGGCTATAAGTAGGGGGAAGAGGGGGCGCGGCAGAGCACGCGCGCCCCTCCTTTACGCTACTCCTTGCGCTTCTTCTTCTTCTTCTTCTTCTTCTTCTTTTTCCTGGCACCATCGCGCGCCCAAGCTTTTCCGAACGCCGCGGCGATCCGCTCACGATGAGTTCTTCTTCTGCCGCCGTGCCTCCCTCCATGCATTCCGGCACCTGGGATGGCTCAGAAGTCCATGACGACCACATCGAGTTCCTACGCAAGACTCGTCGGCTCCCCGGTGAAGATTACGTGCAGGTATGCCTTGCGCCGAGGGGGGAGATCTCTCCGGCGCCGGAGGAGGGCGAGCGGGTTATCTTCTGCTCGCACTGCCTGCGCAGATTGGGGCTGCCGGCGAGCAGCTTCTTCCGCTCCTTTCTGGAGTTCTACGGCCTCCAGCCGCACCACCTCATGCCCAACACGGTGGTGCTGTTGTCCGCCTTCGTGGCCCTGTGTGAAGGCTTCCTCGGAGTCCTCCCCACCCTCGAGCTCTGGGGGGAGTTCTTCTACTCCAAGCTCGGCACCCAGGCTGCAGGCGTGCCGGCTCAGTGCGGCGCGTTCATCGCCGTGCGGAGGTCAGGGGCCGACAACCCCTTCCCCACCATCAAGCTGATAAAGTCAGTGAAGATGTGGCAGCGATCGTACTTCTACGTGAAGAGCGTCTTCGCGAAGGGTGATTGGGTCAACCTGCCAGCTTTCGAAGCCGGCCCGCCGGCTGCGAGACTGCCCAACTAGTCGTACCGGGCCAAGTCGTTGACGCTTGCGGGAGCCGGCGCCATCACGCGACTCCGAGTGCTGACGCAGTCGGAGGGCTTGACTAGTCCGGACCTGCTGGCCGCCTTCGTGGCGCGCCGAGTTCTCCCGCTCCAAGGTCGCCCCCAAATGATATGCCAAATGAGCGGGCACCATGACCCGAGTCGGATGTGCACCAAGGACATGCCTCACGAGGAGGTGGCCTACATGGTGAACTACCTCTCGGACAGCAAGCTCCTGGAGGACTGGCGGTTCGGCAAGGAGCCGTACTCCCGCGCCAACCCCCCACCCACAGTGAGTTTCCTTTTCTTTCTTTCTTTGAATTGTCTTCTTTCTTCCCGAATTTGTTTTGTCCGACCTGACCAGTCGGCTTTGGTCAGAATCCCCTCCTCCATCCACCAGCCGGCACCACGGGGCCGGCCCGCGAGTTCCTTGCCGACCGGGCGGAGAGCGACGTCGACGACCCCGATCTGGGGGCGGCGGCTTTGGAAGATGACACCAAGGGAGGAGGCGGCCCGCGGCTCGGGGCCAGTCCAGAGGACTGGCCTGATGATGAGGAGGAGGTTGCCCCCCGCCACTGGCCAGGAGCCAACCATCCCGGCGCGGGCTCTTCCACCACGCCGGGTGCTCCAGGCGGCGGGAAGAAGCGCAGGGCCGTGCCGACCTTGTTCGGCAGTCGGCCGAAGAAGCCCAAGATTTCGGCTGCGGCGACCAAGCGGGACGAAGCGGCCGCGAAGGCCATCCGCTTCCGTAAGGAAGTAAAGAAGCCGCCACTGGTCTCTACGTGAGTATTCTGTCTTAACATTTTATTCTTTCTTTGTGGCTTTTGTCTGAGTCTTTTACTTGCTTTCCTCGCTTCAGGGCTCTCCTCACTCTTGAGAGGGTTGTCGCCGCCTCCGTCATGGGGTCAGCGGAGACGTCCGCCACCACTCGGCGGGTTGACCCCGCCGCCGACCTCTGGGAGGTGATAGAGTGGAACGCGCAGGAGAAGCGCAACGAGGAAGAGGCCGCCCGCCTGGAGAAGGTGGAGGCCGATAAGGCGGAGGCCTCCGCCAAGAAGAAATTGGCGAAGGCCGAAGCCGCCGTCGCGATGAAGCGGCAGGCTGAGGAGGTCGCGCACCACCAATCGGCGGTGTTCGTCACCCCGCTGAACTCTGCGCTGCCGCCTCCGGAGTTCACGGGGCAGACTGGGGAAGCCGGCAGCGAGAACCCCATCATGGAGAGGGAAGGCGGCGACTCCTCCATGCCGGACATGATCGTTCCGCCGCCACCTCCACCACCGTCTGGGAGCGTGCAAGGCAAACAGCCGACAGACCCGCCGGTGTCGCCGACTGAAGACGAGGCCGTGGCGAGGCTACTCCTTCAAGTCAGCTCGCCAACGCGCCGCCGTCTTGAGAAGGCGACTTCGGCACCACGCTCCCTGGAGACCGGCACCGCCAGCTCGGCGATCCCAGACGCCGAAGCGACGAGCGCCGCGCCCATTGGGTGGGTGCGAGGAGGCGGCACGGGGCCGCCGAACCAGGCGCTTCTGGACGTCCAGACGAAGCTGCGAGCTGAGGGCGACGCCATCCAGAACTGCACCAAGGCGTACCTGGCGTCGTGGGCAGCCGTCCGGGTATGCTTTCTCTTTGGTCCTTGTTTTCTTGTTCCTCTCTGTGGGGGAGCGCCAGCGCACCCATCGGGTGTAGTCCCCGAGTTTCGGGCTGGCTGCTGAGCAGGCGGCCCGGAACTCCAATTGGTGAGTTCCGGGTACTAACTTTTGTCTGAAATACTTGTCGCAGGACTACCACAACCTCCGTGTCACTGCCTTCAACCGCAACATTGAAGAGCTGGGCAAGCGGACCGCCGACTTGTCGGAGTGCCGGAGTGAGTCCTTTTTCTTCTTTGTGGGGGTGCGCTGGCACACCCGCGGGCTGCAGTCCCCGAGATTCGGGCCGACTGCTGAGCAGTCGGGCCGGATCTCCCCGGCGACCTTCTTTATTGATGACTTAACGCCTTCTTTCTTCCTTCTCTTCAGAGGCCAACGCTGCTCTTCAACAGCAGCTGAGCGAAGCCAACTCCGCATTGCATGCCAAGGGGGAGGAGTGCAGCAAGCTCGCCGCAGAGTGCGATCAGCTGGCCGCACAATTGGCAGAACAGCAGGATCTGCTCAAGAAGATGCATAAGGAGGTGGAAGAAACGGAGACCGCCCTCCTGGCCGAGTTCGCAAGCGAGCACTCCTCCTGGTCTGACAAGGAGGCATTGCTGGCCTCCGGCTTCCACGAGATTGAAGACATCATTGATGGTGAGTTTCTTTACTTTCTTTCTTTGAGCTGCCGACTACAAGTCGAGCCGACTCCTGATTTTTGACATGCTTCTTCATTCTTTCCGTCTTGGCAGACTTCTTCCCTGGGCACTCGCAGGCCGCCATCCAAGCCATCGAGGCTGACCGTGAAGGTCGGAGGGCGGAAGGCGCAGAGATCGCCGCCAACGCCCCCCGAACCCTTGATGAGCATATCCTGAGCATCGAGGCTCGCCTTCGGCCGGCTCACCGGATGCTGCTCTGGCTTTAACGTGTTGGCGCCCAGGCGATTGCTGCCATGTGGCCAGACATGCAGGCTCCGCGCACCCCCAGTAGGACTACCGACTGGCTGGAGATCGCAGCTGGTCGTCTTGAGGCCTGGAAAGGTTCCTCGGCCCGAGCTGGAGCACGCCGGGCCTTGGAGTTCGTCAAGGCGTGGTATCCGGGGCTGGACCTAGACTGGCTGGCCACACTCCGGTCAGAGGCCCAGCCGGAGCTGGCAGCCGCGGAAGATGCCCTCGTCAAGCGTGCCGCGGCGATCACCGAGTACACCGACACCAGCATCTTCGTCCCCGAGCGGGCTGAAGACGGCGAGGAGGTACCGCCGGAGTGGTTTGGGATGAACCCAGACTACGGCGAGGACTCGGTGGAGGTGATCGGCTCCAGCGTTGAGGAGGAAGACAAGGCGGAGGATGGAGGCGAGACAGAAGCTCCAGAAGACGGAGCGGACGGCCAGCCTCAGCTCGACCGCGCCTCCAGCAACGAGCCGCGTGCGACCGAGCCGATTGCCGCCGGAGGCGATCAAGCCGAGACTGCCCAGCTGGCCGCCCCAACGCCTGACGCTGCCGTCTCCTCTGACCCTCCGAATCCGTCTGCCGCCTCCTAAGCTGCCGCCTTATCTTTATTTTATCTGTTAGTAGTCTTTGAAGAACTTGTTAATTTGCACAGTTCCACCCGCGGGGTGTATTTTGAACTTCTGCTCGAAGATTCGGCCAAGGGCCTATGTTATGTAAATCTTTATCTGAATTCTATCTTTTCTTGCTCATTGCTCTTTTGGCTTTTTCCTTTGCCGCCTTCCCTTAGTTGCCGTCTTGCCCGTCGGACAGCCACTCTGTGGACTGCTGTTGGATCAAAGGCTTGGCTACTTTGGGAAGGCAAGTACTTAGCCATTTTAGAGTTTTTTAGCAAGTTGAATAGAAGGCAGCGAGCCGACTGCTCAATAGTTGGTTTGCGAAAAGAAAAGGAAAGGCTGAAAACCGGCTTAAGCTATGTTTTATGCTTTGAGTCCTTAGCCATTTTTCATGCGAATGCCCATTCTACCTTACTCCTGCCCACCGGACAGTCACTCTGCGAGCTGCGGCTTCTGACAGGAGATGGCTTAGGCGCCACACACTACTTGTCTGGCTGCAGAAAGCATTTCATAGTGCAAGGCGGCAAGTCCCCGGGCCGACTAGTCGAGCCCGGTGCCAAGCGGCATAACAAAGAGTAACATACTCGTAGGCATAATTATTATCATACAGACAAAAGAGGGCAGTCCCCGAGCTCGTCTCGGGGGGCCCGAAGTCTTGGTACTTTAATACAAAAGGTAGCGTGGTACATACTGCATCAACTGTAAAATCTTCGGAGGAGATTTGCATTCCATGGCCGCTCTGTCTCTTTGTCGGAGTCATCCCTCTTGCGTGCTCGGGGCTTCTGAGCGTCAATCAGGTAGTAGGAGTCGTTGCCCAGCACTTTGCTGATGATGAAAGGGCCTTCCCAAGGCGCCGACAGCTTGTGTTGGCCGGTTGTTCGCTGGATCAGTCGGAGCACAAGGTCGCCCTCTTGGAAAGATCTCGGCCTGACCTTCCTGTTGTAGTATCGGCGCAGGCTCTGCTGGTAGATGCTGGACCGGCTGAGTGCCAATAGCCGACCCTCTTCTAGCAGATCGACGCTGTCTTGACGTGCTTCTTCTGCTTCCTCCTCAGTGTACATGGTGACTCGCGGGGAGTCGAACTCTATGTCTGTTTGGATGACAGCTTCAGCACTGTAGATGAGGAAGAAAGGCATAAAGCCGGTTGACTTGTTTGGAGTCGTGCGCAGACTCCAGAGGATGGCTGGCAACTCATCGAGCCAGCAGCCAGCCGAGCGCTCCAGAGGCTCGACCAACCGGGGCTTGATGCCAGACAGGATGAGGCATTTGCCCGCTCCACTTGGCCGTTTGATTGTGGATGGGCAACAGACGCTAAGTCCAGTCGGATGCCCTGTGTCGCGCAGAAACAGGCCATGGCGCCTTTGGCAAAATTTGTGCCGTTGTCGGTGATGATGCTGTGTGGTACGCCGTACCGAATTGTGATGTCGGAGATGAAAGTCACGGCAGTCGGACCATTCAGTTTTTTGATTGGCTTCGCTTCTATCCACTTTGTGAACTTGTCCACCGCGACAAGTAAGTGAGTTAAGCCACCTCATGCCGTCTTGAATGGTCCCACCATGTCTAGGCCCCAAACAGCGAAGGGCCAGGCAATGGGGATGGTCTTGAGTGCAGAAGCCGGCTGATGTGGCTTGGAGCGGAACTTCTGGCACCCTTTGCATTTTTTGACCAATTCCTTGGCCTCTTCTAAGGCAGTCGGCCAGAAGAAACCGTGTCGAAAAGCTTTGGCGACGAGTGCTCTTGAAGCCGCATGGTGGCCGCACTCGCCTTGATGGATGTCTTTGAGAATTGTGTGGCCTTGCTATGGCTCTACGCAGCACTGGTAGACACCAATGACGCTGCGCCTGACCAGCTCTCTGTTGACTATGGTGTAGGCTGCCGCTCGGCGTTGTATTTGCCGAGCCGAGGTCTCATCAGTCGGCAGCTCTTTGCTCACCGGGAATTTGAGGATGGGCTGGGCCCATGAGGGTGCTGCCATTTCTTCGACTGTCAGAACTACGACTTGGACGAGGGTGGCTGGGCCGGGAGGCGGCGGGCTGGAGTCAGCGGCCTCTTGCTGGATTAATGAAGTCCCCGGGCCGACTGGTGCAGCCCTCGGGCCGAGTTCTGGAGTCTTCGGGCCGGCTTCGACTGTGGCGGCTTTGGAGCCATCTGCCAAAATCCTCGTACCATCTGCTGGGGCTCTAGAGTCGGATCCGACTTCTTCGGGGGGAGCTGGCACAAAGATGGAGTCTGATTTTGGTGAAGGCTTGACAGACGGCTTAAGGAGGCGCTGAAGGGCGACGCCGGATGGTATTGCCTGGCGGGTGGAGCCGATTCATGCCAGGGCGTCTGCTTGGTCGTTGTCGTTCCTTGGCACATGGAGGAACTCGCATCCCTCGAAATATCCACTGAGTTGTTGCACGAGGAAACGGTAACTCGCCATGTTTGCATCTTTGGCGTCCCAATCGCTGGACGACTGCTGGACCACTAAATCCGAGTCGCCATAACACAGGATCCGGCGAATGCCAAGCTCTTTGGCAAGCCGGGGTCCGTGAATGAGCGCCTCGTATTTGGCGACGTTGTTGGAGGCGGCAAAGTGGATTTGCAGTGCGTATTTGAGCTTGTCGCCTTTAGGAGAAGTGAGGACAACGCCGGCTCCTAAGCCGGTGCGCATTTTGGAGCCGTCGAAATGCATCCGCCAATGGGCGGAGTCCGGCGCTGGTGGTAGATACTGGGTCTCGGCCCAGTCGACGAGGAAGTCGGACAATGCCTGTGACTTGATGGCGGTGCGGGGCTGGTAGTAGATGGTGTAAGGAGCCAACTCTATGGCCCATTTGGCCACTCGGCCAGAGGCATCTCGGCTTCCGATGATCTCAGCCAGTGGGGCCGTGCAGACCACAGTGATTGGGTGCTCTTGAAAGTAAGGCTTCAACTTCTTGGCGGCAAAGTGCACGCCATAGCACATCTTCTGGTAGTGGGGGTAGTTCTGCTTGGAGGTCGACAGCACTTCGCTCAGGTAATATACCGGTCTCTGGACAGGTAGTGCCTTGCCTTCCTCCTTGCGTTCTACTACAATGACCGTGCTAACTACCCGGCTGGTGGCGGCGATGTACAGGAGCATGGGCTCCTTAGGAGTCAGAGCCGCTAGAACGGGTGGAGTAGTCAACATATTCTTCAACTGAAGAAAGGCTTCGTCCGCCTTGTGGTTCCACTCGAAAAAAGTGGTCTTCTTCATGAGCTAGTATAAGGGGAGAGCTTTCTCGCCCAGCCGACTGATGAATCTGCTGATGGATGCCAAGAAGCCAGTGAACTTTTGCATGTCTAGCAGTTGGCTGGGTACCTCCATCCTCTCAATGGCCTTGATCTTTGCAGGGTTGCACTCTATGTCGCGCTTAGAGACCAGGAAACCAAGGAGCTGGCCGGCTGGTACTCCAAAGACGCACTTCTTAGGGTTGAGCTTGATCTGGAATCGGCGCAGGTTCTCAAAGGTCTCCTTGAGGTCTTCCAGCAGTGTTCCACGCTTCTCCGTCTTCACCACCACATCGTCCACGTAGACGTGGGTGTTCCTGCTGAGTTGCTTGAGGAGGCATTTCTGCATGCAACGCTGAAAGGTGGCGCCGGCATTCCTTAAGCCGAACGTCATGGTTAGATAGCAGAAGGCTCCGAATGGTGTGATGAAGGCGGTCTTTAGTCTGTCATCTGGGTTTAACTTGATCTGGTGATATCCTGAATATGCATCCAAGAAGCTTAGCAGCTCGCATCCGGCTGTGGAGTCTATCACCTGATCAATTCTCGGCAAAGCAAACAGGTCCTTGGGGCAAGCCTTGTTGAGGCTTGTGTAGTCGATACACATTCACCACTGCTTGTTCTTCTTTAGTACCAGGACCGGGTTGCCTAGCCAGTCGGGGAAGAACACCTCCATAATGAAGCCAGCTGCCAGGAGTCGGGCTATCTCTTCTCCGACAACTCTTCTCTTTTCTTCTGATAAGCGGCGCAAGGGCTGCCTGACTGGCTTTGCATCAGATCGTACATGTAACTTGTGCTCGGCGAATTCCGTTGGTACACCCGGCATGTCTTTGGGGGACCATGCGAAGATATCCCGATTCTCACGGAGGAAATCGACAAGCTCGCCTTCCTATTTGCTGTCGAGGTTTGCTCCTACGATAGCGTACCTCTCTGGGTGCTCCGGTTCCAAGGGTATCTTCTTTATCTCTTTGGCCGGCTTGAACGAACCCTCAGCCTCCGACTCCTTGGGGTTGGGCGACACCTCTAGCTGCTTGCCGACCATCGCCACAACCCGGTCAAGGAGCCGCTTCTCGGCTGCGATCACTAGGGACTCGGCCAACCGACTACTCTCAGCCGCACAGGCAGACGACTTCCGGTAGTCGCCGGCTACGGTCAGAATCCCCTTGGAGCTAGGCATCTTCATCTTGAGGTAGGCGTAGTGGGGGACCGCCATGAACTTGGCCAGGGCAGGTTGGCCAAGTAATGCATGATATCGGCTCTTGAGATCCACCACCTCAAACCAAACTGACTCTCTGTGGAAGTGATCTTTGTCTCCAAAGAGGACGTCCATCAAGATCTTGCCGATTGGTGAGCAAGAAAGGCCAGGAACAATGCCGTGGAACACAGTCCGGCTGTTCTGAAGCTGTCTTTGCTTGATTCCTAACTTCTCCATGGTGTCCTTGTACATGACGTTGATGTTGCTGCCTCTGTCTATCAGAACTCGCGAGAAGCAAGCAGCTCGCCTATCCGTGGCAAAGGTGGCTTCCAAGACCAAGGCATAAGAGCCCGAACTCGGCATCGCCTCTGGGTGATCAGCCCTGCTCCAACTGATAGGCCTCTCAGACCAATGCATGAATTCTGGTGTCTCTGATGCTACCGCATTCACCTCTCGCTGTTGCAGCCGCCTGCTGCGTCGATCATCAGCCACGCTGGTAAATATCACGTAGGCCCCGTGCTCTTCGGGGTACTCGTCTTGTACTGCGCCGACTGGCCTGACAACCGGCTGCTGGGGCGGAGGCGGAGGCTGCTGCCCAGCAGGCGGGGCAGGTAGGAGGCAGTCTCCTTTGGCGATCCTGGTGAGCCAGTGGCACTTCCGGGTGGTGTGATTCGACGGCTTCGCGCCGCTATGGAACTTATAAGGGCCATCCAGAGTCTGCTCGTATGAGAAAGCTGGTAACCAGTTGGGCTTGCCGCCTTTTTGTCGCTTGGGTGGAGGCTGCCCATCTGGTTGCTGGTCTTCGACTATCGCCACCTGCCGACTGCTGGAAGCTGGCTGCGGGGCCTTGCGCTTGTGGTCGCTCTGCTGTTGCCGCCGACTGGCGTCTCCAGCCAGAGTTCTAGGAGCCTGAGGGGCCACTTTGCCAGTCACGCTAACTTGAATCTCCGCCTTCATGGAGGAGTCGGCCGTGGCGTACTTGTCTGATATGATCAGCAGCTCGTCGAGGGTTTCTGGCTCATCGCAGAGGAGCTTGTGCTTGAGGAGGGTGCCTTCTCTGCACCCGGAGGTGAAGCACTCGATAGCCTGCACCTCATGCACGCCCTCGCAAGAGTTCCGGAGCTCGGCCCAACGCGTGAGGTAGTCGCGAGTCGACTCGTTGGGGCCTTGCACGCACAAGGAAAGCTGACGAGCCTTGGGAGGACGCTTGTACGTGCTTGTGAAGTTGCGGATGAATGCATCGGTGAAGTCGACCCAGCTGTTGATGCTGCGGGGCTTCAAGTTGTTCAGCCATGTCCGGGCCATACCCTGGAGCATGAGCGGAACGTATTTTACGGCAACACGCTTGTTGCCGTTAGCTATGCTGACGGCCGTGGAGTAGTCAACCAACCAGTCCTCCGGCTTCACGGAGCCGGTGTACTTGGGCGTGTCTCTTGGGAGCGTGAACCCTTTGGGAAAGGGCTCGTCTCGAATGCGGGGCCCAAAACAAGGCGGACCCAACTCGTCTTCTTCTTCCAGCACCAGGGATCGGTGAAGTCGGTCGATCCGGTGGCAAGCGTTGTTTTCTCTGACTCCCTCTCGGCGGCCAAGGCGGTCGCCGAGAGTCGGATGGTCAACAGGCGGCGGGGAGACTCGCCTTTCCTTGTGAGGAGGAGGAGGCGGGCAGTCGCCCCATCGTTCCACTGCTCTTGGGCGGCCATCTTGGTCGCGCTCTATGGTAATGCGAGTCCGACTGTGGCTGACAGCCGGCTCCTTGTCCTTCCTACCTCGGGCGCCGCCAGTCGGCGTCCGAGACGTCACGCCTTGATCTCGGCGTGGAGGCGAGTCGTCGTTTTGTCGTTGCGGCGCCTCTGTGCGGCAGCCGGCCACGTTTTGCGCGGCAGCCGCGTCGAGGAGCCGCTGGACTCGCTCCGTCATCAGGTGGCGCTCTTCACCCTCGAAGTTGTCTAGCTCGTCTGCCGCCGCTTGGGTGGCTCGAATGTTCTCCGCAGGCGTGGCGTACACAGGGCGATTCGCCCTGAACAGGTTGGCGATGGCTACGCCGTGCTGCTGGACCGCACCTAGGCGGCTGGGCCCAACTGGGGCTGGCGAGGCACCCACAGCATGATCCATCTCACGCTGGTAGGCTTCTGACAAGCATCTCATGCTAGCCAACTTCTTCGCGCCTTCGACGAGCTGAAGGCAGCGCGCCTCCAACGTCTCCGCGTCAGCGTCTTCCGGAATAGGCGGAGTCAGGTCTTGCAATGCCGCGCCAAGTGGGTCATGCGCTCCTCCGCCGGGATGCTCCTCATGACTGATGACGAGCACCTCTGTGACAGTGCTTCTGTCACTCTCCGCGCGAGGGAGCGGCTCGTCGTAGACCACCACGTTGGTGGGGAACGCGTTGAGCGACGCGGTGTCAGAGTCGACCAGCATCGGGTCGGTGGAGCCTACAGACTCCAAATCCACGGCAGGCTTGGCGGTGACGTGGAGTTGGTCCAGGAGGCCCGCGAGGAGGATCTCGGGGCCGCCCGTGCCTGCGTCGGATGCAGGCTTGTCGGAGAGGCGAACCTCGCCGACAAGATCGGTGAGGCAGCTGGCTGCGCAGGCGATCTCAGCGCCGTGTAGCGCGTCGGCGCAAACTCCGTCTGGCGTGCCGGGCTGGCTGCGCTCGCCAGGGAGGAAAAGGGTTCCTGTCCAGAACAGATCTCCGGACGATGGCGCACCTGGCCCCATGGTGGGTGCCAAATGTCGGGGGTTGGGTGCGACATATGCCAAAGGATGGCTTATCATGGTGGGGGCGAGTAGAACGTCGCCGGTGCCTGGAAACGGGATGAGGCGAAGGCATGCACGCCGGCGAATCTTACCCAGCTTCGGGGCTCTTCGGGGAGATAATACCCCTACTGCTGCCCTACGGGGTCTCCGCATGATCACTATGGCAAAGTGTGTACACGGTTGCTCCTTGAGCTATTTCCTGGAGGTAGGAGAAGGCTGGGCTAGCTCTCTCCTTCCTATATGATCTAGTCTAGTGCTAAATGGATTCGAACCCTTTGCATCGGTGTCCTGGGGGGTTTATATAGGCCTACCCCCCAGGGGTACAATGATAATCCGGCTGGGCGCAGACCCAGCCGTCAGCTTCTCCGGCCTCCGTCTTCTCTGCCGACTGGTCTCATAC
Source organism: Triticum dicoccoides (assembly GCF_002162155.2). Classification (NCBI taxonomy): domain Eukaryota; kingdom Viridiplantae; phylum Streptophyta; class Magnoliopsida; order Poales; family Poaceae; genus Triticum; species Triticum dicoccoides. The sequence continues at coordinate 186,026,709 of NC_041390.1, forward strand.
GGCGCCGACAGGCCGTGTCCGCCACTGGCGGGTCTTGCCGGCTGCTGATTACTGTAGTCGTGCTTCTAATGACGCGGGCTTGATTATGGAGTCGTGGCAACAGCCCCGCCGCCTAGCGGGCGATCACTGTTGCCACTCTCCGTCACATCTGGTTAATGGCGCGTGGGCCCTGGGGGAGGGGCTGGCCGACTCTCGGGGGCCGACTCCCAACGGGCCCGACTGGTGGCGTACTTGCCGTCTTCTGGCATCCCGCTGGCTGGTGGGACCCGCCGCCCTAGGGTCGTACAGACAAGCCATCGTGGGCGCAGGATTCGGTCCACTAGTGCTGATGTCAGGGCCGGCATGGCAACAGTGCCGCGCCGCACGGAGATCTCCGCGGGTACGGCATACTATGGCCATGCCTTCCTCTGGAAAGGGGTGGGAGCAGGCTTCACTGTAGCCACTCCCCTGTCATGTCCCTCTTGATGAGGACATGGGGTTTGTTGGAGTCGCGGGCCGACTCCCCAAGGCCGGCTTCTCGGGAAGTCGTCAGTCAGGAGTCGGCTTATCCTGAAGTCGTTCCTGGGACTCGGCCGCGAGTGGCCAGTCGGTTGCCTTGCCGCCGACTTCTCAGAAGGCGGCTCTTTGTCTTGGGGTCTTGAGGGGCGCAGCCTGCCCCGATGTCTTGAAAGGTTCTGGGACTCGGGTTAGCCTACCCGTGGCCCATTACTCCGACAATTGGATTGGACAAAATAGGCTAAGGCATTCCTAAATTTAGTTTGGTCTGGGCTATACTTTTTTTGGGCTGGATTGGTTTGGTCTAGACAGAGACCAATTGGTCTCAAATAGTTTCAAGTCATAGTCTGGAACCAAACTGAGCCACCAAATCGTTCGAGCAGCCTCGACGGGCGGCCATCACTAGGCTAGGGGTTGCTAGGCTGAGCTCCGTCCAATGCCTCTCTCTCTCTCTCTCTGAAGATGATATGTTACCACCGAACTAAGACGCCGCCGCCTATGACCAAGTCGCATACATATCTGTCAGGACCCCGACTCGATGTCACATCGATCTAGCCGGTAACACCTCATATCACTTTGCGGCCTCACGCACGGTATCCCCACGGGTGTCGCCTTACCTTTGCCCGGGACCGTTTGCGCCTTTTGGCTCACGTATATGATAGTATCGCTAGCATCCATATGATAAGGAGCCCGGGCTGACATGACTAGTCGTAAACCCAAAGTGGCACAGACTTACAGGGACAGGAATTCATGACCCAGCTTCGAACGTGTCGGTCATCAGCAAGTGGGTCCGGGCTGTAGCACTGGGCTAGCAGGACTCCGGTAAACCGGGCTGTAGCGGGCTAACAGGACTCCGGTGCTCAAAGCGTGACATTTCCCCAAAGGGACAGACATAGGAACGAAGAAGGACACATGCCGGCCAGCCTAAGTGTTCCAGAGCAGTAGCAAGCTACCATGGCTCAGCGGTAACACTAGGAGACATTTCCCGGTAAGAGAGGCTACTAAAGATAAACAACTAGATAGTCAGATCCCACACATACCAAGCATTTCAATAACATACACACAATATGCTCGATATGTGCAATACAACATGGCATCACAAAATGACTCTACGACTCAAGTAGTTTATTCAATAGGCTCCAAGGAGCGAGACATTACAAACATGGGTCTCATGACCCAACAATCAGAGCATACAAGTCAAAGCACAAGCGGAAACTATCATGTCTGAGTACAGACCACTATAAATGAAAAAGGCTGAGAAGCCTGACTATCTGCCAGATACTGCCGAGGGCACAAGATCGTAGCTGAGGTAACAAGCTAAACGTCGAAGTCCACGCGAAACTACTAGCGAGACCGAAGTCTCTCTGCAAAAACATAAATAGGCAAACGTGAGTACAAATGTACCCAGCAAGACTTACATCAGAACTATCTACATATGCATCATTATCAACAAAGGGGATGGTGGGGTTTAACTGCAGCAAGCCAGCTTTGACTCGGTGGCTATCCTGAACTACGACTGCGAGTAACTCTTTTGAGGTGGCGCACACGAGTCCACATATTCACCATATCAATACACCACTATGGATCCGCTCCCTTCTCCCTACGAGAACGCCATCCATAGCACTCACGCTTATCTTGCGTATTTTAGAGTATCCACTTTCACTTGTCTATGAACTGATATAAGGGGTCCACGTTTCCATATCCGAGGAATCCGGCTATTCGAATAGATGATGTTAACCCTGCAGGGGTGTACTTCTTCACACACGCTCTCGCCACTTACCGCCCTGTACACGTCATGTACCTCGGCAACCTTCAAGCGGAAGCCGGGCGAGGGAGTCGGCCACGACCTGACTAACCGAACAAGTCTCTAGTCCAGGTTTATCGCCTATTCGGGTTCCATCCGCAAGGAGATCCGGCCGGGGTGTCGCTTACGGCCCCAAACGATGTGTGCAGGGTTCCCAAGCCCACCAACCGGGTGCCACTTGGTACACCGGGCCACTGTGCCTAGTCTGTCCCAAGCCCACCTGTACCGGGTGCCACTTGGTAGACTACTAACACTGCCTACAAACACCAGAAACTAGTTGCACCTCCTGGACAGAGATCAAGTTGATTAATAAGTTGAGAGGGGCACTTAAGCATTCCAATGTGTGGTAGTAGCTGGTCATGGATCACAAACACAGAACTCAGTTCCTGAGGACGGCTGCAATGAGACAACCCACCATGTACTCCTACATGGCCTCTCACCGCTACCTTTACCAAATCGTGTTCACACACTTAGCTCACACACAGTAGGACATGTTCACACGCCTCTGATTCATCCCCGATGAATCAGACCTGACTCAACTCTAAGCAGTAGCAGGCATGACAAACAAGCATGAATGAGTAGGCACATCAGGGCTCAAACAACTCCTACTCATGCTAGTGGGTTTCATCTATTTACTGTGGCAATGACAGGTCATGCAAAGGATAAAGGGGTTCAGCTACCGCAGCAAGTAACAAATATGTCGTTGTTGTCCTAATGCAGTAAAAGAGAGCAGGAGCGAGAGAGTGGGATTTTATCGGAATGAACAAGGGGGTTTTGCTTGCCTGGCACTTCTGAAGATAGCATTGAGTCTTCATCAGTGTCAACGATCACATCATCGGTATCACGTCTATCGAGAGGGGACAAATACCGGCAACACAAAAGGGAACACAATCAATGCAATGCACAATATGATGCATGATCATGACATGGCAAAATGAATGTGTTTGAGCTAATGCAACTAGCAACAGATTAAATGAAGTTGGTTTGAATCCAAGATTCAAATTCAAACTCCATATGTGATTAAATAAATGCCCTTTAATTGATTTGTGCTAAACAGCAGCTATCAGTTGTTCTACATGCATGAAAATGGTACAGATGGATTCCTTGAATTTTTCTGATAATTTTTCATATATAATTTATTTCATTTGGAGTTACGGTTAATTTTCTATGATTTTTAGAAGTTTTGGGCATTTTCTGGAATTTCAGAATTAAATTAAATCCAGAAAATGAGTTATGACATCAGCACTGCGTCATGCTTGCATCAGCAAGTCAACAGGGCTGCCCCGGGTCAAACCTGACCAGGGGGTCCCATTAGTCAGTGACTTAGGGCTCGTTTAGGTCGCTGGCAGGTGGGCCCAGTCAACGACACGTCAGCACAGTCAATGTTGACGTGTGGGTCCAGGGTAATTAGATTAAACTTAATCTAGTTTAGTTAGCCAGTTAGTTAGGATGTGGGGCCCGGCTGTCAGTTTCACTGGAGGTTAATTAGTGGGGTCATCAGTGGCTAATGACGTACCACATCACCGGCCACCGGAGTTCGGCCGGCGGTGACCGAATCCGACGACGGAAACGCCCCGGGAAAGCGTTACAGGGGATGGTTTCGGGTGTGGTTTACGGCTATGGGTTGCTGGGCTTCGTGCGCATCCAGGGGTGGCAACAGCTCGAGCTGGGGTGGCCGGAGCTCACCGGAATGGAGCTCGCGGCGGCGCCGGAGTTTGGACCTCGGCGAAAACGGCGTTGTGGAGCACGGGCGAGTGAGGTAAAGCACTGCGCAGCCTCCTGGAGTCACCACGAGCTCGGTGAGATGCACGGGCGCGACCCGTTCGAGCTCAGGCCACGGCGGCGACATGGTCAGCGGCGGCCGGAGTTCGGCCGCGACGGGGCTATGGCCTAGAGCTCGCAAACGCGAGGGGAGAGAGAGGGGTTCTGCACGGAGGCTCACCGCGGAGCTGTAGGGAGGGTCAGTGGGCTCGGGGGCGCGCCGGAGTGGCCGAGACGACGGAGACGGCACCGGGGCCGAAGCTCGAAGATGATGACGATGGCGGCTGCTCGGGGCCCTTCCGGTCATGTGGCTCGGTGAGGGGGTTGGCGACGAGGTGCAGGAGCTCGGGAGCACGTCGGAGAGGGGAGGGGGTGGCCGTGGTCATGGCTACGGCGAGCGGCGCTCTCAGGTGCGTTCGGTGACGAGAGGGAGGGAGGGCAGAGGAGGAGGGGGGGTCCAAAGAGAGAGAGGCGGTCGAGGGGGGGTCGAGGCGTCTCCGTGGCGTCGCGAGGGAGTCGGGGAGGCTGCCACGGCGAAGCAGGAGGTGGCCAAGCGTGGCGGCGGTGCTCGCCACCGAGCTGCTTCGTGCGCTGGCACGGGAAGAAGACAGGATAAGGGGGCCAGGTGGGCTGGGCCGCGGGAGGAGCTGGGCCGGCTGGGCTGCACGGGTGAGGCCAGGTACTTCCTTCTCTCTCTCTTTTATAATTCTGTTCTGTTTTATCTTTTCTATTTTCTGCAATTTGTTTTTGATTTGATTTAAAATATCAAATCATTTTATAAAATCCTGGAAACAGTTATGGGTGTTTTCTGAATTATTTCAGTGACCCCTAACAATTTTCCAACATTTATTTGAACATTTAAATTATTTATAGTATTTAAATGCCCAAAGTCAAATACAATATGGTTTAATTCAGTGACCAAATATGCCCTGCAAAAATATAAACCATTTTTGGTAGATGCTTCCACCTCAAACCACAAATGTTGAACATTTTTAGAGGACATTTTGAGTTCAATGAAAAAGGTTTTATTTTGACCCTAGTTGAATTCATTTGGTGTTAGGGCTTAGTCAATCCCCATCTCAGGTTTAAATGAAATTTAAACATGATGTAACACTCTAATGCATGCACTAGGCATTGTCAGAACTAGGGATGTGACAATATCCTATGTAGATGAGATGTTGCCACCGAACCAAGATGCCGCAGCCGACCGCCGGCGGCCAAGTCGTGTACATATGCTTTGTAGATGACATGTTGCCACTGAACCAAGACGTCGCCGCCGGCGACCTAGTCTCATGCATATGTGTAGGATCGAAAGTATGTTTAGAGGGGGGTGATTAGACTACTTGACCAATTAAAAACCTATCCTTTTCCCAATTTTAGTCTTTGGTAGATTTTAGCTATCTTAGCACAAGTCAAGCAATCTTAACACAATTCAAGCAAGCATGCAAAAAGTCTATGAGCAGCGGAAAGTAAAGCATGCAACTTGCAAGAATGTAAAGGGAAGGGTTTGGAGAATTCAAACGCAATTGGAGACACGGATGTTTTTGTCATGGTTCCGATAGGTGGCGCTACCGTACATCCACGTTGATGGAGACTTCCACCCACGAAGGGTAACGGTTGAGCGAGTCCATGGAGGGCTCCACCCAAGAAGGGTCCATGAAGAAGCAACCTTGTCTATCCCACCATGGCCATCACCCACGAAGGACTTGCCTCACTAGCGGTAGATCTTCATGAAGTAGGCAATCTCCTTGCCCTTACAAACTCCTTGGTTCAACTCCACAATATTGTCGGAAGCTCCCAAGTGACATCTAGCCAATCTAGGAGACACCACTCTCCAAGAAGTAACAAATGGTGTGTTGATGATGAACTCCTTGCTCTTGTGCTTCAAATGATAGTCTCCCCAACACTCAACTCTCTCTCACAGGATATGGATTTGGTGGAAAGAAGATTTGAGTGGAAAGCAACTTGGGAAAGGCTAGAGATCAAGATTCATATGGTGAGAATGGAATATCTTGACCTCAACACATGAGTAGGTGGTTCTCTCTCAGAAAATGTGTATTGGAAGTGTAGGTATGTTCTGATGGCTCTCTCCACGAATGAAGAGTGGGTGGATGGGTATATATAGCATCCACACAAAAACTAACCGTTACACACAATTTACCAATCTCGGTGAGACCGAATTGAGAAACTCGGTCAGACCGATTTAGCAACCTAGTGACCGTTAGGATTTTCGGTTGGACTGAGGTGCAACTCAGTAGGACCGATATGGTTAGGGTTAGGGCATAACGTAATCTTGGTGTGACCGATTACACAAACTCGGTGGGACCGATTTTGGTAATAAGCTAACCAGAGAGTTGGTCAGGTTAACTCGGTGGGACCGATTTGCTCATTTTGGTGGGACCGAAATGTTACCAAAGGGAAACAGAGAGTTTACATTGCAATCTCGGTGGGACCGATCGCTCATCTCGGTAGGACCGAAACGTTATGAAGGGAAACAGAGAGATTACAACCCCATCTCGGTGTGACCAAGATCCCTATCGGTGAGACCGATTTGCCTAGGGTTTGTGGCAGTGGCTATGACATCTGAACTCGGTGCCGCCGGATAGAAAGAATCGGTGGGGCCGAGTTTGACTATTGGTTTAGGTCATATGTGGATGTGGTCGCCTAAGTTTGAAAAATCCTACCGAGTGGAGAGCAATCCTCCCACTCGGGGGCTTAGCTGCAGTCCAATACTCGCCTAAGTTCTCTCACTCAGAGACTTAGCTGCAGTCCGGTACTCGCCTAAGTTTGAAAAATCCTACCGAGTGGAGAGCAATCCTCCCACTCGGGGGCTTAGCTGCAGTCCAATACTCGCCTAAGTTCTCTCACTTGGAGACTTAGCTGCAGTCCGGTACTCACCTAAGTTTGAAAAATCCTACTGAGTGGAGAGCAATCCTCCCACTCGGAGGCTTAGCTGCAGTCCAGTACTCGCCTAAGTTCTCTCACTCGGAGACTTAGCCGCAGTCCGGTACTCGCCTAAGTTTGAAAAATCCTACCGAGTGGAGAGCAATCCCCTCACTCGGGGGCTTAGCTGTAGTCTAGTACTCGCCTAAGTTCAAAGCATATCCCTATCTGCAAGGACGACGAGGTGCGGGTCGACTGCAACCTTCTCCTTCGGAGCTACGACACAAGTACAATGTGCGCTCCATCCCTATCCGCAAGGACGACGAGGTGCAGGTCGACTGCAACCTTCTCCTTCGGAGCTACGACACAAGTACAATGTGCGCTCCATCCCTATCCGCAAGGACGACGAGGTGCAGGTCGACTGCAACCTTCTCCTTCGGAGCTACGGCACAAATACAATGTGCACTCCATCCCTATACGCAAGGACGACGAGGTGCAGGTCGACTGCAACCTTCTTCTTCGGAGCTACGCCACAAGTACAATGTGCCGTTCCATCCCTATCCGCAAGGACAACGAAGCACGGGTCGACAGGAGCCACCACTTCAGAGCTGGATCTCCAGCGCAAAGACTATTCCGAGCAGTGAACAAAGTCCATTCGAAGGCAAAATGCAAGCGTATTCGGAGATAAACCAAATTCGGATAAATCCTAAAGTTCCAAGCAGCAAACCAAAAGTATTCGAGCATCAATCCCGAAGGAGTTTAACGGTTACAGTAACCACTCGGCATTCCGAGGCAAATTTAAAGCAGATTCAAGTCTCATAAGTTTGTTCACTCAGCAGGAGGAGGGCTGGCAGGCTCCACAAATTCGTCCAGGTCGATCCCATCCGCGATCCGAGTAGCAGCAACGATGAAAGTTTCCATGAAGGACTGGAAGTCATGCTTTTTGGTGTTAGCGACCTTGATCGCAGCCAGCTTGTCTTCACGAGCCTCCTTGCAGTGGACTCGCACCAAGGACAGCGCCACGTCAGCACCACACCGGGCGGAGGACTTCTTCCATTCTTGCACTCGGTCGGTGATCTCGTTCAGTCGAGCCATCAGGGATTCCAGGTCATTTTGAAGCGTCGCCCTTGGCCAAAGCGATGAGTCGATTCAGGAGACTACCTCCTTTAGGCGCATGAGGTAGCTTGTGGCGTTGGAGATACGGGACTCCAGTCGGAGCACGTTCATTGCAGTTTTGTCGCAAACTGGAGAAGCGATAGGGTCCAGACCCGTCTCGACCTTTCCAGTTTCCTCGTCAAAATCTTGGCAGAATTCTGCAGCCAAAAATTAGTGAGTCGACCGAGCAGGATCCGTTCGCAAGCATCAACAAAGTCGGTTTAAAAGAAATACCTTCCAGCGTGAGATAGAGCTTCTTGGCAAGAGTCCTCAGATAAGCTTCCATGTCATTCCTCTTGCGGATCACGGACTCCAGCTTTTCATTCAGGGCAACCTTGTCCTTCTTCAGACAAGTCACTTCACGGTTAGATTCATTGAGGCAAGATTTCAGCCTGTTCACCTTCCCTTCCAGTGCTCCGACTGAAGCCAGCTTCTGGTCTGCGAGAGCAGTTTTATCTTGGGCTGCTTTTTGCGCAGTGGCGAGGTCCGAGTCCTTCTTCTCCAGAGCCAACTTCATTTTCTCTGCAAAAGAAGCAATCGAATCAAACAAGAGATCGAATACATATATTGAAAGACAGTCGACAGGAAAATTCCAAGTCGAGGTTGAGTTGCCTCTGCTTCTCCTCAAATTCAGCAAACTTGGAAATAAGAGTACAAGACTTCTGGAGAAGGCAAAAGACGGGTCAGTCGACAAGATGACAGGTTGTTTACTTCCGAGTGAATAAAACCTAAAGAAGTCACTTGAGACCCCAGCCGACTGCACACAATCGACTGTAGTCTCGGGGACTACACCCAGCGGGTGCACTTGGCGTGCCCTCGCTGATTAAAACCCAACTCGACCGGTCTGCCCGGATCAAGTCAAAAAAGCTGTTCAGACCCCAGTCCACTGCCAGCAGTCGACTGCGGTCTCGGGGACTACACCAAGTGGGTGCACTTGGCGTGCCCCCACCGGTTCAGATCCTACTCGACCGGTCCACCCGAGTCGAGCAAAAGAAAAGAAAGGAAGGTAGAACTCAAACCCCAGTCGACTGCCAGCAGTCGACCGCGGTCTCGGGGACTACACCCAGTGGGTGCACTTAGCATGCCCCTACCGGTTCAGATCCTACTCGCCCAGACCGAGTGGAAGAACACAACTACCAAAGACAACAAAACACCTACTGGGTGCTCTGATCCGACGCAAACAACAAGAGATTGTGTAGAAGAAAAAATTTCGGGTAGCATATCCTGATAGAACAAGAGCAGTCGAAAAGTCTACTTACCTGGACATTGGCCCGGAGAGCAGCGCTGGCGTCGTAGGTAGCCTGGCTATTCTCATGCACCGTCTTGATCCGCTCCATCATCACGTCAGCCTGTCGGATGGCTTCCGCAGCCGCTTCTGACTGGTTGTCTTGGACAGGGAAGCTGGTGAAGAAGAGAGCAGACGACCCAGGTGCAGCAGCTTGGACCTCCGAGGCATGAGATGGGACGACTGAAGGAATCACCGGTATAGTCGATGGTGCGGGGCGCTCACTCGACAACGGTACAACAAAGGTTACAGAGGCCCCGCCCGCGCCTTTAGATTGATAGACAGTTGGTGTTGTCGTCGGTCCCTACTGAGACGCCTTACCAGCCGTCGCCTTTTTATTCTTCCTAGTCTTAGGAGCGACATCTTCGTCGTCATCTGGGAGATCGACGACGTTGAGCGGAGCTGCGGAGAAGATCAGTCAACTCTAAAGTAAACCGCTAGAATTCAATCGACCGAGTAGTCAAGAGCAAGATCATAATAGTTTTTACCTGGGTTGGAGGTGACCGCGTCTTCCATCTCCTCGTCTCGGTATTGGAGAGAAGAGGTTCCCGACGTAGCGGCACTGCAAAGACCCGCATCCAGTCGGTTACGTTCTGTTACTTGAGTCGACAAAAAGAACAAGTCAGATGATTACTCGGAGATGGTAGGGACGGTCACTTTGATCTTGGGCAAAGCCTTTGGCAGTTTGGAGGAGGTGGCTTTCGGTGCTTTTGGCGCTGGAGGCAGGACAGCTTGGGGCTGCTCCGGAGCCTTCTCAATCGGCGTTGGGGAAGACGTCATGGGGCGCTTCGAAGACTGCTGGATCGACGCGGCCACCAGGCCCGGAGCACTCGCCGGGTCGCGAGCGTGTTTGGATCTCCTCTCCCTGCGAAGAGGCAAGTCGACCTTTTCTTCATCAGTCGATTCTTCACTCTCCTCGTCCTCCTCGGCATCCGAGTGTCGTTCGCCGCTCTCGCCCCCGCTTGCTCCTTCCTCGACGTCTTGCTCCTGCACTCCATTGGGCATTGAGTACATGTTGATGAGGGCCTGAAAAGATAACGATCAAAAGAAATTCAGTCGACCATCAACAAGACGTCACACAGTGAATCGGAAAGATACTTGATAAAACAGAATCATACCTGCTCCGGCTGACGCGAGTGGTCGAATGGAATCACCATCCTAGACCCCCGAGGGTTGTCTTTGTTGCTGGTGATTCCCATCAGCCACTTCTCCAAGATGTCCTCGCTGACGTCCTCTGGGTGGATTCGAGTGGAGTCCTCGAGCCTAGAGTACATCCACATCGGATGATCACGTACCTGAAGCGGTTGGATGCGTCGACCGAGAAAGACCTCCAGCAGGTCCATCCCAGTCACCCCGTCGTGGACGAGTTGGACGACCCGCTTGACCAGCACCTTGACATGCACCTTCTCTTCTGGGACCACCTTCAAGGAGTAGGGCTTCTCCACTCAAGCCAAAGAAAAGGGAGGAAGTCCAGTCGACTAACCCAGGGTCGGCTGGTCCTTACAGTAAAACCAAGTCGACTACCAACGCCGGACTGAGTCGGGAAGATTCATTGCTGGGAAGGTGCTCTTGTTCCTCATCTGGATCCCCAGGCCCCCACACATCTGGATCACGTGCGTCCTCTCATCACTTGGATTGGCATTTTTGACCGACTGGGAGCGGCAGGTGAAGATGTGTTTGAAAAGACCCCAGTGCGGTCGACAGCCCAAGAAATTTTCACACATTGACACAAAAGCAGTCAGATAGACTATGGTGTTTGGAGTGAAATGGTGGAGCTGAGCCCCAAAGAAGTTCAAAAAGCCCCAGAAGAAAGGATGGGGAGGCAGTGAGAATCCGCGATCTACGTGGGTGGCGAGGAGAACGCACTCACCCTCCCTTGGCTGTGGCTCGGTCTTGTTCCTCGGGAGCCGCGCCAACTTGTGGGGGATCAGTCCCCCCTCCACCAGGTCGTCGAGGTCATCTTGGCTGATCATCGAGCGGATCCAGTCACCCTGGATCCAGCCCGACGGCAGGCCGGATCTCAACGAGGATCCGCCCCGGCTGGTCCGCTTGCCCTTTGCCTTCGCGGTCGCCATCTTCGCGCACTCCAGCGCCACCGTCTTCTCTTTTCCCATGGCGGCGGGTCGAGTTCGAGCGAGGGTTCGCCGACGAGGGCAGGAGCGAGCGTGGCGGGGAGGTTGAAGGAAGAAGAAAAGAGAATGGGAGCGCACGGGGCAGAGGACTGGTCCGGTGCCTTTTATAAGGTCGTTCCCCGAGTGACTTACTGGTGGACCCGGACGATCTAAACAAATCCTGCAACAGTCGCGCGCGCAGTACGTGGCGAAAAAGGTGGCGCAGATATCGAGGAGACTTGCCTAATCCGTCCCGATTACCACGGTATCGCCCGTCTGGCGCGCTTCCCGAAATTTGAATCCCGTGAAATCCGCGGAGAGCAGAGCAACTTGTCAGAATGAAAACGCCCTCTACATTACCATTCGGAATTCTACCGTGAAAATTCACTCGACAAAAAAACCAAGAATGGACCAAGGTGACTGAAAAAGGAGTTGACGTCGTCTCCTCAGTTCATTGTTCCAGAACAAGGTATACTCATAGCACAAAGAATGAGTCGGAAGTGTTCCCAACTCCTTCCTCACTCAAACCCTAATCCATTCGGGGGCTAATGATGAAGCTATGTACCTAGGGTAGGGTCATGGATCTGTCCAACATACCCTCCCCAAGGACATCTCTACAAAGAACCAGAAGCAGTCGAAGATGTTTTCACTCGACCACCTTGAAGACACTCGACCATGCTAATAACCACTCGACCACCAGAAGATGTGAAGCCCTTCACTCTGCAACGGTCGGGGTTTAAGTCATAGTTTTATGGACATTTATATCACTTTACTTCAGACATTACCAGTAACGCTCCTCCTTTATGAACATTGAACCCTGTGTAACGGAGGGGAGCTGGGGTCCTGGCGCACTCTATATAAGCCACCCCCCTCCTCTAGGACAAGGGTTCGCACCTTCTATAATTCACACGCATATATCCAGTCGACCGCCTCCGGGCTCCGAGACGTAGGGCTGTTACTTCCTCCGAGAAGGGCCTGAACTCGTAAAACTCGCGTGTACAACTCCTCCATAGCTAGGATCTTGCCTCTACATTCCTACCCCCCTATTCTACTATCAGTCCTAGAACCACGACACTCATCACCAAGCAAAGTGAATGATCATATAGGGATAAAATGATAATGTCATCCAACAAGCATTAATGTAGCATATGATCAAACACACATGATCATCCAAGTATCACACAGACAAAAAGTATCTCAATCAAGCAAATAAAGTTCAACCACCAAAGCAAGAGAGAATAAAAAGCAACACACTCTCTCGAAGCCTATGATATATACATTTTTCTCCCCCTTTGGCAACAAGTTACCAACAAGTTCATAGAAAATGCATAGCACTAAATCGTCTCTCAGGCTTGGTCTTCAGGTGGTGGTGTCCGGATAACTCCAAGAACGAAGGCTTCAGTCGATGTAGATGGAGTTGATGGAGTAGGTGCTGGAGATGGTGGCACTGAAGTTGTAGCTGGTGCAGATGAAGTTGCGCTGGTGTCTGGAACAGACACTGCAACAGATCCTATGAATAGATTATAGATGAGGTAGAGTGGATGAGCATCACAAAGTACAGAGGTTTTTGCAAAAGAATGAATTAAAAACTTAGTTTTAGTTTTCCACAGAAAGCATTTTGGATCTACCGATTTGCAAACTCGGTGATACCGAAGCAGCTTTTGGAACCTAAACTAGTGAACTCGGTCGGACTGAGTCACAGTTCGGTGGCACCGAGACTGCTAGGGTTTCACAAAGTGCTGAACTCGGTCATACCGATTTGCAAGGTCAGACCAAGAATCACATGTGCAATGGCCTGAGCCAAATTGGTGGAACCGATTTCATCAACTCGGTCGGTCCGAGATGGTTTCAGCGGAAACCTAACCCTAAATTTTCAATTCACGACTAAACTACGGAGTGTTTTCGATGGATAGGATGATCTCAATCGTGGCAAGATATATGGCAAAGCAATGTGCTGGGGAATCGAAGTAAGAATAGCACAAAGTTCAAGTCCATACCCTAGTTTGGTGATGAACTTGCTACGGCGGCAACAGCGGAGATGATCCCGTTGACGGCGGCGGAGACCAGCGACAGGAAGCGGCTGGCGATGAGGAGGATGATTCGGAGACCCTAGAGGCAGAGCGGGCTAAGCGTGGGCGAAAGAGTTTGGAGAAAATTTCCAAAATTTTGCCCGTGCGTATATATAGCCCGACCCTGTCGGTGTGACCGAGTGGAACAACTCAGTGGCACCGAGATTCATAACTGCAAGCAGTTACTGAAACTCGGTGTAACCTAAAAGTTCGAATCGGTTGCACCGAGATTGAAAACCTAGATGGACTTAGTGATCTCAGTATGACCAAAATGGATGAATCGGTCAGACCAAAACACACAAAGAAGTTTTGGAAGTTTAAGTCTATGACGAATCGGGGACTCCGAGTGCTCCTCACACAGAGTGGTTCGAATCTGACTTGATCAAACTTTGTGATGCAGCATGAATAGAGTTTGAGACGAGAAAAGCATAGATAGCTAGAGAAGGTTCTTAGGCATTCTTGTCCATCCACTTGGCCAAAAGAAAAGGAAACCAATCAATCAAAACAACAAGTGGATGTCCTCGAATGAGTAAATTATGCAACCAACATGCTCACACAATAAAATGACAAATGAAATATGTGGCAAAGCATGCACAAACAATTCTAGCATCTATCAAGCAATTGGCGATGACTAGGTCATCTATATATGAGTATATTGACTTAGGAGTCAAATGAGAACATTTGATCATAGGTCATACTCATCGTTTAAGCACAAGTGGGGTTACCACTTTTACATAAAGTGTTGTTGTTTTCACACCATTAGAGTTGCTTTAGCTCAATTCTTAGAGTAAAGCTCCCCCTAGATGTGAGATCCCCCTTAAGAGGGATGAACTAACCTTGGGTTTTGTCGATGATGACTTCATGTAGATGTTGAAGATGTGGATGCTCAATGTTGATGTAGATCATTTGGAGCTATCCTTTGGAGTGAGTTGCACTTTCAATACCTACACGGGTTAGTCCCACAAGGAACAAACAAGGATATCCATAGACATAGAGTGATACACACACAAGATGATGTCTATGAGAGCATTAGGTTACCTTGTCCCTTGTCTTACCAACAAGAGGGTTTGTGACTCCTTGAACTAGTGCAAGATGTGGAAGTTGATTGCACTTGTTCTTGCCAAAATGATAAGAGTGAAGTATGTTGGCGGAGTCACCCTCAAGAACTCTCTAGTTCTTCTTCTTCGGGATCCACACCATCTTGATGGGAATCCTCGGAGTTGTAGTTGTACTTGATCAAGTGGAACTTGATGTAGTCTTGGGAACCCACTTGACCAAGGCCTTAGGAGCTTCTTCAAATGCATCAATTTCCTCTTGAAGCTTGTCCTTGCCTTTTTGCTTGTGGTCTTGTGGTGGAAGATCATCTTGAGCTTGTGTCCCTTTGGAAGAAGTAGGATCATACTTCTCTTGTTGAGGAACAAACTTCGTCTTGGGGTATTGATCTTCTTCCCACTCAACTCCATTGGCATTGAACTTTCTTTCAAAACCAATACCTTGATTCTTCCGGTGCCTTCCTTGCTTGCGTACAATTTCCTCGAATTGCTTACTCCCGGCAAGGCTCTTGTAAACACCTTTCTCTATGATTCCCTTCAATAAGCTATTTTCTTGCTCAAGTGTAACTTGGATAAGAGAATCATTAGTGGAACCAATAGAACTACTAGAAGCAACAATATTGGATTTAGTATGATTATTGTTACTACTAGAAGAAGAATCCTTCTTGTTTTTGTTACTAGACTCGACTTGAGGCATGTAAGTGGATAAGAGTACGCTTGGCAATGTAAGAAGAACTTTTCTTGCGAAGATCATCATTGATTGCCTTTAAGAACTCATGCTCTTGCTCAAGATTGAGCTTCTTAAAACGCAATTTCTCATGAGTCCTTAGAAGTTCTCGATGATCTCCTAAGATAGTTTCATGAGCTAACTTAAGAGTGTTTAATTCTTTAGTTAGAGACTCAATCTTCTCCTTATCATTGTCATTCGTTTCATCTTGATTAGCATGATTGATTGACGTTTCATCATAGTATTCATCACTATAGTTGTCAACAAGTAGATCATCATCACCTAACAAGTCATCTTCATCACTATTGAAATCAACATACTCGGGGTGTGATACCTTTGGACCTTTGGCCATGAAGCATCTTCCAATTCTTTCATTTGGTGAATCAAATATGTCGTAGGAGTTGGTTGACGCAAGTGCTAGACCGGCAACACCTTCATCTTGAGTATATTCGGAGTAGGAGTGATAGCTTCTCTCGGAGTCATTGTTGGAGTCGGAGCCGGATACCCATTCACCAACATGAGCTAGATGTCTTCGTTTTGTGTAGCTCCTTGATGACTTGTACTTCTTTTCCGAATCCTTACTTCTCCGAGAGGGTCTTCGTTCATATCATTCATCCCTACTCCTTCTCTCCATTGATGGTGATTCTTCTCTTCTACTTCTTCTTTTGGGAGAATCGTCTCTTCTCTTGTGGGGAGCCGTACACGTATTGGAGTAGTGTCTGGGTCTTCCACAATTGTAGCACTTTCGCTCTCGACTAGAAGATCTTTTTTCATTGTAGGACCTTGACTTGGAACTTCTCTCTTTGCTTCTATTCTTGTAGAACTTGTTGAAGTTCTTCACCATTAGGCTTAATTCTTCATTGAAGGTTTGTTTCTCACTTGATGATGTGGGAGCTTCACATGAGGCTTTGTAAGCACCACTTGACTTGTTATGGAGCTCCTCCTTATCCTTGAGTGACATCTCATGAGCAACAATTCTTCCAATGACTTCCGTTGGCTTGAGATCTTTGTAATTTGGCATCATTTGGATCAATGTGCATACAGTATCGTATTTTCCATCCAAGGCTCTTAGTATCTTCTTGATGATGAATTTGTCGGTCATCTCTTCACTTCCTAAGCCGACAATCTCATTTGTGATAAGAGCAAGCCTAGAGTACATTTCAGCGACACCTTCACCATCCTTCATTTTGAACTTGTCAAGTTGACTTTGAAGCACATCCAACTTGGATTCCTTTACGGAGTCAGTACCTTCATGCATGTCAATCAAAGTATCCCAAATTTCCTTTGCATTCTCAAGATGGCTGATTTTGTTGAATTCTTCGGGGCACAATCCGTTGTAGAGGATATCACAAGCTTGAGCATTGTATTGTAGCATCTTCAACTCTTCCGTGGTAGCTTCATGATTCGGTTCTCTCCCATCAAAGAATTCACCTTGCAAGCCAACACACACAATAGCCCAAACGGCGGGGTTATGTCCAAGAATATGCATTTTCATCTTATGCTTCCAAATAGCAAAATTAGTACCATCAATGTAAGGACCTCTATGGTGGTAATTTCCCTCGCTAGACGTCATACTCTCCTAGGTTGTGAAACCAAGGCTATGACTTCCAAAAGCTATGAAAATCAAGGCAAATGGAGACCAAAGCTCTGATACCACTTGTAGGATCGAAAGTATGCCTAGAGGGGGGTGATTAGACTACTTGACCAATTAAAAATCTATCCTTTTCCCAATTTTAGTCTTTGGCAGATTTTAGCTATCTTAGCACAAGTCAAGCAATCTTAACACAATTCAAGCAAGCATGCAAAGAGTCTATGAGCAGCGGAAAGTAAAGCATGCAACTTGCAAGAATGTAAAGGGAAGGGTTTGGAGAATTCAAACGCAATTGGAGACGCAGATGTTTTTGTCGTGGTTCCGATAGGTGGTGCTATCGTACATCCACGTTGATGGAGACTTCAACCCACTAAGGGTAACGGTTGCGCGAGTCCACGGAGGGATCCGCCCACGAAGGGTCCACGAAGAAGCAACCTTGTCTATCCCACCATGGCCATCGCCCACGAAGGACTTGCCTCACTAGCGGTAGATCTTCACGAAGTAGGCGATCCCCTTGCCCTTACAAACTCCTTGGTTCAACTCCACAATATTGTTGGAGGCTCCCAAGTGACACCTAGCCAATCTAGGAGACACCACTCTCCAAGAAGTAACAAATGGTGTGTTGATGATGAACTCCTTGCTCTTGTGCTTCAAATGATAGTCTCCCCAACACTCAACTCTCTCTCACAGGATATGGATTTGGTGGAAAGAAGACTTGAGTGGAAAGCAACTTGGGAAATGCTAGAGATCAAGATTCATATGGTGAGAATGGAATATCTTGGCCTCAACACATGAGTAGGTGGTTCTCTCTCAGAAAATGTGTATTGGAAGTGTAGGTATGTTCTGATGGCTCTTGTAAGTGCATCTAGTGCCCCTTAGTGATTTTGGTGTATTGAAGACTTATAGGTTAAGGGACTAATGCATTTGTGAGTGTACACAGGTCTATAAGTCTATGAGGAGCTTGATATTTACAGAGAAAGTTGACCCCCGAAAAATGAAGTTCTTCGACTGAAGACTTTGGATCACTGAAGACTTTCTGAAGACTTTGAAAGTGAAGAAATTGGTGTGACCTTGAAGACTTGGTATTCGTTCGAGGAACATGAAGCGTGAAGACTTTTGTTTTCGTAGTTTCATTTTCTCTTTCTTGAGTCATAGGAAACACCGTACTGTTAAAGGGGGTCGAGGAAATACTAAGGAAAATTTTCACGTGATGCTCAACTCAAAATCCTATACCTACCAATCCCTTCGAGTGAAGCCATTGGAAATCTCATACAGTTCAGTCAATTTCTTCAGTGACAGAGACGAAGTTCTTCTGGTCTCTGAGGAATCTGTCCTGACTGAGGAGTTAGGAATTCGCCAGTGCGGATTGCCTACACAATGAGGAACATGATAACCCTGAGGATTTTGCCACTCAAAATTCCGACCGTTACTGTGCTATGCGACAGCTGTCCCAAAATATCTATCCACCTAATGGTCTTATCATTGAAGGGCATTTATGTCTTATCATGTCGGGCTGCTCCCTAGGCTATAAATAGCTGCCCCTACAACCACTAGTGGTTGGATTCTCCGAGAGAAACTGACACTTGTCATTTGAGAGCAACCCATCCTCCGAGGACTTTGAGCGAAAATCATCAAGTGAGGAAAAACCAAAAACCCAAAACCCAAACACCTACAAACCCCAAGTGATTGAGCATCACTGGAGAGATTGATCCTGCATGGATCCGATGCTTGTTACCTTTGAAGATGGTGCTTCTTCTAGACGGTTAGGCGTCATGGTCTAGAGCATCCAAGAGGAATTGTGGATCGTCAAGTGACCAAGTTTGTGAAGGTTTGGAAGTCGCCTGAAGACTTACCACGAGTGATTGGACAAGGTCTGTGTGACCTTAGTTCAAGGAGAATACGGTGAGGACTAGGTGTCCTGAGCTGCGTGTTCAGGACTGGGTGTCCGGGACTGTGTGTCCTCGAGTTTAAATACTCAGCCGATCCAACCAGACGTACAACTGAGACAGCAGTTGGAACTAGTCTACCAAATCATTGTCTTCACCAAGCTTACTGGTTCTATTTCTTCAACTCTTCCATTTCCTCATAACTGTGTTGTATGCTTGTTCATATATGTGTTTGAAGACTTTGACTAAAGACTTTCTCAATTTCCTCAGTTCAATTTCTTCAGTCTGTTTGTCTTCATCCTATGTTATCATGTGCTTACACTTCCTGTACTCTATGCCTGTCTTCATTTCATCATGATGACTATGCTTGTATTCTGTTATGTTTACTTTTGAGTACTTATTCCACTGCTAGTAGTTCTTCGCTAAGGAATTTCCTCACCGGCAAATTCCTCAGTGAAGAATTTCATAAAAATCGCCTATTCACCCCCCTCTAGTCGATATAACGCACTTTCAATTGGTATCAGAGCAAGGTACTCCCTTGTTCTGTGTGATTTTGGTTTAACCGCCTGGAGTTTTAGTTATGTCGACCACAGGTATGAAGAAAGTGACATGCCCCATCTTTGACGGTCATGATTATCCCAAGTGGAAGGCCATGATGAGGAAGCGCCTCATGGTAATGAACAGCGAGCTGTGGACCGTCACTGAGATTGGTCTTACCGATCTATGCAAGATGGCGGACACTGATGATATTCGCAAGTACACTTGACTTGACATCATGGCGAAGGATATCATCTGTTCCTGCCTATCCAGAGATGAATTCGGGCGCATTATGCATCTTTGCAATGCGAAGCTTATCTGGGACCGAATCTCTGACGTCTATGAAGGCCATCGAACTTGTCATGATCCCTGGTTTGAAGATTTCAAGGAATCACTCAAAACGATGACTTTCGAACCTGAACCATCATCTTCTGCACCATGTCTCATGGCAAAAGGTGCCAAGGTAACCGAATGTTCCTCATCCGAGTCTAGTGATGATGAATCTGATGATGATTTTGGACCTAGCTATACAAAGCTTGTTTATATTGCCACTAAACAACAAAAGGCCTTGGAAAAGTTTCAAAACATGCTAGACAAAAGTGATGATATGTTGGGTGAAGAAATGGATCGCACTAATGCCTTGACTGAAAATCTTCAGAGACTTCAGACTAGGTTTGACAATCT
The DNA here is from genome assembly GCF_002162155.2 of Triticum dicoccoides. Lineage (NCBI taxonomy): Eukaryota > Viridiplantae > Streptophyta > Magnoliopsida > Poales > Poaceae > Triticum > Triticum dicoccoides. The sequence continues at coordinate 186,046,749 of NC_041390.1, forward strand.
TCAAGGTCATCATAACACTCTCTTATCTGATCATGAGAAGCTTTCTTATGAATTTCTTCAAAGAAAGCAAGACCTTGAGAAGCTAAGAGTGAGTTATGAAGATCTTTAGAAGGAGCGCGATTCATTACTTGCTCAACAAATCAGCGCTTCTCAGGAAGAATTTGTTCCTCCATGTTTGAAATGCATTGAACGTGAAACTGCTAATTCTTCACCTGAATGTTCAAATGCTGCTAATGTTTCAAATTCTTCACATGCCTCTGCTATCACTAATTCCTCATCTGAGGACATTGCTAGTATCACTGACGATGCAGGGCTGAAGGAATTGTACACGACAGGCATGTACAAAAGCCTCAAAGGGCATCAGGCTCTTTGTGATGTGCTTAAAAAGCAGATCCTCAACAGGAACCCTAGGAAAGAGGGTATTGCCTTTGAGAGGAAACTCAATGCTGATGGTACATATTGGAAGCCTGAGCAGTACCCCAAAACTACATGGGTTGCTACAAAGGGATCTCTAGTTGATCCATCTAACCTATCTGGATATGCATGTGAATCTCCTCATTCTGATGATGAGTCATTTGACTCCAACTACAAACTGTTCAAAAATCAGAATGGTGAAGTATTTGCTAGATATGTTGGCACTAACTGCAGGAACGGTCCCCCTATGAAGAAAATCTGGGTTCCCAAAAGATGCCTTGAAAATCATCAGGTGAATGTCATCATGACGCCACCTGTGAAGAATAGGAACCCCAGATCAAATTCTTCATATGGACCAAATTCTTCATATGGATCCAAGTCCTCATACGGACCAAACTCCTCACATGGATCATATTCCTCAAAAGGATCAAAGTCCTCATATGAACATCATCGTGCTAACCCGTCTGTTTCGTAGGGAAGATCTAAGGATTATGGATATGTGCATTATTCTTCAAATTATTATGTCCATAAGTCCTCGAAGAATTTCTCTGCTTATTATTATGCTTATTCTAACCCCTCTTATGTGAAACGAAATGGACTGGCTTCCATGCCATCCTTCTCGTATGGAGCTCGCAGAATGATGAACTCTTTGCCACCCCTTCAGATGTGGGTGGTGAAGAAAAAGAACTAATCTCTTCTGCAGGGTCAGGTCTCCAGACGTACGTAATCGTCTGAAGAATTTGCTAGAGACCTGAGTATGCCTGATAGGACGCAGGCTAATCATGAAGAAATGAACTTTCATTTCTCACGTCCTCATATTGCTTTATCTGTTCTTTTACTTGATGAAATTGATCTGATGAATTGATGTCATATTCTTCACTGATGAATTATATGAGTTTGTAAGCTGCACTAATTCATCTGCAGGATGATCAACCCAAAGCCACTGAGTAGGTCCTCGATAGTGGATGTACAAACCACATGACGGGTGACAAGAATCTATTGATGGATGCTCAATTATCTCCGTCGCATCTGAAGCATATCATCTTTGCTGACAAAGGCAAAAGTCAGGTATTGTGTCTAGGTAAGGTTGCAATCACAAAGGATCGACACATGGACAAAGTCATGCTTGTTGAGTCCTTAGGATACAACCTTATGTCTGTCTCAATGCTTTGTGATCTTGATATGGTTTTTGTCTTTGGCAAGTACCATTGTGTTGTGGTTATGGAAGCTGACAATTCCAAAGTCTTCGAAGGCTTTAGGAGAGGAGACCTGTATATTGTGGATTTCTCTACAGGACCATAACCAGCCGTGTGCTTACTTGCAAAAGCTTCAGAAGGCTGGCTCTGGCATCGACGACTTGGTCATGCGGGTATGAGGAATTTGCACACGCTTGTGAAGAAGAAGCATGTCATTGGCATTGAGAATGTCAAATTCCTCAAGGATCACCTATGCGGAGCCTGTGAAGCTGGGAAGATGATGAAGGCCAAGCATCCAGCAAAGACTATCATGACCACCACTCGCCCATTTGAATTGCTTCACATGGATCTCTTTGGTCCTAATCATTATTCTGCTATTTCAAATGAAGCATCTCAATATGGCTTTGTTATTGTTGATGATTACTCTCGTTACACATGGGTACACCTTGTTACTTACAAACATGAAGTGCAGGAAGTCTTCAAACAATTTTCCTCGAGGGCTTCAACCAACTTTGGTGTGAAGATCAAGCACATCAGAAGTGACAATGGCACTGAGTTCAAGAATTCTGGTCTCGATGACTATCTTGATGAACTTGGTATTACTCATGAGTTATCTGCTCCTTATACTCCTCAGCAGAACGGCGCCGTGGAGCGCAAGAACAGGACTCTTGCTGAGATGGCTCGCACTATGCTTGATGAATACAAAACGCCTCGTCGGTTCTGGACTGAGGCAATTAATACTGCGTGCCACATCATCAACAGAGTATATCTTCACAAATTCTTCAAGAAGACTGCCTATGAACTCCTCACTGATAAGAAACCCAATAGAGCACCTACCTACTGTGATAGATGAACCAGCACCTGAGGAAACTATCAAGTTCAAGGCTACTAAGGATGTCATTCCCACTGAAGAATCTGCTGAAGAATTCATTCCAGAACATGAAGAACGTCGAGCTAATGCACCTGAAGAAAATGCTGAAGAAAATGGTGCTGAAGAAAACGCTGATTAAATTCTTCAACGGCAACTAGCTCATCCTCGTATTGCAAAAGAAGTGCAAGTTGAAAAGATCATTAATGACATCAAAGCGCCAGGTCCTCTCACACGCTCAAAAGCTTCACATTTGTCTAACTTTTGTGGGCACTATGCTTTTGTCTCTACTACAGAGCCCACTAAGGTAGATGAAGCATTTCTGGAGCCTGAGTGGATTCAAGCCATGCAAGAAGAATTACATCAGTTCGAGCTCAACAATGTCTGGGAACTGGTCAAACGTCCAGATCCTCGCAAGCACAATATCATCGGCACAAAGTGGATCTACCGCAACAAGCAAGATGAAAATGGCCTTGTGGTGAGGAATAAGGCACGGCTTGTAGCTCAAGGCTACACACAGGTTTTGAAGATCCAAAGAATCCTAACAAAGTCTTCAGACTCAACAAGGCCCTCTATGGCCTCAAGCAGGCCCCACGGGCGTGGTATGATACTTTGAAGGAATTCCTCATGACGAAAGGCTTCAAACCCGGTTCACTCGACCCTACTATTTTCACTAAATCTTATGATGGTGAATTGTTTGTGTGCCAAATATATGTTGATGATATTATCTTTGGTTGTACTGACCAATGTTATAGTCATGAATTTGCCTATATGATGAGTTAAGAATACCAAATGTCTATGATGGGAGAGTTGAAATTCTTCTTAGGTCTTCAAATTCGTCAACAACGCAATGGAATATTCATATCTCAGGAGAAATACCTCAAGGATGTACTGAGGAAATTCGGCATGCAAGATTGCAAAGGCGTCAAAATCCTATGCCCACAAATGGCCATTTGTGCACTAAAGAAAATGGTATTGACTTCGATCATAAGGTATACCGCTCCATGATTGGTTCTTTATTGTACTTATGTGCATCTAGGCCAGATATAATGCTTAGTGTTTGCATGTGTGCCCGATTTCAAGCTACACCGAAGGAATCACACTATAAGGCTGTGAAGCATATTCTTCGATATCTAGCTCACACACCAACCCTTGGATTATGGTACCCCAAGGGCTCGACTTTTGATCTCATTGGATATTCTGACTCTGACTATGCTGGTGATTGTGTGCACCGCAAGTCAACATATGGTACATGTCATTTCCTCGGACGATCTTTGGTCTGTTGGTCCTCGAAGAAACAGAATTGCGTATCACTATCTACTGCTAAAGCTGAGTACATTGCCGCTGGTTTGTTTGACACGAGAAAAATCTTAAAGGCACTCCGGTAGAAAGGAAGAGAAGGAGTATGGATTTCTCTCATGCGCCTGGTAAAAAGAAAAAAAATGCGGGCGTGCCAGTGTACCGTAGTGCACAAAGAAAAGTGATACGGGAAACAAGTATTTCATTTATCTCTTTGGATGAACGAAATTACAAGATCCCATAAAAAATGATTGCGCTCCGTGGCCTACTAGCGCGGCCTACCTGACTATGGTGATGTGCGGTCTCCTGGTTCCTGGGGCCTCGAAAAGCTCCCGGTTAATTACCCCCGCGGGTTGCTCCACGAGATACCTCCGATTAAGCCGTGTGGTCGTCTTCGTCGCCTTCGCTTCGTGTTCTCCATGCATGATGATGCTAGTGTGTGTGTGGTGTGGACGGCGGCAAAGCCTGTGTCCTCGTCGGTACACGTGCCGCTCAAAACATGGCTTTGTGCTGGCCATGTTCGCCCTCGCTGTCGCGCCTCGTCGGTCTTGACAACGTTGATGTAGTTGGTGTTGAAGTTGCATGGGTCCTGCTCTGCTCGGACTTCTTGACGATGTAGCAGCTTCGTCGGGTATGCAAGGGGTTCGCCTCGCGGGAGTATTCTTATGGAGACCGGCGTCGGTGAAAAACCAACGCTCGCTCGGATCGGCATTGCCGGTGTGGTTGGCGCCTCGTCTCAGCTGAACGCCATGTTTACGACGATCCTCCAAGACAAGGGCACCGCCTCACAGGGCCATCAGGAGTTAGTGTTGGTGAAGTCAAGTCGCCTCCTCACCATCACGCCTCGTCTTCATGGGCTTCGTGTCGCAAATAGCACCATGTAGTGGTAAGGGTTGGTGAACCCACATCATTGCGTAGTGCCATCCTCTTCGCATCGCGGGCTCCGTGTTGCGGGCAGCACCGAGGGCGTGTGTCATCTCCATGGCTCCGGGTCATGGGCTCCATCTTGATGAGGTAGACATTGGTAGTTTCCTCCTTGCGAGCTCCACGCCACAATCCTTCGCAGTACCGGGTTGATGTTGGCGACGTGCGTTCTCTTGGTGAGCTCCGCGCCGCCATCCACCGCGGCACAACAGCGGCATCCTTGCGAGCTCCATGCCTCCGTCCTCCATGGCATTGGTTTGGTGATATTGGCAATGGTGTCGTCTTGGCGAGCTCTGCGCCGCTATCCACCGCGGAACAGCGGCGCCATCGTTGCGAGCCTCCACGCCTTTGTCCTCCATGGCACTGACATGATGAAGAAGAAGACAGGTGTCGTCCTAGCGAGCTCCACGCCACGATTCTCCGTGGTACCGGGTGTTTGCGATGGGCGTCGTCTTGGCGAACTCTGCGCCTTCAGGCTCCAGCTTGACAAAGTGGATGTCGGCGGCATCCTCAATGGGCGCCACGCCTCCGTCCTCTAGCTCCAACATGACGAAGTGCATGGCGAGCATCCTTCTTGTGAGCTCCCCGTCACGATCCTTGCGGCACCGGGTTGATGATGTTGACATTGGCGTCATCTTGGTGAAATTCATGGCGCCATCCACCACGGCACGGAGGCGGGATCCTCCCGAGCCTCCACGCCTTCGTCCTCCATGGCGCCGGCTTGATGAAGTTGACACTGGCTTCGTCTTGGCGAACTTCGCGCCACGATCCACCGCGGCACGTCGGCGCCATCCTCGTAAGACTCTCCACCTTCGTCCTCCATTGCGCCAGCTTGATGAAGAAAACGAGGGCGTCATCCTAGCGAGCTCCATGTCGCCATCCATGGCGGCATCCTCGCGAGCCTCGTGCCTTCGGGGCTCCAGCTTGACGAAGTAGACGTCGTCGGCCTCATCACCAAGGGCGTACACCACAAAGGAGTCTAACGGGCTGCACGCCGGCAGCCCCATTGGTATTGCCATCGTCTTCAACGGCATCCTTGCAGAAGGTGTCGGCGGGCTGCTAGATTGCATGCTCCACCAATATGGTCTTCGGTGCCGATTGTGTGATGACTTGCTCGTGTGCATGAATGTTGTATGCCAAGGAGAAACAACAAAATAGATGCATTAGTTCAAAGTCTCACCCTCGGAGAATGTGTGCTTCATCATGGCACCTCCTGGACTACGTTTGTTGGAAATATGAGCAATTTACCAAATGATTTTATTAACATAAATACTAGATAAAGCATGACTAATATAGTAGAGATAAAACAACTCATGCGTTATGATAGAGAGAAGGTAAATAGCTTCTGCATATATGAACCGTAGCCTATCATATCTAAAGCAGACAGTATAGCAAGTAGCATATATGAAGTAGAACCTATCATGTGTAGGACAAGGACTAGAACAAGGAACTGTGGCAGAACCTATTGTTGGAAATATGAGCAATTTACCAAATGATTTTATTAACAAAAATACTAGATAAAGCATGACTAATATAGTAGAGATAAAACAAGTCATGCGTTCTGACAGAGAGAAGGTAAATAGCTTCTGCATATATGAACCGTAGCCTATCATATCTAAAGCAGACAGTATAGCAAGTAGCATATATGAAGTAGAACCTATCACGTGTAGGACAAGGACTAGAACAAGGAACTGTGGCAGAACCTTTAACAGGAAAGAGAAGAACACATACGAGACAGCAGCAGCAGAAGCGCTGGACTTGGGGTCGGTGTCCTCGTCTGCCATGTCATCGAGGAGGTCGTGGACGTCGGGGAAGAAGTCGTCGTCGGGGAAGTAGTCGTCGGCGACCGGATCATCCGTGATGAAGCAGCCAGTAGTCGCGCTGAGCGCTCCCCAAAAACCTTATCACCCTTCCCCCGTACAGGACTCAAAAGGTGCGGTTTTGGAGGCCTACTGTCCCGACCTGCGTTGCACGCTGCAAGACGGGATGGGGAAGAACGTAGCAGCAGCACAGTGGTCGGAACTTTGTGGCGAGAGGAAGAGGAGCTTCTGTTGTGTCTCTCTGGAGAGGAGCGACCTCTCTTATATAGGCACAGGAGAAGGATGGGAAGAGGCTGCGGCAGGAGGTGAAGCAACAAAGGGAGACGAAGCGAACAGGCAGCAGCCGAAGAGGCGCGCCGTTCGAATTCAGTGTCCACTACAGAAAACGTTTCAACTCCCACGTGACCTTTCGTATACCCGTCGTGCGTGGCAAAAATTTAGATATCGGCTCGGCTCATTCCCGCAACCCGCGGCGTGTCGTGACGAGGCGTGGCGTGGCGTGGCGAGGCGGGCGGCGGAGGAGGAGCGCGCGTGGATATCCCTCTTGTTCTCATGCTCGTACAAGTGGGGAAAGAACCTCCCTTATAAGGAGGTCCAACTCCCACTAAACTAGAAATGTGGGAGTAAATTTTAGTAGTATCCCTTGCCTTGCACAAATGGGCTAAGTGGGCCTCTAGGATTTATTAGGAATTTCTGAAATAGTTATTGGGCTGCCCAAAATAGACTAAATTCCAGCAATCCCCCACCAAATCCCAGAGGCACACAGAAATTTGCCTTTGGTTCCAAAACACTGTTTTATATACGGGTACTGCAGTGGAGACTGTTAAGTTGAACTTCCACCTAGAACTCTATGCTACACTAGTAAGCAACTTGAACAGTGGACTGGGCCTTGAACTGCAAGTTTTCTGCGAATCTAGCTTCACATAAAGCCTTGACCGATACGTGGCTACCGTGGATCTTCCTCGCGGGTGGAGCTTATGCGTCATACTCCGTGACCTTTCATGAGTTTACTAGAGAGAACCCTACTCTCATAGATTGCGAAGTTTGACAACTAGACTCATATAGGTGTGTTCTTCAAAAGATGTTCTGCAGGATAACATCTCTGCTTAAATAAGCCATTTAGAACACATTAAGATATACATCAACCTGCCATGCAGATTAGGAGAGTATTGCATCTTCATGGAGTGGTATTGTGAATAGTAAGGATACTCTCCTCTCAGTTGACCAACAGCTTGTCTTCCACATCTAATTCACGGGATCTCCGATCACAAAGAATAGGTTACCACTGTGAACAACTCATATTGTGGGTCTCATACCCATCTCCCTCGATGCATTATCTATCACATTACGTGATAGACCCTTGGTAAAAGGATCTGCCAGATTTTTAGATGTTTGGATATAATCAACGCAATAACTCCGGAGTTTTTCATTTTCCTGACAGACTTTAACCTTCTCTGAACGTGTCTTGATGACTTCATGTTATCCTTTGAGCTGCTCACTTTCGTGATCACAGTTTGATTGTCGCAGTTCATAAGGACACCCGGTACAGGTTTCTCAACAACCGGCTAGTCATTCAAGAGCCGGCGAAGCCAATCTGCTTCAACTGTAGCTGTATCTAGTGTTGTGAGTTCTACTTCCATTGTTGACCTCGTTAAGATGGTCTGCTTGCAAGACTTCCAAGAAACAGCGCCACCTCCATGAGTGAATACATAACCGCTCGTGGCCTTTATCTTATCAGCATCAGAGATCCAGTTTGAGTCACTATACCCTTCAAGCACCTTTGGATGCCTGGTGTAGTGAATTCCATAATTTGCAGTGCCTTTCAAATAACGTAGAACTCTTTCTGGAGCTTTCCAATGCACATCTCCTGGTTTTGAAACAAACCGACTCAGTTTGCTAATAGCAAAAGAGATGTCAGGTCTTGTAGCACTGGCTAAGTACATAAGCGAGCCAATAATCTGAGAATACTTCAATTGGTCTCTAGCAATTCTTCAATTCTTTCGAAGCAACACACTAGCATCATATGGTGTTGGAGAGGGCTTGCAGTCACTATAACCAAAGCGACTCAAGATCTTTTCCACGTAGTGAGATTGAAGCAATGTAATCCCACCATCATCGTCTCTCAACAACTTGATGTTCAGAATGACATCAGCCACTCCTAAATCCTTCATCTCAAAACAACGAGATAGGAAATCCTTGACCTCCTTAATAACATTTAGATTGGTTCCGAAAATCGGTATGTCATCAACATACAAGCATAGGATAACTCCCTCGCCCCACCATGGCGATAGTACACACATTTGTCAGCTTCATTCACAACAAAGCATGCAGCTGTTAAAGTTCTTTCAAACTTCTCATGCCACTGTTTGGGTGCTTGCTTAAGTCCGTACAAAGACTTCAGCAACTTGCACACTTTCCCTTCCTGACCATCTAGTACAAACCCATCTGGTTGTTCCATATAAATTTCCTCGTCCAACTCTCCATTTAGGAAAGCAGTCTTAACATCCATTTTATGAACGAGAAGACCATGCGAGGCAGCTAGTGAAATTAGAACTCGAATAGTGGTCAGTCGAGCCACAGGTGAGTAAGTATCAAAGAAGTCTTCACCTTCCTTTTGGGTATAACCCTTAGCCACGAGCCGAGCCTTGTACTTTTCAATAGCACCATCAGGACTAAGCTTCTTCTTGAATACCCATTTGCATCCTATAGGTTTGCACCCATAAGGACGATCAGTTATCTCCCAAGTTTCATTCGCCAAGATGGAATCCATCTCGCTATGAACCGCTTCCTTCCAGTAGTCAGCATCTTCAGATGCATAGGCCTCTGAAACAGAACTGGGAGTGTCATCTATGAGGTACACAAGAAAATCATCACCAAAGGACTTTGCAGTCCTCTGTCTCTTGCTCCTAATAGGAACTTCATTGTTCTCCTCCACGGGACTTTCAAAGTGTTCCATCGAAATTGCAGGTTCGGTAATTGTAACTTGTTCCTGCTTCGATGAACTAGGCATCTCCTGATTAGATGAGGTAGCCATATCCTTCATGGGAAAGATATCTTCAAAGAAAGTCGCATCATTCGACTCCATGATCGTACCAACATGCATGTCAGGTACCTCATATTTTAAAACCAAGAATCTATAGCCAATGCTATGAAAAGCATATCCCAGGAAAACACAATCCACAGTCTTTGGTCCAAGCTTCCGCTTCTTTGAAATTGGAGAATTGACTTTCGCCAAACAACCCCATGTTCGCAGATAAGAGAGTTTTAACCTTTTCTTCTCCCATTCCTCGAATGGAGTTATCTCTTTGTTTTTTGTGGGGACTCGATTCAGGACATGACATGCTGTCAATATCGCCTCCCCCCACCATGCCTTGGAGAGACCCGATGTGTCTAACATGGCGTTAACCAAATCAGTTAGAGTACGGTTCTTTCTTTAGGCCACCCCATTTGACTGAGGTGAGTAGGGAGGCGTCCTCTCATGGATTATACCATGTTCCGCACAAAAAGCATCAAACTCATTGGAAAAATACTCTCCACCACGGTCGGACCTGAGCCTCTTGATTTTCTGATCAAGTTGGTTTTCCACTTCAGCTTTATAGATCTTGAAAAATTTCAAAGCCTCATCCTTAGATTTCAGAAGATACACACGGCAGTATCTAGTGGAGTCATCAATTAACATCATGAAATATTTCTTTCCACCTTTTGTCAACACACCATTCATTTCACATAGATCTGAATGTATGAGCTCTAGTGGTGCAAGATTTCTTATTTCTGCAGTCGTGTGAGACTTACGAGGTTGCTTAGCTTGCACACACACTTGACACTTAGATCGCTTGACAGTGCAACCAAAGTTAACATGACAAAGACGTGAATGCCACACATTGGATTCACTATTGTTGCAAATATGATTAACAACTTTATTGCAAACGTCTGATAAGGATAAACGAAACAAGCCTCCTGACTCATAGCCTTTACCAACAAAGGTTCTATACTTGGATATTACAAATTTATTCGAATCAAATACAAGCTTGTAGCCATCTCTACACAGAAGAGATCCGCTAACAAGATTTTTATTGATGGAGGGGACATAATGCACGTTCTTCAGCCGCACGATCTTCCCCGAAGTAAACTTCAAATCGACCGTGCCAACACCACAAACAGAAGCACTTGAACCGTTGCCCATCAGCACGGTTGAAGTCCCTGCGGTCTGATAAGACGAAAACATGGAAATATCACCGCACACATGCACATTAGCACCCGTGTCAATCAACCAGTCAGGAGAATGACATACTGAAAGAATAGTGGGAAATATACCATACCCAGCATCCTTCATGTCAGTGTCTCCAATGACAACATTAGCGGTCTTGCCGCCTTTCCTAGGATGACGCTTGTCATAGCGATTAGGGCAACTAGGAGCCCAATGATCAGGATCCCCACACACATGACAAGCACCTTTCTTCTTTCCATTCTTCTTCTTGAAGTTCGTGTGTTGCACAGCCTTGTTCTTCCCATCAAACTTTGCTTTTCCATCAAACTTGCCCTTGTTCTTGAACTTGTGGGGCTGGAAGTTTTGCTTCTGTACCACATTGGCACTAGATCCTCCCTCAACACCTCGAGCACGTGTGTCCTTTGCTCTCTCCTTTTCTTCCACATCAAGAGTGCCAATGAGATCCGGGACGGAAAACTCCTGCCTCTTATGCTTCAGCAAGGTAGCAAAGTTCCTCCATGAAGGGGGAAGCTTAGTGATGATACCTTCGGCAACAAACTTGTCAGGTAGCATACAACTGAAGTGCTCAAGTTCTCTAGCAAATGACTATATCTCATGAGCGTGCTCAACCACGGAGCGCTCTTCAGTCATCCTGTAATCATAGAATTGCTCCATGATGTACAGCTCAGTGTCAGCATCCGAGACCCCAAACTTGGCCTCGAGTGCATCCCACATATCTTTTCCATTATCAATTGACGCATAAGCATCAACTATGTTCTCACCAAGAACACTCACGAGAGCAGCCTTAAACAGAGTATCCATTTTCTGAAAAGCTTGTGCCTGTTGAGCATCAAGCTCTCCTTCAGGTTTGCCGAGGGTGGCGTCATAGCAACTCATGGTTTGAAACCACAAGACTGCTCTCACGCGCCACCTCTTATAGTGGATACCCTCAAACATAGGAGGTCTCATGGAAGCAGCAAAACCACTTGGGGTAAATTGCCTATAATAAGGTTTTTGGATTGTTGGAAATATGAGAAATTTACCAAATGATTTTATTAACAGAAATACTAGATAAAGCATGACTAATATAGTAGAGATAAAAAAAGTCACGCGTTCTGACAGAGAGAAGGTAAATAGCTTCTGCATATATGAACCGTAGCCTATCATATCTAAAGCAGACAGTATAGCAAGTAGCATATATGAAGTAGAACCTATCATGTGTAGGACAAGGACTAGAACAAGGTACTGTGGCAGAACCTATTGTTAGAAATATGAGCAATTTACCAAATGATTTTATTAACAAAAATACTAGATAAAGCATGACTAATATAGTAGAGATAAAACATGTCATGCATTCTGACATAGAGAAGGTAAATAGCTTCTGCATATATGAACCGTAGCCTATCATATCTAAAGAAGACAGTATAGCAAGTAGCATATATGAAGTAGAACGTATCATGTGTAGGACAAGGACTAGAACAAGGAACTGTGGCAGAACCTTTAACAGGAAAGACAAGAACACGTACGGGACAACAGTAGCAGAAGCGCTGGACTTGGGGTCGGTGTCCTCGCCTGCCATGTCGTCGAGGAGGTCGTGGACGTCGGGGAAGAAGTCGTCGGCAACCGGATCGTCCGTGATGAAGCAGCCAGTAGTCGTGCTGAGCGCTCCCCAAAAACCTTATCACCCTTCTCCCGTACAGGACTCAAAAGGTGCGGTTTTGGAGGCCTACTGTCCCGACCTGCGGTGCACGCCGCAAGACGGGATGGGGAAGAACGTAGCAGCAGCGCAGTGGTCGGAACTTTGTGGCGAGAGGAAGAGGAGCTTCTGTTGTGTCTCTCTCGAGAGGAGCGACCTCTCTTATATAGGCACAGGAGAAGGATGCGAAGAGGCTGCGGCGGGAGGTGAAGCAACGAAGGGAGAAGAAGCGACATAAAACGTTTCAACTCCCACGTGACCTTTAGTATACCCGTCGTGCGTGGCAAAAATTTAGATATCGGCTCGGCGAGGCGTGGCGAGGCGGGCGGCGGAGGAGGAGCGCGCGTGGATATCCCTCTTGTTCTCATGCTCGTACAAGTGGGAAAAGAACCTCCCTTATAAGGAGGTCCAACTCCCACTAAACTAGCAATGTGGGACTAAACTTTAGTAGTATCCCTTGCCTTGCACAAATGGGCTAAGTGGGCCTCTAGGATTTATTAGGAATTTTTGAAATAGTTATTGGGCTGCCCAAAATAGACTAAATTGCAGCAGCGTTTTCTCCTTCCTCCTTGCTCTTCTCAATGACGCCGGATGGCGGGATGAGGTGCTGGTCTGATGGATGTGCTATTGCGTGGGTTTGATGTGCGCGTGATGGCGGCGATGTGGTGGCTGGATGTGTTCGGGTGTGGTGTTGCGTGTGTGGTGTGTTGGCTCCTCTCCTCTATGTTGAGGCCTTGCCTCTATATATAGGCGGCCGGCCGAATCAGATTTCTTGGCCCGTACATCTTGCGTCGTTTGGCAGGTCATCTTATCTTTCCTTTTGTATGACTTTCTTGATGCGAACATGTGTGTCCTTTCCAAAATGATCAAAGGCGGCTACTTTTGTTTCCAAATTTTGCCGACTTGCCAATTGTGCATTGCTCCTTGTACAAGTTGATCTTCGATACGAGCTAAGTAAAATAAATCCTGATGTCGCTTCTACACCTTCCTTCTGCTAGAACCTTTCCGTTTGAGCCTGCAAAAAGAAAGGAAGACATTTTGCCTACATGTGATTATGGGCCTGGCTCTCATCGGGTAAATACGTGTGTGTGTCGTCCGGCCTGCGAATACTCCAGCATGTATGCATGCGTACGTGACTGCCGCGTATAATCTACCAAAAGAAAATACATGCATGCTACCTTACGTTTACGTGTGCATCTAAAGATATAAACTTGCCCTCCAGTGCAGTACGAGGCAAACTTAACTTGGATGCATGTGCAAAATTAAACCAAAGACCAGCTAGTACAGGAGTGGGCTATTGTACAGGTACACGTATATGCATGGTTTGAGGCTTGTGGGTATTCGGGTATATACGGGCGCGAGCTTGCCGGCCGGCCGAGACACACGAGTACATACATATAGCATATAAATACTAGTCCAAGGCAAAACTCTTCGCGCACACGCAAACCCCCTATATTTATTTTTGAACGTGCATGCATAAGCTATGTACATATGATTATAAGCCCAATCTCACACGTACATTACATGTGCCAAAAAAAAGTCAAAGATAATCATTAGTAAAGAAAAATATCCATCGAACAAATGCCCCCTCACCAAATAAAGTTCGAGCGTGAAGCGATCGAACTTAGTTTGGTGAAAAAATTTTCTTCTGTAGCGAATTGGCGCATCAACATGTGTGCAGCCTAAAGAGGTATTGACCCGAGGTTCGTGATATTGAGCATTGTCCCGAAGATCATTAATTGATAGTAATGTAAATTAGTGTAGGCATGTCCATCCACACATGTGTTCTCTAGGGTGCTCGTTGGATCATATAATAAGCACGATGCCGATCAATGAGGCAAACCCTATCTCGTCTTCATTCCGTGGCAAAACATCATGCCTTGTCCTGAAAACAAAAAGAGTTTTTTTTTACCAATCTCGTTGCGACCGTCTAGCTGCTACGGTGCCAGCCGACTTGATTGGAGGATTTCACAGATTCACGCTGGCCGCACTGGCACGTTGCACTGCTCCCGTGATCTCTTTGTGTTGATGTAGGCGAGGCATCGGTAGACCGTCGATAACTCCCCTTCGTTGAGCGAACCGTCACACCATCCATGGTGTGACAATTCTGGTGGTGCGCCGGGACGCCATCGGCCTTACGAATAATTGAGGGGTTGACATTGCCCCCATGCTTCATTGTTGTTGGAGATGGGGTTGCGGAGACGAATCGGCTCCACCTTCATGAGTGCAAGTGTTGCCTTCTGTCGCCCATCGTGCATGTAGGTGTAGACCATTGGTTGTCGGGCTGTCGTCGGTGTTGTCAGGGACGCATGGGTACTGCTGCACCCAAACACCCAGGACGTAGTTCGATGTAGCGGTTGTCGTCAGAATGCCATCGACGATGACAGGGAGTGTCTCTCCATGGCTGCAAAAGATGTTGGAGGAGCACAACTAGGAACACGAAATAAAAACAGGCGACAAAGAGAGGGGGAAAAAGGTCGGGGGTTTTAAAACGTTGGCTTTCCCGTTATACACCAGCTATAGGAGTGATATCCGAGAAGGCTAACGAAGGACTTGTCATTGGGAACCGTCGAAAGACCTTGACTTTTGCAACTCAACAACTTAAATAGTTTTGGTGTACGTGTATGAACACGTCATGTTTCGGGATGCTTCCAGAGGCAACAAAAATTCATACTCTAGCCCATCATCATACTGAGGGCCCCCACAGCTCAACATGCCCCCTACACACGCCCCATGAGCCTAGAGACTTGGGTGTGATAAGTTCAGGGTAAATGGTTTTGGGACAACGGCTTGGCGATTTTTCTTCATGCATATTGACGGGTGGTGAACAGCTACCTCCCGCCTTCCTTCCAGTGGGTTCCTTACTGCTTGGGACCGCTTGATTGCTTCTTGGACTGTTGGGATTTTCTTTCTTGAATTTGCTTCTTGGACTTTAGGAATTTCATCTTGATTGCTCACACGGATGATTGATTGGCCGCGGACTTCATGGACTTGTTTTGACATTCAGCTCAAACTTCTTGAGGACTCTTCTTCCGGGATTTCTTGGGGACCCACCTTGGGAACTTGGAAGGGAACTGTTCACCTCTGTGGACTAGGAAAAACCCTCTAGCACATTATCTGGGGCTTCTGGTGGCGCACCCCAGGGTTGCCATGTGACTACACACCAAACCAACTTGCGTTGGGTCAGGCAGCCATTCATGATCTTTTCCTATGGTCTTCCCTAGGGTGCGAGCCTCTGTGAACACGAGGCATGCCAGGAAACATGAAGAGCGCGGGGTTTCAATACTCAGAAGTGCCCAAGTAATCCTCTCCGCTGCCTCCGGAAGCATACACCTAGTACGTGTCATGCATTGTGGGTGTAGGAGCCGCTCCACCTGCAAATCGACACATTGTGCCGCCCTCCAACAAGTCCTAGGGTAGCCAAAACTTCAATCAACAGCATAGTGTGATAGGGGGAAGCCATTTTTTTGTTGGACTTAGTCCGTCAAAAAATGGGGAAAACTAGATATATCCACGAAATGCTAAGGAGAATGCATCATGTATTCGAAAGCCCACAGAAAAAAAAGTTTCCCCAATGAAAATCCAAAAGGCAACAAAAGAGGCAAAATTAAAATAGGAACCTTCCATTGATTGGGGCATAGGTCGGACTCCCTAGGAATCGACGAGCTGGTATGCTCCCCCGTCGTAGACTTGCTTGATGACGTATGGTCCTTCCCACTTTGGCTCAAACTTGCCCTTCGTCCTGTGCATCACAATGATGGGCCGCCTGAGCACGAGGACCAACTCGCCTTTTCGGAAGACACGATTCTTGACGAGCTTGTCGTAAGCTCTCACCATATTCTGGCAGTAAAGCTCCAGGTTCTGTAGGGCATGAAGTCACCCCTCTTCAAGGGCATCGAGCTCCTAGAATCGCAATTGTACCTATTCGTCTTGGGTGATCTCATCTTGAGAGCCACACGCAAAGAGGATAGTTGGACCTCCAGTGGAAGGACCGCCTCACCCCCATAAACGAGAGAAAACGGAGTCGCCTGTGTTGGGGTACGGATCGTGACGCGGTACGCCCATAAGGACTCGAAGAGATGGTCATGCTAGTCTCTGTTGTTCCTGGTCACCGTCTTCGTGAGTATCTTGTTGAGCCTCTTGTTGTGTCCGCCTTGTCGGTGTCAGACTGGATGACTTGCCTTTGCCTTGTCGGGCCCCAGCAAGATATGGATTGCTTCATCGGAGAATGACATGTCGGTGGAGTATAGCTTCACCTCGCCGGTGCTAGGAGGATGTTGATAATGTGCATCGGTGTGGATGTTGGGGTAGATGTGAACGATGTTGCCACCTCAAGAAGCGGCAACACAAGGTCAGCATGAAACCATGCAAGGCGGCCTTGGACGGGCTTCGTGTCAGCAAAAGTGTAGAGATTGAGATCCGCCTCAGTGGCGGCGTAGAAGGCGCGCCTGCCTTGGGCAAGCTCTGTGTTGGTATAGATGTCGCCCGCCTTTAGGTGAGGTCTATGTCGGCGACGGGGTAAACGTAGTTCCCGCCTTAGGAAAGCTCCTTTTGATGTATATGATGACCTTAGGTATGTTCAACAACATAGATTGCACGACACCTTGGGTGTGCTCCGCGTCGACGGCACTATAGACCGAGCCCTCCCCGGGCCAAGCTCCGCGTGGACGGTAGTGTCGACCAAGCCTCGCTTCTGGCAAGCTCCACGTCGATGCTGGTATAGATGGTGCCTCAACATCGATCGACTGCGTGTCAATGGCAGTGTAGGTGGCCCGCCTTGGGCAATCTCCATATTGTGGGTGGTTGACGGCGCCCCGCCTCGAATGAGCTTCGCGGTGGTGTAGAAGATGTCTGCCCTTTGGCGAGCTCCGTGTCGACCACGATGCAAAAAGTACGTCAGCCTCGGGCAGGATCCGAGGACATGTAGATGGCACCCGACTTTATGCGAGCTCCATGTCGACGGTGGTGTAGAATGTGCTCCACCTTCAAGCTAGCTCCGCATTGGTAGCAACATAGAAGGTGCCCCATCTTCACCGAAATTTGTGTCGACTGAGGTGAAAAAGGATCCCCGCCTAGCTGAGCTTCGTGTTGACGGAGCTAGACGGCGCCCCGCCTTGTGGTCACTCCATGTCGGCGACGACAATGTCGATGGAGTCCCTCCTTGGGCAAGCCCCGCGTTGAAGGGAGTGTAGATGTCGCTCCACCATGGGCGCGAGCGTTGCAAATGGCAATACGTGCAACGGAGATTCATGTTGACGGAGGTGTAGACAGCGCCCCGCCTTAGGGTCACTCCATGTCAGCGACGATTTTGTCGATGGAGTCCCGCCTTGGGCAAGCCCCGCGTTGAAGGCAGTGTAGATGTCGCGCCACCTTGGGCGTGAGAGTTGCAAATGGCAACACGTGTAATGGAGACTCATGTTGACGGAGGTGTAGACGGCGCCCTGCCTTGGGGTCACTCCATGTCGGCGACGGCGATGTCGATGGAGTCCCGCCTTGGGCAAGTTCCGCATTGGTGGTGGTGTGAATGGTGCCCCACCTCGGGCGAGCTCCATATCAACAATGGTGTGGATGGCACTCCATCTTGGCCGAGCCTCGTATCACCTCGGACAAGCCCCAGTTGGAACCTGCATTGACGACCCTTCGCCTGGAGAGAACGAGGTGGCACATGGTGCCGAGTGGATGATGCAGCCCTGTCCTCCTTCACCTGGAGTGGTGGTCGAGCTGCCCTCCTAGGGCGGGAAGCATGTAGTGGTGGAAGTGTTTGTCATGGAAGTCCCATGGCCGCCACCGTTGAGTGGGTTGAGGGTTTCTCTCATCGTCTTGATGTCTTGACCATCGTTTCCAACATGAGGGCATGTTAGGATGCCCCCACTTGTGTTGAGTTGGTGAAGACTGCCATTCAGACGTGTTAATGATGATGACTTGGTGATTGGCACCTCATCCTACCCGCAACCATGAGCCTCCGCGGGTTGTGGGAGATGGCCTCCAAGCCTTCAGGTAGCTTGACCTTGGTGCATCGTGGTGTTGGTGTTGGCGGCTCCGAGTGGGAGACGAGATGCGTAGCGGCGTGAAGCGATGCCGCACTTGCCCTCCCGTTGGCATTATTAGCGCAGAGGCATTGAGTGCCTCCACGTCTCCATGGATGTCCACTCATGTTGCCCCCTTTAATAGGGCGACACTGGAGGATAAACTCACGACGCTCCTTCTTCGTCATGGGGGTCGTCTGCCTTTGCACCTTCTTGGACTATGCAAGTACATGGACTTGGTGTATGTAGACCTTGGCACCGAGCTCGAAGACCATGTGAGAGTCCATCATGATCTGCATATTGGGAGAGGGTGAAGACAATTCCGACGACCACAACGAAGTAGAGATGGGAGGAGAACCATGTCCCACCGGGCGTGCCAATTTGTTTGACACGAGAAAAATCTTATAGGCACTCCGGTAGAAAGGAAGAGAAGGAGTATGGATTTCTCTCATGCACCGGGGAAAAAGAAAAAAAATGCGGGCGTGCCAGTGTACCGTAGTACACAAAGAAAAGTGATATGGGAAACAAGTATTTCATTTATCTCTTTGGATGAACGAAATTACAAGATCCCATAAAAAATGATTGCGCTCCGTGGCCTACTAGCGCGGCCTGCCTGACTATGGCGATGTGCGGTCTCCTGGTTCCCGGGGCCTCGAAAAGCTCCCGGTTAATTACTCCCGCGGGTTGCTCCACGAGATACCTCCGATTAAGCCGTGTGGTTGTCTTCGTCGTCTTCGCTTCGCGTTCTCCATGCATGATGATGCTGGTGTGTGTGTGGTGTGGACGGCGGCAAAGCCCGTGTCCTCGTCGGTACACGTGCGCTCAAAACATGGCTTTGTGCTAGCCATGTTCGCCCTCGCTGTCGCGCCTCGTCGGTCTTGACAACGTTGATGTAGTTGGTGTTGAAGTTGCATGGGTCCTGCTCTGCACGAACTTCTTGACGATGTAGCGGCTTCGTCGGGTATGCAAGGGGTTCGCCTCGCGGGAGTATTCTTATGGAGACCGGCGTCGGTGAAAAACCAACGCTCGCTCAGATCGGCATTGCCAGTGTGGTTGGCGCCTCGTCTCGGCTGGACGCCGTGTTTACGACGGTCCTCCAAGACAAGGGCACCGCCTAACGGGGCCATCGGGAGTTAGTGTTGGTGAAGTCAAGTCGCCTCCTCGCCATCACGCCTCGTCTTCATGGGCTTCGTGTCGCAAATAGCACCATGTAGTGGTAAGGATTGGTGAAGCCACGTCATTGTGTAGCGCCATCTTCTTCGCATCGCGGGCTCCGTGTTGCAGGCAGCACCGAGGGCGTGTGTCATCTCCATGGCTCCGGGTCGTGGGCTCCATCTTGACGAGGTAGACATTGGTAGTTTCCTCCTTGCGAGCTCCACGCCACAATCCTTCGCAGTATCAGGTTGATGTTGGCGACGTGCGTTGTATTGGCAAGCTCCGCGCCGCCATCCACCGCGCCACAACAGCAGCATCCTTGCGAGCTCCATGCCTCCATCCTCCATGGCATCGGTTTGGTGATATTGGTGTTGGTGTCGTCTTGGCGAGCTCCGCGCCGCTATCCACCGCGGAACGGCGGCGCCATCGTTGCGAGCCTCCACGCCTTTGTCCTCCATGGCACCGACATGATGAAGAAGACGACATGCGTCGTCCTAGCGAGCTCCACGCCACGATTCTCCGTGGTACCGGGTGTTTGCGATGGGCGTCGTCTTGGCGAACTCCGCGCCTTCGGGCTCCAGCTGGACGAAGTGGATGTCGACGGCATCCTCAATGGGCGCCATGCCTCTGTCCTCTAGCTCCAACATGACGAAGTGGATGGCGAGCGTCCTTCTTGTGAGCTCCCCGTCACGATCCTTGCGGTACCGGGTTGATGATGTTGACATAGGCGTCATCTTGGCAAAATTCATGGCGCCATCCACCATGGCACGGCGGCGGCATCCTCCCGAGCCTCCACGCCTTTGTCCTCCATGGCGCCGGCTTGATGAAGTTGACACTGGCGTCGTCTTGGCGAACTTCGCGCCACGATCCACCGCGGCACGTCGGCGGCATCCTCACAAGCCTCTCCACCTTCTCCTCCATTGTGCCAGCTTGATGAAGAAAACGAGGGCGTCGTCCTAGCGAGCTCCATGTCGCCATCCACGGCGGCATCCTCGCGAGCCTCACGCCTTCGGGGCTCCAACTTGACGAAGTAGACGTCGTCAGCCTCATCACCAAGGGTGGCCACCACAAAGGAGTCTAACGGGCTGCGCGCCGGCAGCCCCATTGGTATTGCCATCGTCTTCAAAGGCATCCTTGCAGAAGGTGTCGGCGGGCTGCTAGATTGCATGCTCCACCAATATGGTCTTCGGCGCCGATTGTGTGATGACTTGCTCGTGTGCATGAATACTGTATGCCAAGGAGAAACAAGAAAATAGATGCATTAGTTCAAAGTCTCACCCTCGGAGAATGTGTGCATCATCATGGCACCTCCTGGACTGCGTTTTCTCCTTCCTCCTTGCTCTTCTCAATGACGCCGGATGGCGGGATGAGGTGCTGGTCTGATGGATGTGTTGCTGCGTGGGTTTGATGTGCGCGTGATGGCGGCGATATGGTGGCTGGATGTGTTCGGGTGTGGTGTTGTGTGCGTGGTGTGTTGGCTCCTCTCCTCTATGTTGAGGCCTTGCCCCTATATATAGGCGGTCGACCGAATCAGATTTCTTGGCCCGTACATCTTGCGTCGTTTGGCAGGTCATCTTACCTTTCCCTTTGTATGACTTTCTTGATGCGAATGTGTGTGTCCTTTCCAAAATGATCAAAGGCGGCTGCTTTTGTTTCCAAATTTTGCCGACTTGCCAATTGTGCATTGCTCCTCGTACAAGTTGATCTTCGATACGAGCTAAGTAAAATAAATCCCGATGTCGCTTCTACACCTTCCTTCTACTAGAACCTTTCGTTTGAGTCTGCAAAAAGAAAGGAAGACATTTTGCCTACATGTGATTATGGGCCTGCCTCTCATCGGGTAAATACGTGTGTGTGCCGGCCGGCCTGCGAATACTCCAGCATGTATGCATGTGTACGTGGTTGCCGCGTATAATCTACCAAAAGAAAATACATGCATGCTACCTTACGTTTACGTGTGCATGTAAAGATATAAACTTGCCCTCCAGTGCAGTACGAGGCATGTAATAAACTTAACTTGGATGCATGTGCAAAATTAAACCAAAGACCAGCTAGCACAGGAGTGGGCTACTGTACAGGTACACGTATATGCATGGTTTGAGGCTTGCGGGTATTCAGGTATATACGGGCGCGAGCTTGCCGGCCGGCCGAGACACACGAGTACGTACATATAGCATATAAATACTAGTCCAAGGCAAAACTCTTCGCGTACACGCAAACCCCCTATTTTTATTTTTGAACGTGCATGCATAAGCTATGTACATATGATAATAAGCCCAATCTCACACATACATTACCTGTGCCAAAAAAACTCAAAGATAATCATTAGTAAAGAAAAATATCCATCGAACATGGTTCTTGATGTGCTCAATTGCTATGGATGAAGCAAACTGTTAAGGACTACGGCGTCAACATGAAGAATGTGCCTCTCTTCTGTGACAATGAGAGTGCCACCAAGATTGCTCACAACCCAGTTCAGCACTCGAAGACAAAGCACATTCAGATTCGTCATCATTTTCTTCGTGATCATGTGTTGAAGGGCGACATTTCTATTGAGCATGTGAAGACTGAAGAACAGCTAGCCGATATCTTCACAAAGCCCTTGGATGAGAAGAGATTTAGCAAGTTGCGGTGTGAGCTAAATATCCTAAAATCTTCGAATGTTCTTTGAAAAGTACACTCATCCTAACACTTATGCAAAATTGATGACTTAGATGTGCAACACATGAAGAAACGTTTTTCTTCAATTCAATGAATAACAACACTCTTAGTGTGAAGAAATTAACGAAGAATTTGATTCTCAAAACCCTACGATAATTGTACGCGGTGTCTGAAATCATCATTCTTATACGGTGGGTCACGCCACCACCAAAAGTTGAAATTCCTCAATTATTCATATTCTTCAACTTTGCATTGTCTTCACTGTTTCCGTCGTTTTTCTTCATTGACTATATATATATATATATATATATATATATATATGTGTGTGTGTGTGTGTGTGTGTGTGTGTGTGTGTGTGTGTGTGTGTGTGTGTGTGTTTATGTCCTCTACAGCATTCACTTATTGCTAATTCTTCAAGTTAGTTTTCTGCTAAGTGAATGTGATCGGACCCTTCCCCCTCTATGCTATACTCAACCCAATCTATTCACGAATTCTTCATGTGTGTTCTATTTGAAACTTGTTCAAAATCTTCACTGTGTCCTTGTCAGCTGAAGAAATTGCGAACGGAACTTTAAACCCTATCTTATCTAAATTTTCGGCTTTGCCGCTCAAACCATTCCGCATCCCACGTTATACTTATGCACTCATCCACGATCTAACACGATCTCCACCTCTCACTACGTGGGTGACACATGTCAAGCGAATGAGAAGGGTCAAGGGCACGTTCGTCCAATTTCTTCAGGCGAGCAGTTTTTTCACCGTGGCTATAAATACCCCTCATTCCCTTCCTCACTTTTTTTACTCTGCTTGACCTCTCTCCAGCTCGAGCTTCTCAAACCCTAGCGCCGTTGCTACTTCATCGCCGCCGGTGAGGAAGAGCTTCACTGCCTCGACCTCGTCGCCGATGTACTCGCGCCGACCGCGGAAATCTTCACTCCGCCGCTGCCGTAGCCGTCTTCCTCCGCCAAGTTAGGGCGTGGAAGATCTGCACAGACAAACTTCACATCTCCTTACTCCAGTTCGTCGTGTTCTTCGTCCAGGGTAATTAAAAGTTACTTTTACTACCCTTGTTGATTCGAATGATTATCTTCAAAATCTTCAAAGGTGCTTTTTCTTCATAGTTTCACACACTAAACACCTCACAAGTCATCTGTTCTTGATTCGTTTCTCTAAGCATCATTTTTCTTTAAGATTCCTCAATTGTGTGGATTTTCGATCTATACAACTCTGGAACCTAAGACAAAGAACGCTTAGTTAAATTCTTCAAGACTCATCTGGTCAAATTCCTCAAACTTGTTCTTTTTGAAAAACCCTCTGAGAACGCATATGACCTCTCCAAATTCCTCGCAATTATACTCTGTTCACAGGTACACATGTCAGCTGCTGAATCACTAGGTTCTCATCAACTTAACTCATTTGCCGTGTTCCTCGAAGAAAAGTTGCATACTTCTTCAGAGAATTCAATTGTCCAAATTCCTCAACTAAAGAAAATGGCTGACGGTAAGAAGCTACAGAAGGGAGGAAAGAGGCCTGAGATCAATACAGCGTTTGAGATCCCTGATGAAATATATGCTGGGTACTGCACACCTACTGAGAAAACCAAGAATGAGCGCAAGGTGCGCATTCAGAAAATAGAAAGGAGATGTGCAAGAGAGTGGAGGGAGTGCAGGTATGTAACGCCAAAGTACATGAAGAAATTCGCACTCAATCCTCCATGCCCAAGAGCTCCATTGGCACCTGGCCAAATCGTTGATCCCACCATCCTCAAGCGCGGTGAGGACTATCCTGATGAATGGGCCAAGCGCCAAGCCAAGTTGGCTAAGCAAGCCAAAGAAGAAGTGAGGAAATTCAATGAAGACTCTGCTGCTGCTGCCTCTGCTGAGGCCTTTGTTGTCAAGCCAAAGAAGGCTATGTCAAAGAAGCCTGCGCGCAAGCCAAGTGCTTCACCAACAATGCCCTCAAGGCCAAGTTCCTCAGCAATGCCCTCACGGCTAGAATCCTCAAAGCCCTCACGGCCAATTCCTCATGCTACTCCTATTCCTCCAAAGTCCTCAGCTCCTCCGCCAAAGCCCTCAGCTGTTCCGACTAAATCCTCAGCACCTGTGCATCTCGCCTCGTGTCAAAGGACTGCGGGCATCTCCATTGCCTCACGTGTCTCAACTAGTTCCTCAGCTGCACCAAGTTCCTCAACTGGCCCTCACTGTTGAAGACAAAGGCCACTGCTGGACGAGGTCCTCGCCCAAGTCCTGAGAAGAAACAAGTCATTTTCCAAGTGTCGTCTGAAGAAGACGAAGCTGATGATGATGAACTTGCAAAAATCATCAAAGACAGGCAAGTCAGGGCCGCTAGAGCCAAAGGATCAGAGGTGCCACTGCTTTTGGATCCCAAGTTGATCCTCGACTACATTGATGTCTGGCACAAGGACCCCAACACTCCCATGCCTGACTTTAAGCTGACTCCTGGCCAAAGTCACATGCTGGCCCACTTCATTTAAGAAGAAAAGTGGAAATTTGAGAAGGTCAGGCAGATCAAGAAAGTGCAGTACAAGAAAGAGCGCTATCTGAAGAAAAACATTGTCTCTATGACAACTGAAGAACTTGTCACTATCCAGACTGAGATCAAGAAACTCAGTGATGACTTTGACGCATATCGCGCTGATTGGCTTGGAGCCAAGGTTCGTTTTGTGAAACTTGCGGATAACTTCACTTCCAATGTTGCAGCCCCAACGCAACAGGAAATTCCTCAGGCTGAAGCATCTGCTCAGCCTATCGAAGAAAATGCCAGCACCGCTGATGACAATCAGATTGCTGAAGAAAATGTGAGTTCCAGGGCTGATGACTGCATTCCAGCCACTGAAGAAATTGCCAGGGCACCCACTAGTGGTGCGCCTGAAGAAACTGAAGAACTCAGGGCAACTGCATCAGTTGTGCCTGAAGAACATCAACCAGATTCCTCAGCTGCTCCTGCACCAACTTCAACTCCAATCCTTCCATCTGCATCAGATGTGAAGAAGACCGAGGCTGCAGAGCGTGCTGCAGTGAAGAAAAGGAAAGCATTAATTGCTTCAGATTCTTCGGCTCCGAAGAAAATGAAGCCTATGACAAGTTCATTTGCAAATCCGATTGATGTTGTTCCCATCCCCATCAGGCCATCAAAGGACCTTGTTCCTTTTGATGAAGAATATGTGATCCCCAGCGAATCTGATAAAGAAACTCCTTCTGCTGCTTCGTCTGAACCGTTGGATGAAGAAATTGAAGTGGATGCGATCCCTTCAACACCTATCATCTCCTCGCCTATGCCTCAGTTCACAGCTGAAGAGGCTGGCGTTGAAGAAATGGAAGATGAAAATGTGGACGTTGGCTGCTCCACACCCGTAATCAGTGATGAATTCTGGGAAAGTCAGCATCCAAACTCTCCAATGTTCACCCCTCTACAGCAAATTCCTTAGTCCCCCACACAAACTGTACAAATGGGCTCTGAAGAAACTCATCCCACTGCATCTGTCCATGAGGAAATTCCAGCCACTAGCGTTGAAGAAACTGCTGCTGCTGAACAACCAACGACGCAGACTGCCACTAAGGAGGAACCAGAAATTCCTCAGCCTGAAGAACATGCGATTGAGATTCCTGAGGTCGTGATGCAACTCACTGACACTCCTCTGCCGAAGCCAAAGGATCCATTCTCACGCAAGCAAAAGTTGAAGGCTGGTGATTTCTTCGGCGAGCACGTATTCTTCGAAGATTACAACCCATATAACTCTGCTCGCATTAGGAAGAGGCATTTCTGGACTGCTAGTCAAGCCAACTTCTATTCCTCGGTGATGTTCAAGAAGGAGACGATCTTCTACCATGAGCATATTCCTCACGTGGATATGAAATCTCTGCCGTGCTTCGCACTAGTCCTTAGTGTTCTTCACGACGCTGGACTGCTAAACTTTTGCTCTGACATCTGCGATTGGAATGAAGAACTGATTCTTCAATTCTATGCAACGCTGCACATCACCGGAGATGCTGAAGATGTGAATTCATGGGTGCTGGACTGGATGTCTGAAAACACTCACTACACTGCACCAGCCTCTGAATTGCTTCGTGCTCTACCACTCAGTCCTCCCCTTAAAGAAGATCGCTGCATCTATAGTGAACCTGAGCTCACACATCATTACATGCAGGTGCTGATGAAACCTTTGAAGCCAGGTCAAGCACCAAGAACCAAATTCCTCATGAAGGAATTGTTGTACGTGCCTAGAGCTGTCTATCGTATTCTTATGAGGACAATCAGTCCTATCAAAGGCCACGACTCATCTGATGAGGAAATTGTTGGCATCATGAAGAATCTGGTATTCAACATCGTTCATGGCATTCCTGTCAATTATCACGATTTCTTCATGAGGACTATGGCCAATGTTGCACTGTCTCCGTTTGAGCTGAAGCCTTATGCACCTTGAATTATGAGATTCCTCAGGACAAGGTCTTCACTCAAATACAAAGCTGATTTCCAGAATCACCTCAGCTACTTGCCCCCAATTGAAGTCTTCAAGCAGACATATTCCTAAGTTGATGGAAAGGGCAAGGCGCCAGCTGTAATAGATGAAGGCATTCGTCCATTGGATGGTCAGTTTCGCAAAGCTGCATCTTATTCCACCAATGATGACTCTGCCGCACATGACTCTGCCAATGCACCCAAGTCCACTGCTTAAGCCACTGCTCCGCGCGTGATGACTGACCGTGAACTTCTGCTTAGTCTTCACCAGAAGGTGGATCGAAATCACAAATGGGTTAAGCGTCAGTTTAGTTCACTTCTTCACAACATGACTGCCACACACAATGCAGTGAAGAAAAACCACTACTACCTCCATCAAGTCTTTGATCGCACCTGGGCAATCCTGTCACATCTGTATGGTGAAGAAGATCTGAGGAACATGGGTCTCAAAGAAGATTTTGATTGGTCTGCACCTCCACCGAAGAAATTCAAGAAGGTCAAGGTTCCTTCTCTGGTGGCCAGCTCATATTCTTCATCGCGCGACACTGATGAAAATGAAGACTTGAACGACACTGTGGCAGGCCCTACTACAACAAACGACCCCAACAATGCTGGCGCTCCTTCATCAACTTGATATTCTTCAGGGGCGTTAATCCTCATATTCGATCCTTTTGGTCATTTGATGACAAAGGGGGAGAATTTTGAGTTAGTCTTCAAGCGGGTCTTTCTATATGGGCGTTTTTTGTTAAGTTACAACTCTCATTCTTCTGAGACTTTATTGGATCGAGTTGTAAACTTAAACCCGATGGTGCTCTGATACTTTTGATATGTTTTGCTGCATGCTTATTCCTCATATATGCTAATGCACGCATGCTGAATTACATCAGTCACCATATTTCATCATGCATTTCAAATTGTTCTCTGTTATATGTCAAATGTGTGTATGAATTACAAGATATAGGGGGAGATCTCCATGATTCAACTCTTCAAGTGTGCATTGCTTCAAAAGCAAATTCCTCATTATGCACATCTTCAGGGGGCGTTCTTCTATATCTTGCAATCAAATTCCTCAATATCAGTAGTTACACTTCATATGTTTATCCCCGTTGAAAACTTAACCTATATTGTCATCAATTACCAAAAAGGGGGAGATTGTAAGTGCATCTAGTGCCCCTTAGTGATTTTGGTGTATTGAAGACTTATAGGTTAAGGGACTAATGTGTTTGTGAGTGTACACAGGTCTATAAGTCTATGAGGAGCTTGATATTTACAGAGAAAGTCGACCCCTAAAAATGAAGTTCTTCGACTGAAGACTTTGGATCACTTAAGACTTTGAAAGTGAAGAAATTGGTGTGACCTTGAAGACTTGGTATTCGTTCGAGGAACATGAAGCGTGAAGACTTTTGTGAAGGGGGTCGGGGAAATACTAAGGAAAATTTCCACGTGATGCTCAACTCAAAATCCTACACCTACCAATCCCTTTGAGTGAAGCCATTGGAAATCTCATACAATTCAGTCAATTTCTTCAGTGACAGAGACGAAGTTCTTCTGGTCTCTGAGGAATTTGTCCTGACTGAGGAGTTAGGAATTCGCCAGTGCGGATTGCCTACACAGTGAGGAACATGATAACCCTGAGGATTTTGCTACTCAAAATTCCGACCGTTGCTGTGCTATGCGCCAGCTGTCCCAATCTATCTATCCACCTAACGGTCTTATCATTGAAGAGCATTTATGTCTTATCATGTCGGGCTGCTCCCTAGGCTATAAATAGCCGCCCCCTACAACCACTAGTTGGTTGGCTGCTCCAAGAGAAACTGACACTTGTCATTTGATAGCAACCCATCCTCCGAGGACTTTGAGCGAAAATCATCAAGTGAGGAAAAACCAAAAACCCAAAACCCAAACACCTACAAACCCCAAGTGATTGAGCATCACTGAAGAGATTGATCCTGCGTGGATCCAACGCTTGTTACCTTTGAAGACTGTGCTTCTTCCAGACGGTTAGGCGTCATGGTCTAGAGCATCCAAGAGGAATTGTGGATCGCCGAGTGACCAAGTTTGTGAAGGTTTGGAAGTCGCCTGAAGACTTACCACGAGTGATTGGACGAGGTCTGTGTGACCTTAGTTCAAGGAGAATGGTGAGTACTGGGTGTCCTGAGTTGCATGTTTAGCACTGGGTGTCCGGGACTGTGTGTCCTCGAGTTTAAATACTCAGCCGCTCCAACCAGACATACAACTGAGACAGCAGTTGGAACTGGTCTACCAAATCATTGTCTTCACCAAGCTTACTGGTTCTATTTCCTCAACTCTTCCATTTCCTCATAACTGTGTTGTGTGCTTATTCATATCTGTGTTTTAAGACTTTAACTGAAGACTTTCTTAATTTCCTTAGTTCAATTTCTTCAGTCTGTTTGTCTTCATCCTGTGTTATCCTGTGTTTACGCTTCCTGTACTCTGTGCCTGTCTTCATTTCATCATGATGACTATGCTTGTCTTCTGTTATGTTTACTTTTGAGTACTTATTCCGCTGCTAGTAGTTCTTCGCTAAGGAATTTCCTCACCGGCAAATTCCTCAGTGAAGAATTTCATAAAAATCGCCTATTCACCCCCCTCTAGTCGATATAACGCACTTTCAGCTCTCTCCACGAATGAAGAGTGGGTGGAGGGGTATGTTGGGGAACGTAGCAGAAATTCAAAATTTTCTGCGCATCACCAAGATCAATCTATGGAGTAATCTAGCAACGAGGGGAAGGAGAGTGCATCTACATACCCTTGTAGATCGCTAAGCGGAAGCGTTCAAGTGAACGGGGTTGATGGAGTCGTACTCGTCGTGATCCAAATCACCAATGATCCTAGTGCCGAACGGACGGCACCTCCGTGTTCAACACACGTACAGCCCGGTGACGTATCCTACGCCTTGATCCAGCAAGGGGAGAAGGAGAGGTTGGGGAAGACTCCATCCAGCAGCAGCACGACGGCGTGGTGGTGGAGGAGTGTGGTACTCCAGCAGGGCTTCGCCAAGCACCGCAAGAGACGAGGAGGGAGAGGGGTGGGGCTGCGCCAAGAAGGAGATGTTCTCATGTGTATGGCAGCCCAAAACCTCAAGTATATATAGGGGAGGGGAGGGGCTGCGCCCCCACCTAGGTTTCCACCCCTAGGGGTGGCGGCCAGCCCTAGATCCCATCTAGGGGGGGCGGCCAAGGGGGGAGAGAGGGGGGCGCACCACTAGGTGGGCCTTAGGCCCATCTGAGCCTAGGGTTTCCCCCTTTTCCCTTCTCTCTTCACCTTGGGCCTTGGTGGGGGCGCACCAGCCCACCTGGGGCTGGTCCCCTCTCACACTTGGCCGACGCAGACCTTCGGGGCAGGTAGCCCCACCTGGTGGACCCCCGGGACCCTCCCGGTGGTCCCGGTACATTACCGATAGCACCCGAAACCTTTCCGGTGACCAAAACAGGATTTCCCATATATAATTCTTTACCTCTAGACCATTTCGAAACTCCTCATGACGTCTGGGATCTCATCCGGGACTCCGAACAACATTCGGTAACCACGTATATCTATTCCCTATAACCCTAGCATCATCGAACCTTAAGTGTGTAGACCCTACGGGTTCGGGAACCATGCAGACATGACCGAGACAACTCTCCGGCCAATAACCAACAGCGGGATCTGGATACCCATGTTGGCTCCCACATGTTCCACGATGATCTCATCGGATGAACCACGATGTCAAGGATTCAATCAATCCCGTATACAATTCCCTTTGTCTAGCGGTACGATACTTGCCCGAGATTCGATCGTCGGTATCCCGATACCTTGTTCAATCTCGTTACCGGCAATTCTCTTTACTCGTTCCGTAACACATCATCCCGTGATCAACTCCTTGGTCACATTGTGCACATTATGATGATGTCCTACCGAGTGGGCCCAGAGATACCTCTCCGTTACACGGAGTGACAAATCCCAGTCTCGATTCGTGCCAACCCAACAGACACTTTCGGAGATACCTGTAGTGAACCTTTATAGCCACCTAGTTACGTTGTGACGTTTGGCACACCCAAAGCACTCCTAAGGTATCCGGGAGTTGCACAATCTCATGGTCTAAGGAAATGATACTTGACATTAGAAAAGCTTTAGCAAACGAACTACACGATCTTCGTGCTAGGCTTAGGATTGGGTCTTGTCCATCACATCATTCTCCTAATGATGTGATCCCGTTATCAACGACATCCAATGTCCATGGTCAGGAAACTGTAACCATCTATTGATCAACGAGCTAGTCAACTAGAGGCTTACTAGGGACATGGTGTTGTCTATGTATCCACACATGTATCTGAGTTTCCTATCAATACAATTCTAGCATGGATAATAAACGATTATCATGAACAAGGAAATATAATAATAACCAATTTATTATTGCCTCTAGGGCATATTTCCAACAGTCTCCCACTTGCACTAGAGTCAATAATCTAGTTCACATCGCCATGTGATTAACACTCACAGGTCACATCATCATGTGACCAACATCCAAGAGTCTACTAGACTCAATGATCTAGTTCACATCACTATGTGATTAACACTCAAAGAGTTCTGGGTTTGATCATGTTATGCTTGTGAGATAGGTTGTAGTCAACGGTTCTTGCCATATTCAGATCCCTATGTATTTCGCAAAACTTTATATCGTAGATGCTGCTACCACGTTCCACTTGGAGCTATTCCAAATTGTTGCTCCATTATACGTATCCGGTATCTCTACTCAGAGCTATCCGGATAGGTGTTAAGCTTGCATCGACGTAACTCTTTACATCGAACTCTTTATCACCTCCATAACCGAGAAACATTTCCTTATTCCTCTAAGGATAATTTTGACCGCTATCTGGTGATCTACTCCTAGATCACCTTTGTACCCTCTTGCCAGACATGTGGCAAGGCACACATCAGGTGCGGTACTCAGCATGGCATACCGTATAGAGCATATGACAAGAGCATAGGGGATGACCTTCGTCCTTCCTCTTTCTTCTGCCATGGTCAAGCTTTGAGTCTTACTCAACTTCACACCTTACAACTTAGGTAAGAACCCCTTCGTTGACTGATCTATTTCGAACTCCTTCAAAAACATGTCAAGGTGTGCGTTCTTTGAAAGTATCATCAGGCGTCTTGATCTATCTCTATAGATCTTGATGCCCAATATGTAAGCAGCTTTATCGAGGTCTTCGTTTGAAAATCACTCTTCAAACAAACCATTTATGCTTTCCAGAAATTCTACATTATTTCGGATTAACAATATGTCATCCATATATACTTATCAGAAATGTTGTAGTGCTCCCACTCACTTTCTTGTAAATACAAGTTTCGAACAAACATTGTATAAACCTAAAAGCTTTGATTACTCCATCAAAGCATATATTCTAACTCCGAGATGCTTGCTCTAGTCCATAGAAGGATTGCTGGAGCCAGCATACCTTTTAGCATCCTTAGGATCGTCAAAAACTTTTATTGTATCACATACAACTTTTCTTACGAAAACTTGGTAAGAAAACTTGTTTTGACATCCATCTGTAAGATTTCATAATCAAAAAATATAGCTAATGCTAACATGATTCCGACGGACTTAAGCATCGCTACGGGTGAGAAATTCTCATCGTAGTCAACTCCTTGAACTTGTGAAATGACTCTTTCCGACAAGTCGAGCTTCATGGACGGTAACATTACCGCCCACGTCTGTCTTCTTCTTAAAGACCCATTTATCTCAATGGCTTGCCGATCATCGGGCAAGTCCACCAAAGTCCATACTTTGTTCTGATACATGGATCCTATCTCGGATTTCATGGCTTCTAACCATTTGTCAGAATACGGGCCCACCATCGCTTCTCCATAGATCGTAGGTTCATTGTTGTCTAACAACATGATATCTAAGACAGGATTACCGTACCAATTAGGAGTAGTACATATCCTTGTCGACCTACGAGGTTCGATAGCAACTTGATCCGAAGCTTCATGATCACTATCATTAACTTCCTATTCAACAGACGTAGGCGCCACAGAAAACATCTTTCTGTGTTGCGTCACTCTCTGGTTGAACTAAAGGTTCGACAACCTCATCAGGTTCTATCTTCTTCCCACTCAATTCTTTCGAGAGAAACTCCTTCTTGAGAAAGGACCTATTCTTAGCGACAAACAATTTGCCCTTGGATCTGAGATAGAAGGTATACCCAACTATCACCCTTGGGTATCCTATGAAGATGTGTTTGTCCGCTTTGGGTTCGAGCTTCTCCGGCTGAAGCCTTAAGCATCGCAGCCCCAAACATTAAGAAATGACAACTTTGGTTTCTTACCAAACCATATTCTTACGACGTTGTCTCAACGGACTTAGATGGTGTCCTATCTAAAGTGAATGCAGCTGTCTCTAACACATAACCTCAAAATGAAAACGGTAGATTGATCATAGATCACACCATATCTCATAAGGTTCGATTACGACGTCCGGACACACCATGACCCAGTGGTGTTCCAGGTGGCTTCAACTGTGAAACAATTCCACAATGTCTTAAGTGATTGCCAAACTCATAACTCAGAAAATCCCCTTTTGATCAGATCGGAGGAACATGATCTTATTGTTATGATGATTCTTAACTTCACTCTGAAATCGCTCGAACTTTTCAAACGTTTCAGACTTGTGCTTCATTAAGTAGATATACCTATATCTACCCAAATCGTCAGTGAAGATGAGAAAATAGCGATATCCACCGCACGCTTCAATTCTCATTGGATCACACGCATCAGCATGTATGATTTCCAACAAGTCACTTGCCCGTTTCATTGTACCTGAAAACGGGGTCTTAGTCATCCTGCCCATGAGGCATGGCTCGCATGTGTCAAGCGATTCAAAATCAAGTGACTCCAAACATCCATCGACATGGAGTTTCTTCATGCATCTTACGCCAATATGACCTAAGCGGCAGTGCCACGAGAAAGTGGTACTATCATTATTAACTCTACATCTTTTGGCGTGAACATGTGTATTACCACGACCGAGATTCAATGAACCATTCACATAGGGTGCATGACCATGAAAGGTATCATTCATGTAAATAGAATAACCATTATTCTCTAACTTAAATGAATGACCGTATTGCAATGAACATGATCTAATCATAGTCATGCTCAACGTAGACACCTGATAACATTTATCTAGGTTCAATACTAATCCCGAAGGCAGATGGAGCGTGCGATGGTGATCTCATCAACTTTGGAAACACTTCCAACACACATCGTCACCTCTCCCTTAGCCAGTCTCCGTTTAGTCCATAGCTTTTGCTTCAAGTCACCAATAATAGTAACTGAATCGGTATCCAATACCCAGGTGCTACTAGGAGTACTAGTGAGGTACACATTAATAACACGTATATACTTTGTTGAAGTTGCCAGCCTTCTTATCTACCATGCATTTGGGGTAATTCCGCTACCAGTGACCGTTCCCCTTACAATAGAAGCAATTAGTCTCGGGTTTGGGTTCAACCTTGGGTTCCTTCACTGGAGCGGCAACTGGTTTTCCATCCATGAAGTTTCCCTTCTAGCCCTTGCCCTTCTTGAAACCAGTGGTCTTGTTAAACCATCAACACTTGATGCTCCTTCTTGATTTCTACCTTTTGCGGTCTTAAGCACCGTGAACAGCTCCGGGATCAACTCCATCCCTTGCATGTCATAGTTCATCACGAAGATCTAGTAACTTAGTGATAGTGGCTAGAGAACTCTATCAATCACTATCTTATCTGGAAGTTTAACTCCCACTTGATTTAAGTGATTGTAGCACCCAGACATTCTGAGCACATGCTCACTAGCTGAGCTATTCTCCTCCATCTTGTTGGCAAAAGAACTTGTCAGAGGTCTCACACCTCTCAACACGGGCATGAGCCTGAAATCCCAATTTCAGCTCTTGGAACATCTGATATGTTCTATGGCGTTCAAAACGTCATTGGAATCCCGATTCTAAGACGTAAAGTATGGTGCACTAAACTATCAAGTAGTCATCATGATGTGTCTGTCAGGTGTTCACAACATCCACAGACGATGTTGTAGGGGTTTGCACATTGAGCGGTGCATCAAAGACGTAAGCCTTCTATGTAGCAGTGAGGACACTCCTCGGACTACGGACCTAGTCCGCATCAGTGCTTACAATATCTTTCAACTTGGTCTTTCTCTAGGAACGTATTGAAACAGGGAGCTACAACATGAGCTATTTATCTACAACATATTTGCAAAGACAATTTAGACTATGTTCATGATAATTGAGTTCATTTAATGAACTCCCACTCAAATAGACATCCCTCTAGTCATCTAAGTGAAACATGATCCGAGTCAACTAGGTCGTGTCCGATCATCACGTGAGACGGACTAGTCAACATCGGTGAACATCTTCATGTTGATCGTATCTTCTATACGACTCATGCTCGACCTTTCGGTCTTCTGTGTTCCGAGGCCATGTCTGTACATGCTAGGCTCGTCAAGTCAACCAAGTGTTTTTGCTGTGTAAATCTGGATTACACCTGTTGTATTCGAACGTTAGAATCTATCACACCCGATCATCACATGGTGCTTCGAAACAATGAACCTTCGCAATGGTGCACAGTTAGGGGGAAGACCTTTCTTGAAATTTTAGTGAGGGATCACCTTATTTAAGCTACCGTCGTTCTAAGCAAATAAGATGTAAAACATGATAAACATCACATGCAATCAAATAGTGACATGATATGGCCAATATCATTTTGCTCCTCTCGATCTCCATCTTCGGGGCTCCATGATCATCGTAGTCACCGGCATGACACCATGATCTCCATCATCATGATCTCCATCATCGTGTCTTCTTGAAATTGTCTCGTCATCTATTACTTATACTACTATGGCTATAGCTTTAGCAATAAAGTAAAGTAATTACATGACATTTATGTTGACACTCAGGTCATAAATAAATAAAGACAACTCTTATGGCTCCTGCCGGTTGTCATACTCATCGACATGCAAGTCGTGATTCCTATTACAAGAACATGATCAATCTCATACATCACATATATCATTCATCACATCCTTTTGGCCATATCACATCACAAGGCATATGCTGCAAAAACAAGTTAGACGTCCTCTAATTGTTGTTGCAAGTTTTTATGTGGCTGCTATAGGTTTCTAGCAAGAACGTTTCTTACCTACGCGAAAACCACAACGTGATATGCCAATTTCTATTTACCCTTCATAAGGACCCTTTTCATCGAATCCGATCCGACTAAAGTGGGAGAGACAGACACCCGCTAGCCACCTTATGAAACTAGTGCATGTCAGTCGGTGGAACCAGTCTCACGTAAGAGTACGTGTAAGGTCGGTCCGGGCCGCTTCATCCCACGATGCCGCCGAATCAAGATAAGACTAGTAACGGCAAGCAAATTGACAAAATCGATGCCCACAACTGCTTTGTGTTCTACTCGTGCATAGAAATTATGCATAGACCTAGCTCATGATGCCACTGTTAGGGAACGTAGCAGAAATTCAAAATTTTCTACGCATCACCAAGATCAATCTATGGAGTAATCTAGCAACGAGGGGAAGGAGAGTGCATCTACATACCCTTGTAGATCGCTAAGCGGAAGCGTTCAAGTGAACGGGGTTGATGGAGTCGTACTCGTCGTGATCCAA
The DNA here is from genome assembly GCF_002162155.2 of Triticum dicoccoides. Taxonomy (NCBI): domain Eukaryota; kingdom Viridiplantae; phylum Streptophyta; class Magnoliopsida; order Poales; family Poaceae; genus Triticum; species Triticum dicoccoides. The sequence goes on from NC_041390.1 coordinate 186,083,178, forward strand.
ATCACCGATGATCCTAGTGCCGAACGGACGGCACCTCCGTGTTCAACACACGTACAGCCCGTTGACGTCTCCTACGCCTTGATCCAGCAAGGGGAGAAGGAGAGCTTGGGGAAGACTCCATCCAGCAGCAGCACGACGGCGTGGTGGTGGTGGACGAGCGTGGTACTCCAGCAGGGCTTCGCCAAGCACCGCAAGAGACGAGGAGGGAGAGGGGTGGGGCTGCGCCAAGAAGGAGATGTTCTCATGTGTATGGCAGCCCAAAACCTCAAGTATATATAGGGGAGGGGAGGGGCTGCGCCCCCACCTAGGTTTCCACCCCTAGGGGTGGCGGCCAGCCCTAGATCCCATCTAGGGGGGCGGCCAAGGGGGGAGAGAGGGGGGTGCACCACTAGGTGGGCCTTAGGCCCATCTGAGCCTAGGGTTTCCCCCTTTTCCCTTCTCTCTTCGCCTTGGGCCCTGGTGGGGGGGCGCACCAGCCCACCTGGGGCTGGTCCCCTCTCACATTTGTCCCATGCAGCCCTCTGGGGCAGGTAGCCCCACCTGGTGGACCCCCGGAACCCTCCCGGTGGTCCCGGTACGTTACCGATAGCACCCGAAACCTTTCCGGTGACCAAAACTGGACTTCCCATATATAAATATTTACCTCCGGACCATTCCGGAACTCCTCGTGATGTCCGGGATCTCATCCGGGACTCCGAACAACATTCGGTAACCATGTATATCTATTCCATATAACCCTAGCGTCATCGAACCTTAAGTGTGTAGACCCTACGGGTTCGGGAACCATGCAGACATGACCGAGACAACTCTTCGGCCAATAACCAACAGCGGGATCTGGATACCCATGTTGGCTCCCACATGTTCCACGATGATCTCATCGGATGAACCACGATGTCAAGGATTCAATCAATCCCGTATACAATTCCCTTTGTCTAGCGGTACGATACTTGCCCGAGATTCAATCGTCGGTATCCCGATACCTTGTTCAATCTCGTTACCGGCAAGTCTCTTTACTCGTCCCGTAACACATCATCCCGTGATCAACTCCTTGGTCACATTGTGCACATTATGATGATGTCCTACCGAGTGGGCCCAGAGATACCTCTCCGTCACACGGAGTGACAAATCCCAGTCTCGATTCGTGCCAACCCAACAGACACTTTCGGAGATACCTGTAGTGAACCTTTATAGCCACCCAATTACGTTGTGACGTTTGGCACACCCAAAGCACTCCTACGGTATCTGGGAGTTGCACAATCTCATGGTCTAAGGAAATGATACTTGACATTAGTAAAGCTTTAGCAAACGAACTACATGATCTTTGTGCTAGGCTTAGGATTGGGTCTTGTCCATCACATCATTCTCCTAATGATGTGATCCCGTTATCAACGACATCCAATGTCCATGGTCAGGAAGCCGTAACCATCTATTGATCAACAAGCTAGTAAACTAGAGGCTTACTAGGGACATGGTGTTGTCTATGTATCCACACATGTATCTGAGTTTCCTATCAATACAATTCTAGCATGGATAATAAACGATTATCATGAACAAGGAAATATAATAATAACCAATTTATTATTGCCTCTAGGGCATATTTCCAATAGGGTATATATAGCCTCCACACAAAAACTAACCGTTACACACAATTTACCAATCTCGGTGAGACCGAATTGAGAAACTCGGTCGGACCGATTTAGCAAACCTAGTGACCGTTAGGATTTTCGGTGGGACTGAGATGCAACTCGGTAGGACCGATATGGTTAGGGTTAGGGCATAACATAATCTTGGTGTGACCGATTACACAAACTCGGTGGGACCGATTTTGGTAATAAGCTAAACAGAGAGTTGGTCAGGTAAACTCGGTGGGACCGATTTGCTCATTTCGGTGGGACCGAAATGTTACAAAAGGGAAACAAAGAGTTTACATTGCAATCTTGGTGGGACCGATCGCTCATCTCGGTAGGACCGAAACGTTACGAAGGGAAACAGAGAGATTACAACCCCATCTCGGTGTGACAAGATCCCTATCGGTGAGACCGATTTGCCTAGGGTTTGTGGCAGTGGCTATGACATCTGAACTCGGTGGCGCCAGATAAAAAGAATTGGTGGGGCCGAGTTTGACTTTTGGTTTAGGTCATATGTGGATGTGGGAAGGTAGTTGAGGGTTTTGGAGCATATCACTAAGCACTATGAAGCAAGAACCTCATCAAGCAACACCTCATCCCTCCTTGATAGTATTGGCTTTTCCTATAGACTCAATGTCATCTTGGATCACTAAAATATAAAATGTAGAGCTCAGTGTCAGCATCCGAGACCCCAAACTTGGCCACTAGTGCATCCCACATATCTTTTCCATTATCAATTAACGCATAAGCATCAACTATGTTCTCACCAAGAACACTCAAGAGAGCAGCCTTAAACAGAGTATCCATTTTCTGAAAAGCTTGTGCCTGTTGAGCATCAAGCTCTCCTTCAGGTTTGCCGAGGGTGGCATCATAGCAACTCATGGTTTGAAACCACAAGACTGCTCTCACGCGCCACCTCTTATAGTGGATACCCTCAAACATAGGAGGTCTCATGGAAGCAGCAAAACCACTTGGGGTAAATTGCCTATAATAAGGTTTTTGGATTGTTGGAAATATGAGAAATTTACCAAATAATTTTATTAACAGAAATACTAGATAAAGCATGACTAATATAGTAGAGATAAAACAAGTCATGCGTTCTGACAGAGAGAAGGTAAATAGCTTCTGCATATATGAACCATAGCCTATCATATCTAAAGCAGAAAGTATAGCAAGTAGCATATATGATGTAGAACCTATCATGTGTAGGACAAGGACTAGAACAAGGAACTGTGGCAGAACCTATTGTTGAAAATATGAGCAATTTACCAAATGATTTTATTAACAAAAATACTAGATAAAGCATGACTAATACAGTAGAGATAAAACATGTCATGCATTCTGACAGAGAGAAGGTAAATAGATTCTGCATATATGAACCGTAGCCTATCATATCTAAAGCAGACAGTATAGCAAGTAGCATATATGAAGTAGAACCTATCATGTGTAGGATAAGGACTAGAACAAGGAACTGTGGCAGAACCTTTAACAGGAAAGACAAGAACACGTATGGGACAACAGTAGCAGAAGCGCTGGACTTGGGGTCGGTGTCCTTGCCTGCCATGTCATCGAGGAGGTCGTGGACGTCGGGGAAGAAGTCGTCGGCAACCGGATCGTCCGTGATGAAGCAGTCAGTAGTCGCGCTGAGCGCTCCCCAAAAACCTTATCACCCTTCTCCCGTACGGGACTCAAAAGGTGCGGTTTTGGAGGCCTACTGTCCCGACCTGCGGTGCACGCCGCAAGACGGGATGGGGAAGAACGTAGCAGCAGCGCAGTGGTCGGAACTTTGTGGTGAGAGGAAGAGGAGCTTCTATTGTGTCTCTCTGGAGAGGAGCGACCTTTCTTATATAGGCACAGGAGAAGGATGCGAAGAGGCTGCGGCAGGAGGTGAAGCAACGAAGGGAGACGAAGCGAACAGGCAGCAGCCGAAAAGGCGCGCCGTTCGAATTCAGTGTCCACTAAATAAAACGTTTCAACTCCCACGTGACCTTTCGTATACTCGTCGTGCATGGCAAAAATTTAGATATCGGCTCGGCTCATTCCCGCAACCCGCGGCGCTGAGCGGCGAGGCGGGCGGTGGAGGAGGAGCGCGCGTGGATATCCCTCTTGTTCTCATGCTCGTATAAGTGGGGAAAGAACCTCCCTTATAAGGAGGTCCAACTCCCACTAAACTAGCAATGTGGGACTAAACTTTAGTAGTATCCCTTGCCTTGCATAAATGGGCTAAGTGGGCCTCTAGGATTTATTAGGAATTTTTGAAATAGTTATTGGGCTGCCCAAAATAGACTAAATTCCAGCAGCGTTTTCTCCTTCCTCCTTGCTCTTCTCAATGACGCTGGATGGCGGGATGAGGTGCTGGTCTGATGGATGTGCTGTTGCGTGGGTTTGATGTGCGCGTGATGGCGGCGATGTGGTGGCTGGATGTGTTCGGGTGTGGTGTTGCGTGTGTGGTGTGTTGGCTCCTCTCCTCTATGTTGAGGCCTTGCCTTTATATATAGGCGGCCGGCCGAATCAGATTTCTTGGCCCGTACATCTTGCGTTGTTTGGTAGGTCATCTTATCTTTCCTTTTGTATGACTTTCTTGATGCGAACATGTGTGTCCTTTCCAAAATGATCAAAGGCGGCTGCTTTTGTTTCCAAATTTTGCCGACTTGCCAATTGTGCATTGCTCCTCGTACAAGTTGATCTTCCATACGAGCTAAGTAAAATAAATCTTGATGTCGCTTCTACATCTTCCTTCTGCTAGAACCTTTCCGTTTGAGCCTGCAAAAAGAAAGAAAGACACTTTGCCTACATGTGATTATGGGCCTGGCTCTCATCGGGTAAATACGTGTGTGTGTCGGACGGCCTGCGAATACTCCAGCATGTATGCATGCGTACGTGGCTGCCGCGTATAATCTACCAAAAGAAAATACATGCATGCTACCTTACGTTTACGTGTGCATGTAAAGATATAAACTTGCCCTCCAGTGCAGTACGAGGCATGTAATAAACTTAACTTGGATGCATGTGCAAAATTAAACCAAAGACCAGCTAGTACAGGAGTGGGCTACTGTTAAGGTACACGTATATGCATGGTTTGAGGCTTGCGGGTATTCGGGTATATACGGGCGCGGGCTTGCCGGCCGGCCGAGACACACGAGTACATACATATAGCATATAAATACTAGTCCAAGGCAAAACTCTTCGCGCACACACAAACCCCCTATTTATATTTTTGAACGTGCATGCATAAGCTATGTACATATGATAATAAGCCCAATCTCACACGTACATTACCTGTGCCAAAAAAAACTCAAAGATAATCATTAGTAAAGAAAAATATCCATCGAACAAATGCCCCCTCACCAAATAAAGTTCGAGCGTGAAGCGATCGAACTTAGTTTGGTGAAAACTTTTTCTTCTGTAACGAATTGGCGCATCAACATGTGTGCAGCCTAAAGAGGTATTGACCCGAGGTTTGTGATATTGAGCATTGTCCCGAAGATCATTGATTGATAGTAATGTAAATTAGTGTAGGCATGTCCATCCACACCTGTGTTCTCTAGGGTGCTCGTTGGATCATATAATAAGCACGATGCCGATCAATGAGGCAAACCCTATCTTGTCTTCATTCCGTGGCAAAACATCATGCCTTGTCCTGAAAACAAAAAGAGTTTTTTTTACCAATCTCGTTGCGACCGTCTAGCTGCTACGGTGCCATCCGACTTTATTGGAGGATTTCACAGATTCACGCTGGCCGCACTGGCACGTTGCACTGCTCCCGTGATCTCTTTGTGTTGATGTAGGCGAGGCATCGGTAGACCGTCGATAACTCCCCTTCGTTGAGCGAACCGTCACACCATCCATGGTGTGACAATTCTGGTGGTGCGCCGGGACGCCATCGGCCTTACGAATAATTGAGGGGTTGACATTGCCCCCATGCTTCATTGTTGTTGGAGACGGGGTTGCGGAGACGAATCGGCTCCACCTTCATGAGTGCAAGTGTTGCCTTCTGTCGCCCATCGTGCATGTCGGTGTAGACCATTGGTTGTCGGGCTGTCGTCGGTGTTGTCAGGGACGCATGGGTACTGCTACACCCAAACACCCAAGACGTAGTTCGATGTAGCGGTTGTCGTCAGAATGCCGTCGACGATGACAGGGAGTGTCTCTCCATGGCTGCAAAAGATGTTGGAGGAGCACAACTAGGAACACCAAATAAAAACAGGCGACAAAGAGAGGGGAAAAAAGGTCGGGGGTTTTAAAACGTTGGCTTTCCCGTTATACACCAGCTATAGGAGTGATATCCGAGAAGGCTACCGAAGGACTTGTCATTGGGAACCGTCGAAAGACCTTGACTTTTGCAACTCAACAACTTAAATAGTTTTGGTGTACGTGTATGAAGACGCCATGTTTCAGGATGCTTCCAGAGGCAACAAAAATTCATACTCTAGCCCATCATCATACTGAGGGCCCCCACAGCTCAACATGCCCCCTACACACGCCCCATGAGCCTAGAGACTTGGGTGTGATAAGTTCAGGGTAAATGGTTTTGGGACAACGGCTTGGCGATTTTTCTTCATGCATATTGACGGGTGGTGAACAGCTACCTCCCGCCTTCCTTCCAGTGGGTTCCTTACTGCTTGGGACCGCTTGATTGCTTCTTGGACTGTTGGGATTTTATTTCTTGAATTTGCTTCTTGGACTTTCGGAATTTCATCTTGATTTCTCACGCGGATGATTGATTGGCCGCGGACTTCATGGACTTGTTTTGACATTCAGCTCAAACTTCTTGAGGACTCTTCTTCCGGGATTTCTTGGGGACCCACCTTGGGAACATGGAAGGGAACTGTTCACCTCTGTGGACTAGGAAAAACCCTCTAGCACATTATCTGGGGCTTCTGGTGGCGCACCCCAGGGTTGCCATGTGACTACACACCAAACCAACTTGTGTTGGGTCAGGCAGCCATCCATGATCTTTTCCTATGGTCTTCCCTAGGGTGCGAGCCTCTGTGAACACGAGGCATGCCAGGAAACATGAAGAGCGCGGGGTTTCAATACTTAGAAGTGCCCAAGTGATCCTCTCCGCTGCCTCCGGAAGCATACACCTAGTACGTGTCGAGCATTGTGGGTGTAGGAGCCGCTCCACCTGCAAATCGACACATTGTGCCGCCCTCCAACAAGTCCTAGGGTAGCCAAAACTTCAATCAACAGCATAGTGTGATAGGGGGAAGCCATTTTTTTGTTGGACTTAGTCCGTAAAAAAATGGGGAAAACTAGATATATCCACGAAATGCTAAGGAGAATGCATCATGGATTCGAAAGCCCACAGAAAAAAAGTTTCCCCAATGAAAATCCAAAAGGCAACAAAAGAGGCAAAATTAAAATAGGAACCTTCCATTGATTGGGGCATAGGTCGGACTCCCTAGGAATCGACGAGCTGGTATGCTCCCCCGTCGTAGACTTGCTCGATGACGTATGGTCCTTCCCACTTTGGCTCAAACTTGCCCTTCGTCCTGTGCATCACAATGATGGGCCGCCTGAGCACGAGGACCAACTCGCCTTTTCGAAAGACACGATGCTTGACGAGCTTGTCGTAAGCTCTCACCATATTCTGGCAGTAAAGCTCCAGGTTCTGTAGGGCATGAAGTCACCCCTCTTCAAGGGCATCGAGCTCCTAGAATCGCAATTGTACCTATTCGTCTTGGGTGATCTCATCTTGGAGAGCCACCCGCAAAGAGGATAGTTGGACCTCCAGTGGAAGGACCGCCTCACCCCCATAAACGAGAGAAAACGGAGTCGCCTGTGTTGGGGTACGGATCGTGACGCGGTACGCCCATAAGGACTCGAAGAGATGGTCATGCTAGTCTCTGTTGTTCCTGGTCACCGTCTTCGTGAGTATCTTGTTGAGCCTCTTGTTGAAAGCTTCGATTGCCTCATTGGCTTGGCGTAGATGGTGGGGATGTGGTGATGAAGTGAAGGGGAGAGCGGTACGCCCATCGCTCCGGCTACGCTTAGCCATATTCCTCTACCTTGTCATTGTCCAATGATGAAGTGTGTGGCCTTCGCCTCGTCGGTGCCCGGCCTAGTGGTGTCCGCCTTGTCGGTGTCAGACTGGATGACTTGCCTTTGCCTTGTCGGGCCCCAGCAAGATATGGATTGCTTCATCGGAGAATGACATGTCGGTGGAGTATAGCTTCACCTCGCCGGTGCTAGGAGGATGTTGATAATGTGCATCGGTGTGGATGTTGGGGTAGATGTGAACGATGTTGCCACCTCAAGAAGCAGCAACACAAGGTCAGCATGAAACCATGCAAGGCGGCCTTGGACGGGCTTCGTGTCAGCAAAAGTGTAGAGATTGAGATCCGCCTCAGTGGCGGCGTAGAAGGCGCGCCTGCCTTGGGCGAGCTCTGTGTTGGTGTAGATGTCGCCCGCCTTTAGGTGAGGTCTATGTCGGCGACGGGGTAAACGTAGTTCCCGCCTTAGGAAAGCTCCTTTTGATGTATATGACGACCTTAGGTATGTTCAACAACATAGATTGCACGACACCTTGGGTGTGCTCCGCATCGACGGCACTATAGACCGAGCCCTCCCCGGGCCAAGCTCCGCGTGGACGGTAGTGTCGACCAAGCCTCGCTTCTGGCAAGCTCCACGTCGATGCTGGTATAGATGGTGCCTCAACATCGATCGGCTGCGTGTCAATGGCAGTGTAGGTGTCCCGCCTTGGGCAATCTCCATATTGTGGGTGGTTGACGGCGCCCCGCCTCGAATGAGCTTCGCGGTGGTGTAGAAGATGTCTGCCCTTCGGCGAGCTCCGTGTTGACCACGATGCAAAAAGTACGTCAGCCTCGGGCAGGATCCGAGGACATGTAGATGGCACCCGACTTTATGCGAGCTCCATGTCGACGGTGGTGTAGAATGTACTCCACCTTCGAGCTAGCTCCGCATTGGTAGCGACATAGAAGGTTCCCCATCTTCACCAAAATTTGTGTCGACTGAGGTGAAAAAGGATCCCCGCCTAGCTGAGCTTCGTGTTGACGGAGCTAGACGGCGCCCCGCCTTGTGGTCACTCCATGTCGGCGACGACAATGTCGATGGAGTCCCTCCTTAGGCAAGCCCCGCGTTGAAGGGAGTGTAGATGTCGCACCACCTTGGGTGCGAGCGTTGCAAATGGCAATACGTGCAACGGAGATTCATGTTAACGGAGGTGTAGACAGCGCCCCGCCTTGGGGTCACTCCATGTCAGCGACGACGATGTCGATGGAGTCCCGCCTTGGGCAAGCCCCGCGTTGAAGGCGGTGTAGATGTCGCGCCACCTTGGGCGCGAGAGTTGCAAATGGCAACACGTGTAATGGAGATTCATGTTGACGGAGGTGTAGACGGCGCCCTGCCTTGGGGTCACTCCATGTCGGCGACGGCGATGTCGATGGAGTCCCGCCTTGGGAAAGCTCCGCATTGGTGGTGGTGTGAATGGTGCCCCACCTCGGGCGAGCTCCATATCAACAATGGTGTGGATGGCACTCCATCTTGGCCGAGCCTCGTATCACCTCGGACAAGCCCTAGTTGGAACCTGCATTGACGACCCTTCGCCTGGAGAGAATGAGGTGGCACATGGTGCCGAGTGGATGATGCAGCCCTGTCCTCCTTCACCTGGAGTGGTGGTCGAGCCGCCTTCCTAGGGCGGGAAGCATGTAGTGGTGGAAGTGTTTGTCATGGAAGTCCCATGGCCGCCACCGTTGAGTGGGTTGAGGGTTTCTCTCATCGTCTTGATGTCTTGACCATCGTTTCCAACATGAGGGCATGTTAGGATGCCCCCACTCGTGTTGAGTTGGTGAAGACTGCCATTCAGACGTGTTAATGATGATGACTTGGTGATTGGCACCTCATCCTACACGCAACCATGAGCCTCCGTGGGTTGTGGGAGATGGCCTCCAAGCCTTCAGGTAGCTTGACCTCGGTGCATCATGGTGTTGGTGTTGGCGGCTCCGAGTGGGAGACGAGATGCGTAGCAGCGTGAAGCGACGCCGCACTTGCCCTCCCGTTGGCGTTATTAGCGCAGAGGTATTGAGTGCCTCCATGTCTCCATGGATGTCCACTCATGTTGCCCCCTTTAATAGGGCGACACTGGAGGATAAACTCACGACGCTCCTTCTTCGTCATGGGGGTCGTCTGCCTTTGCACCTTCTTGGACTATGCAAGTACATTGACTTGGTGTATGTAGACCTTGGCACCAAGCTCAAAGACCATGTGAGAGTCCATCATGATCTGCATATTGGGAGAGGGTGAAGACAATTCCGACGACCACAACGAAGCAGAGATGGGAGGAGAACCATGTCCCATCGGGCGTGCCAATTTGTTTGACACGAGAAAAATCTTAAAGGCACTCCGGTAGAAAGGAAGAGGAGTATGGATTTCTCTCATGCGCCGGGGAAAAAGAAAAAAATGCGGGCGTGCCAGTGTACCATAGTACACAAAGAAAAGTGATACAGGAAACAAGTATTTCATTTATCTCTTTGGATGAACGAAATTACAAGATCCCATAAAAAATGATTGCGCTCCGTGGCCTACTAGCGCGGCCTGCCTGACTATGGCGATGTGCGGTCTCCTGGTTCCCGGGGCCTCGAAAAGCTCCCGGTTAATTACTCCCGCGGGTTGCTCCACGAGATACCTCCGGTTAAGCCGTGTGGTCGTCTTCGTCGTCTTCGCTTCGCGTTCTCCATGCATGATGATGCTGGTGTGTGTGTGGTGTGGACGGCGGCAAAGCCCGTGTCCTCGTCGGTACACGTGCGCTCAAAACATGGCTTTGTGCTAGCCATGTTCACCCTCGCTGTCGCGCCTCGTCGGTCTTGACAACGTTGATGTAGTTGGTGTTAAAGTTGCATGGATCCTGCTCTGCTCGAACTTCTTGACGATGTAGCGGCTTCGTCGGGTATGCAAGGGGTTCGCCTCGCGGGAGTATTCTTATGGAGACCGGCGTCGGTGAAAAACCAACGCTCGCTTGGATCGGCATTGCCAGTGTGGTTGGCGCCTCCTCTCGGCTGGACGCCGTGTTTATGACGGTCCTCCAAGACAAGGACACCACCTAACGGGGCCATCGGGAGTTAGTGTTGGTGAAGTCAAGTCGCATCCTCGCCATCACGCCTCGTCTTCATGGGCTTCGTGTCGCAAATAGCACCATGTAGTGGTAAGGGTTGGTGAAGCCACGTCATTGCGTAGCGCCATCTTCTTCGCATCGCGGGCTCCGTGTTGCAGGCAGCACCGAGGGCGTGTGTCATCTCCATGGCTCCAGGTCATGGGCTCCATCTTGACGAGGTAGACATTGGTAGTTTCCTTCTTGCGAGCTCCACGCCACAATCCTTCGCAGTATCAGGTTGATGTTGGCGACGTGCGTTGTCTTGGCGAGCTCCGTGCCGCCATCCACCGCGGCACAGCAGAGGCATCCTTGCGAGCTCCATGCCTCCGTCCTCCATGGCATCGGTTTGGTGATATTGGCGTTGGTGTCGTCTTGGCGAGCTCCGCACCGCTATCCACCGCGGAACGGCGGTGCCATCGTTGCGAGCCTCCGCGCCTTTGTCCTCCATGGCACCGACATGATGAAGAAGAAGACAGGCGTCGTCCTAGCGAGCTCCACGCCACGATTCTCCGTGGTACTGGGTGTTTGCGATGGGCGTCGTCTTGGCGAACTCCGCGCCTTCGGGCTCCAGCTAGACGAAGTGGATGTCGATGGCATCCTCAATGGGCGCCACGCCTCTGTCCTCTAGCTCCAACATGACGAAGTGGATGGTGAGCGTCCTTCTTGTGAGCTCCCCATCACGATCCTTGCGGCACCGGGTTGATGATGTTGACATTAGCATCATCTTGGCGAAATTCATGGCGCCATCCACCACGGCATGGCGGCGGCATCCTCCCGAGCCTCCACGCCTTCGTCCTCCATGGCGCCGGCTTGATGAAGTTGACACTGGCGTCGTCTTGGCGAACTTCGCGCCACGATCCACCACGGCACTGCGGCGGCATCCTCACAAGCCTCTCCACCTTTGTCCTCCATTGCGCCAGCTTGATGAAGAAAACGAGGGCGTCATCCTAGCGAGCTCCATGTCGCCATCCACGGCGGCATCCTCGCGAGCCTCGCGCCTTCGGGGATCCATCTTGACGAAGTAGACGTCGTCGGCCTCATCACTAAGGGCGGCCACCACAAAGGAGTCTAACGGGCTGCGCGCCGGCAGCCCCATTGGTATTGCCATCGTCTTCAAAGGCATCCTTGCAGAAGGTGTCGGCGGGCTGCTAGATTGCATGCTCCACCAATATGGTCTTCGGTGCCGATTGTGTGATGACTTGCTCGTGTGCATGAATGTTGTATGCCAAGGAGAAACAAGAAAATAGATGCATTAGTTCAAAGTCTCACCCTCGGAGAATGTGTGCTTCATCATGGCACCTCCTGGACTGCGTTTTCTCCTTCCTCCTTGCTCTTCTCAATGACGCCGGATGGCGGGATGAGGTGTTGGTCTGATGGATGTGTTGCTGCATGGGTTTGATGTGTGCGTGATGGCGGCGATGTGGTGGCTGGATGTGTTCGGGTGTGGTGTTGTGTGTGTGGGTGTTGGCTCCTCTCCTCTATGTTGAGGCCTTGCCTCTATATATAGGCGGTCGGCCGAATCAGATTTCTTGGCCCGTAAATCTTGCGTCGTTTGGCAGGTCATCTTATCTTTCCCTTTGTATGACTTTCTTGATGCGAACGTGTGTGTCCTTTCCAAAATGATCAAAGGCGGCTGCTTTTGTTTCCAAATTTTGCCGACTTGCCAATTGTGCATTGCTCCTCGTACAAGTTGATCTTCGATATGAGCTAAGTAAAATAAATCCCGATGTCGCTTCTACACCTTCCTTCTGCTAGAACCTTTCCGTTTGAGCCTGCAAAAAGAAAGGAAGACATTTTGCCTACATGTGATTATGGGCCTGCCTCTCATCCGGTAAATACGTGTGTGTGTCGGCCGGCCTGCGAATACTCTAGCATGTATGCATGCGTACGTGGCTGCCATGTATAATCTACCAAAAGAAAATATATGCATGCTACCTTACGTTTACGTGTGCATGTAAAGATATAAAACTTGCCCTCCAGTGCAGTATGAGGCATGTAATAAACTTAACTTGGATGCATGTGCAAAATTAAACCAAAGACCAGCTACCACAGGAGTGGGCTACTGTACAGGTACACGTATATGCATGGTTTGAGGCTTGCGGGTATTCGGGTATATACGGGCGCGAGCTTGCCGGCCGGACGAGACACACAAGTACGTACATATAGCATATAAATACTAGTCCAAGGCAAAACTCTTTGCGTACACGCAAACCCCCTATTTTTATTTTTGAACGTGCATGCATAAGCTATGTACATATGATAATAAGCCCAATCTCACACATACATTACCTGTGCCAAAAAAACTCAAAGATAATCATTAGTAAAGAAAAATATCCATCGAACATGGTTCTTGCTGTGCTCAATTGCTATGGATGAAGCAAACTGTTAAGGACTATGGCGTCAACATGAAGAATGTGCCTCTCTTCTGTGACAATGAGAGTGCCATCAAGATTGCTCACAACCCAGTTCAGCACTCGAAGACAAAGCACATTCAGATTCGTCATCATTTTCTTCGTGATCATGTGTTGAAGGGCGACATTTCTATTGAGCATGTGAAGACTGAAGAACAGCTAGCCGATATCTTCACAAAGCCTTTGGATGAGAAGAGATTTAGCAAGTTGCGGTGTGAGCTAAATATCCTAAAATCTTCGAATGTTCTTTGAAAAGTACACTCATCCTAACACTTATGCAAAATTGATGACTTAGATGTGCAACACATGAAGAAACGTTTTTCTTCAATTCAATGAAGAACGACACTCTTAGTGTGAAGAAATTAACGAAGAATTTGATTCTCGGAACCCTACGATAATTGTACGCGGTGTCTGAAATCATCATTCTTATACGGTGGGTCACGCCACCACCAAAAGTTGAAATTCCTCAATTATTCGTATTCTTCAACTTTGCATTGTCTTCACTGTTTCCGTCGTTTTTCTTCATTGACTATATATATATATATGTGTGTGTGTGTTGTGTGTGTTTATATCCTCTACAGCATTCACTTATTGCTAATTCTTCAAGTTAGTTTTTCTGCTAAGTGAATGTGATCGGACCCTTCCCCCTCTATGCTATACTCAACCCAATCTATCCACAAATTCTTCATGTGCGTTCTATTTGAAACTCGTTCAAAACCTTCACTGTGTCCTTGTCAGCTGAAGAAATTGTGAACGAAACTTTAAACCCTATCTTATCTAAATTTAAATTGCGAACGAAACTTTAAACCCTATCTTATCTAAATTTTCGGCTTTGCCGCTCAAACCATTCTGCATCCCACGATATACTTATGCACTCACCGACGATCTAACACGATCTCCACCTCTCACTACGTGGGTGACACATGTCAAGCGAATGAGAAGGTTCAGGGGCACGTTCGTCCAATTTCTTCAGGCGAGCAGTTTTTTCACCGTGGCTATAAATACCCCTCATTCCCTGCCTCACTTCTTTTACTCCACTTGACCTCTCTCCAGCTCGAGCTTCTCAAACCTAGCGCCGCTGCTACTTCATCGCCACCGGTGAGGAAGAGCTTCACTGCCTCGACCTTGTTGCCGACGTACTCGCGCCGACCACGAAAATCTTCACTCCGCTGCCGCCGTAGCCGTCTTCCTCCGCCAAGTTAGGGCGTGGAAGATCTGCACAGACAAACTTCACATCTCCTTACTCCAGTTCGTCGTGTTCTTCGTCCAGGGTAATTAAAAGTTACTTTACTACCCTCGTTGATTCGAATGATTATCTTCAAAATATTCAAAGGTGCTTTTTCTTCATAGTTTCACACACTAAACACCTCACAAGTCATCTGTTCTTGATTCGTTTCTCTAAGCATTATTTTTCTTTAAGATTCCTCAATTGTGTGGATCTCAAAGAACGCTTAGTTAAATTCTTCAAGACTCATCTGGTCAAATTCCTCAAACTTGTTCTTTTTGAAAAACCCTCTGAGAACGCATATGACCTCTCCAAATTCCTCGCAATTATACTCTGTTCACAGGTACACATGTCAGCTGCTGAATCACTAGTTTCTCATCAACTTAACTCATTTGCAGTGTTCCTCGAAGAAAAGTTGCATACTTCTTTAGAGAATTCAATTGTCCAAATTCCTCAACTGAAGAAAATGCCTGACGGTAAGAAGCTACAGAAGGGAGGAAAGAGGCCTGAGATCAATACAGCATTTGAGATCCCTGATGAAATATATGCTGGGTACTGCACACCTACTGAGAAAACCAAGAATGAGCGCAAGGTGCACATTCAGAAAATAGAAAGGAGATGTGCAAGAGAGTGGAGGGAGTGCAGGTATGTAACTCCAAAGTACATGAAGAAATTCGCACTCAATCCTCCATGCCCAAGAGCTCCATTGGCACCTGGCCAAATCGCTGATCCCACCATCCTCAAGCGCGGTGAGGACTATCCTGATAAATGGGCCAAGCGCCAAGCCAAGTTGGCTAAGCAAGCCAAAGAAGAAGTGAGGAAATTCAATGAAGACTCTGCTGATGCTGCCTCTGCTGAGGCCTTTGCTGTCAAGCCAAAGAAGGCTATGTCAAAGAAGCCTGCGCGCAAGCCAAGTGCTTCACCAACAATGCCCTCAAGGCCAAGTTCCTCAACAATGCCCTCACGGCCAGAATCCTCAAAGCCCTCACGGCCAATTCCTCATGCTGCTCCTATTCCTCCAAAGTCCTCAGCTCCTTCGCCAAAGCCCTCAGCTGTTCCGACTAAATCCTCAGCACCTGTGCATCTCGCCTCATGCCAAAGGACTGCAGGCATCTCCATTGCCTCAGGTGTCTCAGCTAGTTCCTCAGCTGCACCAAGTTCCTCAACTGGCCCATCACTGTTGAAGACAAAGGCCACTGCTGGACGAGGTCCTCGCCTAAGTCCTGAGAAGAAACAAGTCGTTTTCCAAGTGTCGTCTAAAGAAGACGAAGCTGATGATGATGAACTTGCAGAAATCATCAAAGACAGGCAAGTCAGGGTCGCTAGAGCCAAAGGATCAGAGGTGCCACTGCTTTTGGATCCCAAGTTGATCCTCGACTACATTGATGTCTGGCACAAGGACCCCAACACTCCCATGCCTGACTTTAAGCTGACTCCTGGCCAAAGTCACATGCTGGCCCACTTCATTCAAGAAGAAAAGTGGAAATTTGAGAAGGTCAGGCAGATCAAGAAAGTGCAGTACAAGAAAGAGCGCTATCTGAAGAAAAACGTTGTCTCTATGACAACTGAAGAACTTGTCACTATCCAGACTGAGATCAAGAAACTCAGTGATGACTTTGATGCATATCGCGCTGATTGGCTTGGAGCCAAGGTTCGTTTTGTGAAACTTGCGGATAACTTCACTTCCAATGTTGCAGCCCCAACGCAACAGGAAATTCCTCAGGCTGAAGCATCTGCTCAGCCTACCGAAGAAAATGCCAGCACCGCTGATGACAATCAGGCTGCTGAAGAAAAAGTGAGTTCCAGGGCTGATGACTGCATTCCAGCCACTGAAGAAATTGCCAGGGCACCCACTAGTAGTGCGCCTGAAGAAACTGAAGAACTCAGGGCAACTGCATCAGTTGTGCCTGAAGAACATCAACCAGATTCCTCAGCTGCTCCTGCACCAACTTCAACTCCAATCCTTCCATCTGCATCAGATGTGAAGAAGACCAAGGCTGCAGAGCGTGCTGCAGTGAAGAAAAGGAAAGCATCAGTTGCTTCAGATTCTTCGGCTCCGAAGAAAATGAAGCCTATGACAAGTTCATTTGCAAATCCGATTGATATTGTTCCCATCTCCATCAGGCCATCAAAGGACCTTGTTCCTTTTGATGAAGAATATGTGATCCCCAACGGATCTGATAAAGAAACTCCTTCTGCTGCTTCGTCTGAACCGTTGGATGAAGAAATTGAGGTGGATGCGATCCCTTCAACACCTATCATCTCCTCGCCTATGCCTCAGTTCACAGCTGAAGAGGCTGGCGTTGAAGAAATGGAAGATGAAGATGTGGACGTTGGCTGCTCCACACCAGTAATCAGTGATGAATTCTGGGAAAGTCAGCATCCAAACTCTCCAATGTTCACCCCTCTACAGCAAATTCCTTAGTCCCCCACACAAACTGTACAAATGGGCTCTGAAGAAACTCATCCCACTTCATCTGTCCATGAGGAAATTCCAGCCACTAGCGCTGAAGAAACTGCTGCTGCTGAACAACTAACGACGCAGACTGCCACTGAGGAGGAACCAGAAATTCCTCAGCCTGAAGAACATGCGATTGAGATTCCTGAGGTCGTGATGCAACTCACTGACACTCCTCTGCCGAAGCCAAAGGATCCATTCTCACGCAAGCAAAAGTTGAAGGCTGATGATTTCTTCGGCGAGCACATATTCTTCGAAGATTACAACCCATATAACTCTGCTCGCACTAGGAAGAGGCATTTCTGGACTGCTAGTCAAGCCAATTTCTATTCCTCGGTGCTGTTCAAGAAGGAGAAGATCTTCTACCATGAGCATATTCCTCACGTGGATATGAAATCTCTGCCGTGCTTCGCACCAGTCCTTAGTGTTCTTCACGACGCTGGACTGCTAAACTTTTGCTCTGACATCTGCGATTGGAATGAAGAACTGATTCTTCAATTCTATGCAACGCTGCACATCACCGGAGATGCTGAAGATGTGAATTCATGGGTGCTGGACTGGATGTCTGAAAACACTCACTACACTGCACCAGCCTCTGAATTGCTTCGTGCTCTACCACTCAGTCCTCCCCTTGAAGAAGATCGTTGCATCTATAGTGAACGTGAGCTCACACATCATTACATGCAGGTGCTGATGAAACCTTTGAAGCCAGGTCAAGCACCAAGAACCAAATTCCTCGTGAAGGAATTGTTGTACGTGTCTAGAACTGTCTATCGTATTCTTATGAGGACAATCAGTCCTATCAAAGGGCACGACTCATCTGATGAGGAAATTGTTGGCCTCATGAAGAATCTGGTATTCAACATCGTTCATGGCATTCCTGTCAATTATCACGATTTCTTCATGAGGACTATGGCCAATGTTGCACTGTCTCCGTTTGAGCTGAAGCCTTATGCACCTTGGATTATGAGATTCCTCAGGACAAGGTCTTCACTCAACTACAAAGTTGATTTCCAGAATCACCTCAGCTACTTGCCCCCAATTGAAGTCTTCAAGCAGATATATTCCTAAGTTGATGGAAAGGGCAAGGCGCCAGCTATAATAGATGAAGGCATTCGTCCATTGGATGGTCAGTTTTGCAAAGCTGCATCTTATTCCACCAATGATGACTCTGCCACACATGACTCTTCCAATGCACCCAAGTCCACTGCTCAAGCCACTGCTCCGCGCGTGATGACTGACCGTGAACTTCTGCTTAGTCTTCACCAGAAGGTGGATCGAAATCACAAATAGGTTAAGTGTTAGTTTGGTTCACTTCTTCACAACATGACTGCCACACACAATGCAGTGAAGAAAAACCACTACTACCTCCATCAAGTCTTTGGTCGCACCTAGGCAATCCTGTCACATCTGTATGGTGAAGAAGATCTGAAGAACATGGGTCTCAAAGAAGATTTTGATTGGTCTGCACCTCCACCGAAGAAATTCAAGAAGGTCAAGGTTCCTTCTCTGGTGGCCAGCTCATATTCTTCATCGCGCGACACTGATGAAAATGAAGACTTGGACGACACTGCGGCAGGCCCTACTACGACAAACGACCCCAACAACGCTGGCGCTCCTTCATCAACTTGATATTCTTCAGGGGCGTTAGTCCTCATATTCGATCCTTTTGGTCATTTGATGACAAAGGGGGAGAATTTTGAGTTAGTCTTCAAGCGGGTCTTTCTATATGGGCGTTTTTTGTTAAGTTACAACTCTCATTCTTTTGAGACTTTATTGGATCGAGTTGTAAACTTAAACCCGATGGTGCTCTGATACTTTTGATATGTTTTGCTGCATGCTTATTCCTCATATATGATAATGCACATATGCTGAATTACATCAGTCACCATATTTCATCATGCATTTCAAATTCTTCTCAGTTATATGTCAAATGCGTGTATGAATTACAAGATATAGGGGGAGATCTCCATGATTCAACTCTTCAAGTGTGCATTGCTTCAAAAGCAAATTCCTCACTATGCACATCTTCAGGGGGAGTTCTTCTATATCTTGCAATCAAATTCCTCAATATCAGTAGTTACACTTCATATGTTTATCCCCGTTGAAAAATTAACCTATATTGTCATCAATCACCAAAAAGGGGGAGATTGTAAGTGCATCTAGTGCCCCTTAGTGATTTTGGTGTATTGAAGACTTATAGGTTAAGGGACTAATGTGTTTGTGAGTGTACACAGGTCTATAAGTCTATGAGGAGCTTGATATTTACAGAGAAAGTCGACCCCTAAAAATGAAGTTCTTCGACTGAAGACTTTGGATCACTGAAGACTTTGAAAGTGAAGAAATTGGTGTGACCTTGAAGACTTGGTATTCGTTCGAGGAACATGAAGCGTGAAGACTTTTGTGAAGGGGGTCGAGGAAATACTAAGGAAAATTTCCACGTGATGCTCAACTCAAAATCCTACACCTACCAATCCCTTTGAGTGAAGCCATTGGAAATCTCATACAGTTCAGTCAATTTCTTCAGTGATAGAGACGAAGTTCTTCTGGTCTCTGAGGAATTTGTCCTGACTGAGGAGTTAGGAATTCGCCAGTGCGGATTGCCTACACACTGAGGAACATGATAACCCTGAGGATTTTGCTACTCAAAATTCCGACCGTTGCTGTGCTATGCGCCAGCTGTCCCAAAATATCTATCCACCTAACGGTCTTATCATTGAAGAGCATTTATGTCTTATCATGTCGGGCTGCTCCCTAGGCTATAAATAGCCGCCCCCTACAACCACTAGTTGGTTGGCTGCTCCAAGAGAAACTGACACTTGTCATTTGATAGCAACCCATCCTCCGAGGACTTTGAGCGAAAATCATCAAGTGAGGAAAAACCAAAAACCCAAAACCCAAACACCTACAAACCCCAAGTGATTGAGCATCACTGAAGAGATTGATCCTGCGTGGATCTGACGCTTGTTACCTTTGAAGACTGTGCTTCTTCCAGACGGTTAGGCGTCATGGTCTAGAGCATCCAAGAGGAATTGTGGATCGCCGAGTGACCAAGTTTGTGAAGTTTTGGAAGTCGCCTGAAGACTTACCACGAGTGATTGGACGAGGTCTGTGTGACCTTAGTTCAAGGAGAATGGTGAGTACTGGGTGTTCTGAGTTGCATGTTCAGGACTGGGTGTCCGGGACTGTGTGTCCTCGAGTTTAAATACTCAGCCGCTCCAACCAGACATACAACTGAGACAGCAGTTGGAACTGGTCTACCAAATCATTGTCTTCACCAAGCTTACTGGTTCTATTTCCTCAACTCTTCCATTTCCTCATAACTGTGTTGTGTGCTTATTCATATCTGTGTTTTAAGACTTTGACTGAAGACTTTCTTAATTTCCTTAGTTCAATTTTTTCAGTCTGTTTGTCTTCATCCTGTGTTATCTTGTGTTTACGCTTCCTGTACTCTGTGCCTGTCTTCATTTCATCATGATGACTATGCTTGTCTTCTGTTATGTTTACTTTTGAGTACTTATTCCGCTGCTAGTAGTTCTTCGCTAAGGAATTTCCTCACCGGCAAATTCCTCGGTGAAGAATTTCATAAAATCGCCTATTCACCCCCCTCTAGTCGATATAATGCACTTTCAGCTCTCTCCACGAATGAAGAGTGGGTGGAGGGGTATGTTGGGGAACGTAGCAGAAATTCAAAATTTTCTACGCATCACCAAGATCAATCTATGGAGTAATCTAGCAACGAGGCGAAGGAGAGTGCATCTACATACCCTTGTAGATCGCTAAGCAGAAGCGTTCAAGTGAACGAGGTTGATGGAGTCGTACTCGTCGTGATCCAAATCACCGATGATCCTAGTGCCGAACGGACGGCACCTCCGTGTTCAACACACGTACAGCCCGGTGACGTATCCTACGCCTTGATCCAGCAAGGGGAGAAGGAGAGGTTGGGGAAGACTCCATCCAGCAGCAGCACGACGGCATGGTGGTGGTGGAGGAGCATGGTACTCCAGCAGGGCTTCGCCAAGCACCGCAAGAGACGAGGAGGGAGAGGGGTGGGGCTGCGCCAAGAAGGAGATGTTCTCATGTGTATGGCAGCCCAAAACCTCAAGTATATATAGGGGAGGGGAGGGGCTGTGCCCCCACCTAGGTTTCCACCCCTAGGGGTGGCGGCCAGCCCTAGATCCCATCTAGGGGGGCGGCCAAGGGGGCAGAGAGGGGGGCGCACCACTAGGCGGGCCTTAGGCCCATCTGAGCCTAGGGTTTCCCCCTTTTCCCTTCTCTCTTCGCCTTGGGCCCTGGTGGGGGGCGCACCAACCCACCTAGGGATGGTCCCCTCTCACACTTGGCCCATGCAGCCCTCTGGGGCAGGTAGCCCCACCTGGTGGACCCCCGGAACCCTCCCGGTGGTCCCAGTACGTTACTGATAGCACCCGAAACCTTTCCGGTGACCAAAACAGGACTTCCCATATATAAATCTTTACCTCCAGACCATTCTGGAACTCCTCGTGATGTCTGGGATCTCATCCGGGACTCCTAACAACATTCGGTAACCACGTATATCTATTCCCTATAACCCTAGCGTCATCGAACCTTAAGTGTGTAGACCCTACAGGTTCGGGAACCATGCAGACATGACCGAGACAACTCTCCAGCCAATAACCAACAGCGGGATCTGGATACCCATGTTGGCTCCCACATGTTCCACGATGATCTCATCGGATGAACCACGATGTCAAGGATTCAATCAATCCCGTATACAATTCCCTTTGTTTAGCGGTACGATACTTGCCCGAGATTCGATCGTCGGTATCCCGATACCTTGTTCAATCTCATTACCGGCAACTCTCTTTACTCGTTCTGTAACACATCATCCCGTGATCAACTCCTTGGTCACATTGTGCACATTGTGATGATGTCCTACCGAGTGGGCCCAGAGATACCTCTCCGTCACACGGAGTGACAAATCCCAGTCTCGATTCGTGCCAACCCAACAGACACTTTCGGAGATACCTGTAGTGAACCTTTATAGCCACCCAGTTACGTTGTGACCTTTGGCACACCCAAAGCACTCCTACGGTATCCGGGAGTTGCACAATCTCATGGTCTAAGGAAATGATACTTGACATTAGAAAAGCTTTAGCAAACGAACTACACGATCTTTGTGCTGGGCTTAGGATTGGGTCTTGTCCATCACATCATTCTCCTAATGATGTGATCCCGTTATCAACGACATCCAATGTCCATGGTCAGGAAACCATAACCATCTATTGATCAACGAGCTAGTCAACTAGAGGCTTACTAGGGACATGGTGTTGTCTATGTATCCACACATGTATCTGAGTTTCCTATCAATACAATTCTAGCATGGATAATAAACGATTATCATGAACAAGGAAATATAATAATAACCAATTTATTATTGCTTCTAGGGCATATTTCCAACAGTCTCCCACTTGCACTAGAGTCAATAATCTAGTTCACATCGCCATGTGATTAACACTCATAGGTCACATCGCCATGTGACCAACATCCAAGAGTCTACTAGACTCAATGATCTAGTTCACATCACTATGTGATTAACACTCAAAGAGTTCTGGGTTTGATCATGTTATGCTTGTGAGAGAGGTTGTAGTCAACGGTTCTTGCCATATTCAGATCCCTATGTATTTCGCAAAACTTTATATCGTAGATGCTGCTACCACGTTCCACTTGGAGCTATTCCAAATTGTTGCTCCATTATACATATCCGGTATCTCTACTCAGAGCTATCCGGATAGGTGTTAAGCTTGCATCGACGTAACTCTTTACGTTGAACTCTTTATCACCTCCATAACCGAGAAACATTTCCTTATTCCTCTAATGATAATTTTGACCGCTATCTGGTGATCTACTGCTAGATCACCTTTGTACCCTCTTGCCAGACATGTGGCAAGGCACACATCAGGTGCGGTACTCAGCATGGCATACCGTATAGAGCATATGACAAGAGCATAGGGGATGACCTTCGTCCTTCCTCTTTCTTCTGCCATGGTCAAGCTTTGAGTCTTACTCAACTTCACACCTTACAACTCAGGTAAGAACCCCTTCTTTGACTGATCTATTTCGAACTCCTTCATAAACATGTCATGGTGTGCGTTCTTTGAAAGTATCATCAGGCGTCTTGATCTATCTCTATAGATCTTGATGCCCAATATGTAAGCAGCTTTATCGAGGTCTTCGTTTGAAAATCACTCTTCAAACAAACTGTTTATGCTTTCCAGAAATTCTACATTATTTCGGATTAACAATATGTCATCCACATATACTTATCAGAAATGTTGTAGTGCTCCCACTCACTTTCTTGTAAATACAAGTTTCTAACAAACATTGTATAAACCTAAAAGCTTTGATTACTCCATCAAAGCATATATTCCGACTCCGAGATGCTTGCTCTAGTCCATAGAAGGATTGTTGGAGCCAGCATACCTTTTAGCATCCTTAGGATCGTCAAAAAAATTTATTGTATCACATACAACTTTTCTTACGAAAACTTGGTAAGAAAAATTGTTTTGACATCCATCTGTAAGATTTCATAATCAAAAAATACAGCTAATGCTAACATGATTCCGACGGACTTAAGCATCGCTATGGGTGAGAAATTCTCATCGTAGTCAACTCCTTGAACTTGTGAAAAGACTCTTTCCCACAAGTCGAGCTTCATGGACGGTAACATTACCGCCCACGTCTGTCTTCTTCTTAAAGACCCATTTATCTCAATGGCTTGCCGATCATCGGGCAAGTCCACCAAAGTCCATACTTTGTTCTAATACATGGATCCTATCTCGGATTTCATGGCTTCTAACCATTTGTCGGAATACGGGCCCACCATCGCTTCTCCATAGATCGTAGGTTCATTGTTGTCTAACAACATGATATCTAAGACAGGATTACCGTACCAATTAGGAGTAGTACATATCCTTGTCGACCTACGAGGTTCGATAGCAACTTGATCCGAAGCTTCATGATCACTATCATTAACTTCCTATTCAACAGACGTAGGCGCCACAGAAAACATCTTTCTGTGTTGCGTCACTCTCTGGTTGAAGTAAAGGTTCGACAACCTCATCAGGTTCTATCTTCTTCCCACTCAATTCTTTCGAGAGAAACTCCTTCTCGAGAAAGGACCTATTCTTAGCGACAAACAATTTGCCCTTGGATCTGAGATAGAAGGTATACCCAACTGTCACCCTTGGGTATCCTATGAAGATGTGTTTGTCCGCTTTGAGTTCGAGCTTCTCCGGCTGAAGCCTTAAGCATCGCAGCCCCAAACATTAAGAAATGACTACTTTGGTTTCTTGCCAAACCATATTCTTACGACATCGTCTCAACGGACTTAGATGGTGTCCTATCTAAAGTGAATGCAGCTGTCTCTAATGCATAACCTCAAAATGAAAACGGTAGATTGATCATAGATCGCACCATATCTCATAAGGTTCGATTACGATGTCCAGACACACCATGACCAAGTGGTGTTCCAGGTGGCTTCAACTGTGAAACAATTCCACAATGTCTTAAGTGATTGCCAAACTCATAACTCAGAAAATCCCCTTTTGATCAGATCGGAGGAACATGATCTTATTGTTATGATGATTCTTAACTTCACTCTGAAATCGCTCGAACTTTTCAAACGTTTCAGACTTGTGCTTCATTAAGTAGATATACCTATATCTACCCAAATCGTCAGTGAAGATGAGAAAATAGCGATATCCACTGCACGCTTCAATTCTCATTGGATCACACGCATCAGCATGTATGGTTTCCAACAAGTCACTTGCCTGTTTCATTGTACCTGAAAACGGGGTCTTAGTCATCCTGCCCATGAGGCATGGCTCGCATGTGTCAAGCGATTCAAAATCAAGTGACTCCAAACATCCATCGACATGGAGTTTCTTCATGCATCTTACGCCAATATGACCTAAGCGGCAGTGCCACAAGAAAGTGGTACTATCATTATTAACTCTACATCTTTTGGCGTGAACATGTGTATTACCACGACCGAGATTCAATGAACCATTCACATAGGGTGCATGACCATGAAAGGTATCATTCATGTAAACAGAAAAACCATTATTCTCTAACTTAAATGAATGACCGTATTGCAATGAACATGATCTAATCATATTCATGCTCAACGTAGACACCTGATAACATTTATCTAGGTTCAATACTAATCCCGAAGGCAGATGGAGCGTGCAATGGTGATCTCATCAACTTTGGAAACACTTCCAACACACATCGTCACCTCGCCCTTAGCCAGTCTCCGTTTAGTCCATAGCTTTTGCTTCAAGTCACCAATAATAGTAACTGAATCGGTATCCAATACCCAGGTGCTACTAGGAGTACTAGTGAGGTACACATTAATAACACGTATATACTTTGTTGAAGTTGCCAGCCTTCTTATCTACCATGCATTTGGGGTAATTTCGCTACCAGTGACCGTTCCCCTTACAATAGAAGCACTTAGTCTCGGGTTTGGGTTCAACCTTGGGTTCCTTCACTGGAATGGCAACTGGTTTTCCATCCATGAAGTTTCCCTTATAGCCCTTGCCCTTCTTGAAACCAGTGGTCTTGTTAAACCATCAACACTTGATGCTCCTTCTTGATTTCTACCTTTTGCGGTCTTAAGCACCGTGAACAGCTCCGGGATCAACTCCATCCCTTGCATGTCATAGTTCATCACGAAGATCTAGTAACATAGTGATAGTGGCTAGAGAACTCTATCAATCACTATCTTATCTGGAAGTTTAACTCCCACTTGATTTAAGTGATTGTAGCACCCAGACATTCTGAGCACATGCTCACTAGCTGAGCTATTCTCCTCCATCTTGTTGGCAAAAGAACTTGTCAGAGGTCTCACACCTCTCAACACGGGCATGAGCCTGAAATCCCAATTTTAGCTCTTGGAACATCTCATATGTTCTATGCGGTTCAAAACATCATTGGAATCCCGATTCTAAGCCGTAAAGTATGGTGCACTAAACTATCAAGTAGTCATCGGGATGTGTCTGTCAGGTGTTCACAACATCCACAGACGACATTGTAGGGGTTTGCACATCGAGCGATGCATCAAAGACGTAAGCCTTCTGTGTAGCAGTGAGGACACTCCTCGGACTACAGACCTAGTCCGCATCAGTGCTTACAATATCTTTCAACTTGGTCTTTCTCTAGGAACGTATTGAAACAGGGAGCTACAACGTGAGCTATTTATCTACAACATATTTGCAAAGACAATTTAGACTATGTTCATGATAATTGAGTTCATTTAATGAACTCCCACTCAGATAGACATCCCTCTAGTCATCTAAGTGAAACATGATCCGAGTCAACTAGGCCTTGTCCGATCATCACGTGAGACGGACTAGTCAACATCGGTGAACATCTTCATGTTGATCGTATCTTCTATACGACTCATGCTCGACCTTTCGGTCTTCCGTGTTCCGAGGCCATGTCTGTACATGCTAGGCTCGTCAAGTCAACCAAGTGTTTTTGCTGTGTAAATCTGGCTTACACCCGTTGTATTCGAACGTTAGAATCTATCACACCCGATCATCATGTGGTGCTTCGAAACAACGAACCTTCGCAATGGTGCACAGTTAGGGGGAACACCTTTCTTGAAATTTTAGTGAGGGATCATCTTATTTAAGCTACCGTCGTTCTAAGCAAATAAGATGTAAAACATGATAAACATCACATGCAATCAAATAGTGACATGATATGGCCAATATCATTTTGCTCTTCTCGATCTCCATCTTCGGGGCTCCATGATCATCGTAGTCACTGGCATGACACCATGATCTCCATCATCGTATCTTCTTGAAGTTGTCTCGTCATCTATTACTACTACTACTATGGCTAACGCTTTAGCAATAAAGTAAAGTAATTACATGACGTTTATGTTGACACGCAGGTCATAAATAAATAAAGACAACTCTTATGGCTCCTGCCGGGTGTCATACTCATCGACATGCAAGTCGTGATTCCTATTACAAGAACATGATCAATCTCATACATCACATATATCATTCATCACATCCTTTTGGCCATATCACATCACAAGGCATATGCTGCAAAAACAAGTTAGACATCCTCTAATTGTTGTTGCAAGTTTTTACGTGGCTGCTATAGGTTTCTAGCAAGAACGTTTCTTACCTACGCGAAAACCACACCGTCATATGCCAATTTCTATTTACCCTTCATAAGGACCCTTTTCATCGAATCCGATCCAACTAAAGTGGGAGAGACAGACACCCGCTAGCCACCTTATGCAACTAGTGCATGTCAGTCGGTGGAACCAGTCTCACGTAAGAGTACGTGTAAGGTCGGTCCGGGCCGCTTCATCCCACGATGCCGCCGAATCAAGATAAGACTAGTAACGGCAAGCAAATTGACAAAATCGACGCCCACAACTGCTTTGTTTTCTACTCGTGCATAGAAACTACGCATAGACCTAGCTCATGATGCCACTGTTGGGGAACGTAGCGGAAATTCAAAATTTTCTACGCATCACCAAGATCAATCTATGGAATAATCTAGCAACGAGGGGAAGGAGAGTGCATCTACATACCCTTGTAGATCGCTAAGCGGAAGCTTTCAAGTGAACGGGGTTGATGGAGTTGTACTCGTCGTGATCCAAATCACCGATGATCCTAGTGCCGAACGGACGGCACCTCCGTCTTCAACACACGTACAGCCCGACGACATCTCCTACGCCTTGATCCAGCAAGGGGAGAAGGAGAGGTTGGGGAAGACTCCATCCAGCAGCAGCACGACGGCATGGTGGTGGTGGAGGAGCGTGGTACTCCAGCAGGGCTTCGCCAAGCACCGCAAGAGACGAGGAGGGAGAGGGGTGGGGCTGCACCAAGAAGGAGATGTTCTCATGTGTATGGCAGCCCAAAACCTCAAGTATATATAGGGGAGGGGAGGGGCTGCGCCCCCACCTAGGTTTCCACCCCTAGGGGTGGCGGCCAGCCCTAGATCCCATCTAGGGGGGGCGGCCAAGGGGGGAGAGAGGGGGGGCGCACCACTAGGTGGGCCTTAGGCCCATCTGAGCCTAGGGTTTCCCCCTTTTCCCTTCTCTCTTCGCCTTGGGCCCTGGTGGGGGGCGCACCAGCCCACCTGGGGCTGGTCTCCTCTCACACTTGGCCCACGCAGCCCTCTGGGGCAGGTAGCCCCACCTGGTGGACCCCCGGGACCCTCCCGGTGGTCCCGGTACGTTACCGATAGCACCCGAAACCTTTCCGATGACCAAAACAGGACTTCCCATATATAAATCTTTACCTCTGGATCATTCCGGAACTCCTCGTGATGTCCGGGATATCATCCGGGACTCCGAACAACATTCGGTAACCATGTATATCTATTCCCTATAACCCTAGCGTCATCGAACCTTAAGTGTGTAGACCCTACGGGTTCGGGAACCATGCAGACATGACCGAGACAACTCTCCGGCCAATAACCAACAGCGGGATCTGGATACCCATGTTGGCTCCCACATGTTCCACGATGATCTCATCGGATGAACCACGATGTCAAGGATTCAATCAATCCCGTATACAATTCCCTTTGTCTAGCGGTACGATACTTGCCCGAGATTCGATCGTCGGTATCCCGATACCTTGTTCAATCTCGTTACCGACAAGTCTCTTTACTCGTTCCGTAACACATCATCCCGTGATCAACTCCTTGGTCACATTGTGCACATTATGATGATGTCCTACCGAGTGGGCCCAGAGATACCTCTCCGTCACACGGAGTGACAAATCCCAGTCTCGATTCATGCCAACCCAACAGACTCTTTCGGAGATACCTGTAGTGAACCTTTATAGCCACCCAGTTAAGTTGTGACATTTGGCACACCCAAAGCACTCCTACGGTATCCGGGAGTTGCACAATCTCATGGTCTAAGGAAATGATACTTGGCATTAGAAAAGCTTTAGCAAACGAACTACACGATCTTTGTGCTAGGCTTAGGATTGGGTCTTGTCCATCACATCATTCTCCTAATGATGTGATCCCGTTATCAACGACATCCAATGTCCATGGTCAGGAAACCGTAACCATCTATTGATCAACGAGCTAGTCAACTAGAGGCTTACTAGGGACATGGTGTTGTCTATGTATCCACACATGTATCTGAGTTTCCTATCAATACAATTCTAGCATGGATAATAAACGATTATCATGAACAAGGAAATATAATAATAACTAATTTATTATTGCCTCTAGGGCATATTTCCAATAGGGTATATATAGCCTCCACACAAAAACTAATCTTTACACACAATTTACCAATCTCGGTGAGACCAAATTGAGAAACTCGGTCGGACCGATTTAGCAAACCTAGTGACCGTTAGGATTTTTGGTGGGACTGAGATGCAACTCGGTAGGACCGATATGGTTAGGGTTAGGGCATAACGTAATCTTGGTGTGACCGATTACACAAACTCGATGGGACCGATTTTGGTAATAAGCTAACCAGAGAGTTGGTCAGGTAAACTCGGTGGGACCGATTTGCTCATTTCGGTGGGACAGAAATGTTACAAAAGGGAAACAGAGAGTTTACATTGCAATCTCGGTGGGACCGATCGCTCATCTCGGTAGGACCAAAACGTTACGAAGGGAAACAGAGAGATTACAACCCCATCTCGGTGTGACCAAGATCCCTATCGGTGTGACCGATTTGCCTAGGGTTTGTGGCAGTGGCTATGACATCTGAACTCGGTGGCGCCGGATAAAAAGAATTTGTGGGGCCGAGTTTGACTTTTGGTTTAGGTCATATGTGGATGTGGGAAGGTAGTTGAGGGTTTTGGAGCATATCACTAAGCACTATGAAGCAAGAACCTCATCAAGCAACACCTCATCCCTCCTTGATAGTATTGGCTTTTCCTATAGACTCAATGTGATCTTGGATCACTAAAATATAAAATGTAGAGTCTTGAGCTTTGAGCTTAAGCCAATCTTTTTGTCCTTAGTATTTTGAGGGGTCCACTTTCCTCATCCATGCCATGCCATTCATTGAGCTTTTCCTGAAATATTAATCTTGGAATAGCATTATCTCAATGAGCTATATGTTGTTAGAAATTACCAAAACCACCTAGGGATAGTTGCACTTTCAATATGAATCGCTGTTACGCAGTGGTGCACCACCAGCCGACATGTATGTCTGTTACTTTGCTGACTGCAACAAGGTACATCAACAGCCTGGGTGTTCAGTAACGGAAATGAGACTTGGTTTGAATAACTGAAATGTAGGTTCATCAACAATGCCGGAGATCAAGCCTAGATGAAACTACATATTGCCACAACCAAAACCCTAGCAATTCGGTTTGAATAAAAATGGATCTTCGTCCCACCGAGATGGCATTGCCAAGTTTCTGTATTGGCATTGTTTCACTTCGGAACCACCGAGTTGAAACAATCAGAAATTCCAAAACGAATTTTTGCCCTAGCCATTGCACTTCGGTCCCACCAAAAAGCACAATGTTCATATCTTTTACACAGATCGGTCTCACCGAGTTTATGTTCGATCTCACTGATTTGGGCAAAAGTGTGCAAGGGTTGGATTTTGGGTGAAGGCTATTTATACCCATCCACCCCACTTACTCTCTAAGAGAGCCATCAGAATGAAATATTGCTTCCACCATTCGTTTTCTAAGAGAGAACCACCTACTCATGTGTTGAGATCAAGAGATTCCAATCCTATCATTTGAACCTTGATTTCTATTCTCTTCAAATTGGTTTCCACTCCAATCCTTCTCCTACCCAAGCCAAATCTGCGAGAGATAGATTGAGTGTTGAGAAGACTATCATTTGAAGCACAAGAGCAAGGAGTTCGTCACCAACACAACATCTATTATCTTTTGGAGAGTGGTGTCTCCTAGATTCGTTAGGTGTCACTTGGGATCCTTCAAGATCATGTGGAGTTGAACCAAGGAGTTTGTAAGGGCAAGGAGATCGCCTACTTTGTGAAGATTTACTCAAGT
The DNA here is from genome assembly GCF_002162155.2 of Triticum dicoccoides. Lineage (NCBI taxonomy): Eukaryota > Viridiplantae > Streptophyta > Magnoliopsida > Poales > Poaceae > Triticum > Triticum dicoccoides. Next base: position 186,114,030 of record NC_041390.1, read on the forward strand.
GAGGCTAGTCCTTCGTAGACGTAAGCCATGGTGGACCCTTCATGGGTGGAGCCTTCCGTGGACTCAGACAACCGTTACCCTTCGTGGGTTGAAGTCTTCATCAACGTGGATGTACGATAGCACCATCTATCAGAACCGCGCCAAAAATCATCGTGTCTTCATTGCATTTGAAATCTCCAATCCCTCCTTTATGTTCATATGCAAAGCATTTACTTTCCGCTGCACACCTCTTAGACTTGCATGTGTAAGGTGTATTTGACTTGGTAGAATTGCTAAAACTTGCCCACAACTAAAATTGAGAAAATGATAAGTTTTTATTTGATCAAGTAGTCTAATCATCCCTCTCTAGACATACTTTCGATCCTACAATGCAGCCGTCAGCCCGTAAGATTCCCGGAGTGCCAGAGGACGTCGCGCAATATTTGTGGGAGATCGAGATGCCATGCTTTTGTGTTTTGAAGGAGAGAGACTGTTTGGCTCTTATGGTTGAAACGGAATATATATTAATTAATTGGAAATAGGAGCGAGGCTGCTCGGTTCCTACACTGAAAACTAAACCATTAATGGAAAATAAAGCTGCTATTACTCCATTGGAAGTAGTATTGCATGTGCGTTTCATTAGCCAGCTGCAGCTAACTCGAAAATAAGAGATCTATTTAGTGGTTAAACAGAAAAATAAAAAATGATGATGTGGCAGGCCGCATGTGCTTGTGCGGCATTATGGGGTATGTGTGATGAGGTGCAGGGGCGGAGCCAGAAAATTTGGCCATTGGGTTCGCTCATTCTCTTTATGAGAATTTGACTCTCTTTTTTCCAACCATTAATTGCAAATGCATCACTCCTAGTTTGTTCTTCATTGTAATCTCTAAAAAGGTATCAGCACAAACAAAAGGCCTTATGCAACTTGGCACTATGCTCAAGCCAACGACCATATTCATCAAACTAATCTGGATTAATTCTACATTGAGTCTCTCCAACCTTACTCTACGAGTAATCAAAATTAGACGATGGCCAGTAAGATTTCCTTGTTAAATATCTACGCCTAATCTCATCTTGCATCTTTGGATTTCTTCTATACTCTGAAATTATCTTTCGATCAGCTGGTTCATAAGGCAACTCATCTAAATTAATTTCGTTGTCTATAGTGGGCTTCGGAAGACTAGTTGTAGTAACATTTGATGCACTTTGCCTGTCTACTGGGTGACCTTGATGTGCATGTATCATTCTGGATTTGTGTCCGAGTTCTCTTTGAGTAATACTGCTTCATAGCCTTGATCAATCAAAGTCCATGAAGAAAAACAAATAAAAAACTAGGGCAAAAAAATCACTATTACCCTAAGTTAGTAGGCTAGATAGAACATACATAAGAGAGAGAAGATGAGGAGATGTGGCAATGTATTCTAATTACCTGAAATTTTGGGTTAAGGTGGTGTTTGGTTCTCTAGTCCTAGGACTTTTTCTAGTCCCAACTAAAAAGTCCCTAGTCCCTAAAAAGTCCCTCCCTGTTTGTTTCCAGAGACTAAAAATTCCCTAGTCCCTTCCTAGAGGTTATTAAATGTAACACCCTCGATGCGACTATAGCTCCCACGTGTCGAGGCACGACTTAGAGACATAATCGCATTGAAGGCTTATGTCGCAAGTTAGGCAATCTTCACAACATCCCATGTAATATAAATAATAAAGGGGAGATAACATAGTTGGCTTACACTCGCCACGTCAATCAAGTACATAAATAAACATTACATCAACCAAACACTCATGGCCCAACTACGGCGCCAAAATAAAAGAGAACCCAACATGCGACACGGTCCCAATCACCCCCAACTGGGCACCACTACTGATCATCGGGAAAAGAAACATAGTAACGTTGAGAGTCTTCGTCGAACTCCCACTTGAGCTCATACGCGTCTCCTGGAGCGGAATCATCAGACCCTGCATCTGGTGTAATAGTAACCTGTGAGCCATAGGGACTCAGCAATCTCGCACCCTCGCGATCAAGACTATTTAAGCTTGTAGGTATGGCAAGGGTAGATATAAGTGGAGCTGCAGCAAGCGACTAGCAAGTATGGTGGCTAACTTATTCGCAAAAGAGAGCGAGAAGAGGAGGCAAAGCGCGAGCGAGAAACTAGAGAGCAACCTGCGCAAACATTACTCCAACACCGTGTCCACTTCCTGGACTCCGCCGAGAAGAGGCCATCACGGTAACACAGTCGGTTGATTCATTTTAGTTAAGTTAAGGTTCAAGTTATCTACAACCGGACATTAACAAATTCCCATCTGCCCATAACCGCGGGCACGGCTTTCGAAAGTTCAAATCCCTGCAGGGGAGTCCCAACTTAGCCCATGACAAGCTCTCATGGTCAACGAAGGAATAGACCTCCTCCCAAGACATTCCGATCAGACTCGGTATCTTGGTAACTCAAGACACTTCGACAGGTTAAAACAAGACCAGCAACACTGCCCGAATGTGCCGACAAATCCCGATAGGAGCTGCACATATCTCTTTCTCAGGGCACACTCAGATTGTCTTAGGTACGGGTAGGCCAGCCCAGAGTTGCCCCTGGTGGCCACCGGCAGCTGACAGGTGGACCAACACTCAGAGGAGCACTGGCCAGGGGGGTTAAAATAATGATGACCCTTGAGTCTGCAGAACCCAAGGGAAAGAAAAGGCTAGGTGGTAAATGGTAAAACCAAGGTTGGGTATTGCTGGAAAAGCTTTAATCAAGGCGAAATATCAAGGGGTTCCCATTATAACCCAACCGCGTAAGGAACGCAAAAATCCGGGAACATAACACCGATATGACGGAAACTAGGGCGGCAAGAGTGGAACAAAACACTAGGCAAGAGGCCGAGCCTTCCACCCTTTACCAAGTATATAGATGCATTAAGATAACATGGCAATATAATGATATCCCAACAAGTAAATAAATGTTCCAACGAGGAATGGCCTCCAATCTTCACCTGCAACTAGCAACGCTATAAGAGGGGCTGAGCAAAGCGGTAACATAGCCAATCAAGGGTTTGCTAGGACAAGGTGGGTCAGAGGTTTGACATGGCAATTTGGGAGGCTTGCAAGCAAGTGGTAGGCATCGTAGCATTGGCATAGCAAAAGAGTGAGCAAACTAGTATAGCAAAGATAGTAGTGATTTCGAGGTTATGATCATCTTGCCTGCACAGTTGTCAGAGTTGACTGGATCCTCAAAAGCAAACTCAACGGGCTCCTCGTTGGCGAACTCGTCTCCCGGCTCTACCCAAACAAGACAAACAAGCAACAAGGATACAATCAACCGAGTGCAAGACCAAGCAATATGATGCAATGATAATATGCTATGCGGGATGCGATGCGGGATGCCAAATGCAAGATATGACAGGAAATGCATGAACCTGGCCTCAACTTGGAATTCCAAGTGTGCCACTGAAAATATGAGATGAAATCGCTTGAAAACGATATAAAGAACGCCGGAATCGGAGTTACGGTTTGGAAATGGCAAGCGATTCAAAAATGACACCGGTCTGTGATTTACAGCAAGTAGGCATCTAAAAGCAATGAGATGAACATGCTACAGCACCCAAACATGACAACAAAATACATGGCAGGGATGCATACAAGATGCTTAACAAAAGTCTAGCACTGAGCTACGGCCAATTCATCCACTAACAGGTTCAAACAAGCATGGCAAAAATGCATATGACAAACAGATCTCAGACTTAGTGAAATTAACACTTGTCTGGAATTTCAGATCAGGTAGCTCTCTTCGGAGCAGCAAAACTACATGCTACAGGATCTGAACATGGCAAAGTAAAGCATGGCATGGAGCTACTCAAAGAGCTTAACAAAAGTCTCTTAGTGACCTTGAGCCAAAAGGGATCAGAAAATACAATTGCAAGCACGTGAACATAGCAAAAACATAATCAGTTTTCAGACTTACTGAAAAACTGACACATGCTGAAATATAACTCAAGTAGGCATGTTTACGAGCTCGATGCACTCACTACGGTGCAAGTCATGGCAAGACAAGCATACACCCATCAAGAAGGCACAAAATGCAAGCTAGAAATGGCAATAACAATAGCATAGCATGCATGGATCAACTACAACATCACCAGCAAAATTGCAAACAAGTTGACAATCTGCCCAGATTCACAAAGTAGCAAAAGTAGAGCTCGATTGACTCAAGCTAGGGTACTCCATAATTGCAAACAAAGACATGGATGGATAGAGCACTACAAGATTAACAAAACATCCTTACTGATCATCCTCAAAAGAGGCACGGACCACTAGGAAACAACCAGAACATATGGCATCATAAGATAACCAGATCCAGGACTTAGTGAAATTACTAAGTCCCTGAAAACAGAATTAGCAAGTGCACCACTTTGCAAGCTTGCATAAGTGACCACACACATCACAAAAATACATGGGTTTCACCTCTGGAAAGATGACAAAACCCTTAACTAAACATATGTAGAACTCACGGGCATAGCATGCACACAATAATCATGGCAAAAATGACAAAAGTGCTAAACGGAGTAGCAGATCTGACAATAATCTCAAGTAGCCCTATTCTAACAGTATTTCGGGCATCAAAATGATCTCAAATGAAAATGATGCAATGTAATGAAATGATGTACTCTCTAAGATGAACATTTTGATATGCTATATGCATGAATCGGAGCTACGGATGCAAAGTTAAGGGGCCACGAACAGAGGCACTTGGATCTGCAATTTCAGGACTTAGGAAAAAAATCAACCTCCGGGTTAGGGTTCACTGTTCACCGGATCCGGATCTGGATCGCGGCACGCGGCCCGAGGATGGCCGGGGAAGACCTTGTCGGAGACGGGGCGTCGGCGGCCGGAGTCGGACGGGGCGGAGTCGGCGGCGGGGAGGCGCGGCGAGCGGCGTTGCGGAGGCGGCCGGAGGCGGCGGCTCCGGGCGGAGGCGGCTGCCTCCCGCGGGTCGACGAAGCCGGCGATGGCGCGC
>NC_041390.1:186119709-186132402 GCF_002162155.2 Triticum dicoccoides
CGGCTCGGGAGGAGGTGGCGGCGGGGCGACGCGGGTGCGGGCGGCGGCGACTGGGCCCGTGGGGGCCCGCTACGGGCCTCGGCGGGCCGGGCGGCGGGGAGGCGCGGCGATGCGGTCCCGCGGCCACGTGGCAGCGCGCGATAGGGCGCGGGCGGCGGGATTTTTCGTCCGGCGGCGGGCGGACACGTCCGGCCGCGCGGAGATGATTTTTAGGGTTTCGGAGGTAGGAGGAGATCCGAAAATCGGGGGGGCTTTAAATAGGCATAGAGGGAGCTAGGAGAGTCCAAATGAGGTGCGGTTTTCGGCCACAGGATCATGATCGAACGCTCTAGATGATGGAGTAGAGTTAGGTGGGTTTTGGGCCAAATTAGAGGGGTGTTGGGCTGCAACACACACGAGGCCTTTTCGGTCCCTCGGTTAACCGTTGGAGTATCAAACGAAGTCCAAATGATACGAAACTTGACAGGCGGTCTACCGGTAGTAAACCAAGGCCGCTTAGCAAGTCTCGGTCCAATCCGGAAATGTTTAATCCCCACACACGAAACAAAGCTAGAAAATACCACCGGAGGAGAACGAAGCACCGGAATGCAAAACGGACAACGGGGAAATGCTTGAATGCATGAGATGAACACGTATGCAAATGCAATGCACATGATGACATGATATGAGATGCATAACAATGACAACAACACACGGAGACAAAACCGGAACCCGAGGAAATAAATATAACTTAATGCCAGAAACGGCAAGAGTAGGAGCACAAATAGGGAAAGTTACATCCGGGGTGTTACAACACTCCACCACTACGAAAGGATCTCGTCCCGAGATCTAGGACTGAAAGAACGCCGGGTACTCAGAACGGAGGTGATCCTCGCGTTCCCAGGTAGCTTCACGGTCGGAATGGTGTGACCACTTGACTTTAAGAAATTTGATTGACTTGTTGCGAGTCTTGCGTTCAGTCTCTTCAAGAATAGCAACTGGGTGCTCACGATAAGAGAGATCTTCTTGGAGCTCAATTTCCTCGAAGTTGACGGTGGGTCAGGAGTCTTGAAGCACTTTCAAAGCTGAGAGACATGGAACACGTCATGAACATTTGCAAAGTTTGAAGGAAGCTCGAGTTGATAGGCAAGGTCGCCTCTCTTGCTGACAATCTTGAAAGGTCCCACGTACCTAGGGGCAAACTTCCCTTTGATACCGAAGCGACGAGTACCTTTCAAAGGAGAGACGCGGAGGTAAACATGATCTCCGATCTCGAAAGCCAAATCGCGGTGCTTACTATCATAGTAGCTCTTCTGACGGGATTGGGCTGCTTTGAAGTTATCACGAATGACTTTGCACATTTCTTCTGCCTCTGTGATTAAGTCATTACCCAAAAGCTGACGTTCACCGGTTTCAGACCAGTTGAGAGGGGTACGGCACTTCCTGCCATACAGAATTTCAAATGGGGCCTTGCCTGAACTTGCTTGAAAACTGTTGTTGTAGGAGAATTCAGCATAAGGAAGACAATCCTCCCACTTCATGCCGAAGGAGATCACACAAGCCCTGAGCATATCTTCAAGAATCTGGTTGACACGCTCGACTTGACCGCTAGTTTGAGGATGGAAAGCTGTGCTGAAGCGGATGTTAGTGCCCATGGCCTTCTGAAAAGAATCCCAAAACTTCGAGGTAAAGATGCTGCCACGGTCTGAAGAGATCACTTATGGAATACCGTGCAGAGAGACAATGTGAGAGGTATAGAGTTTCGCCAATTGAGCTGCAGTGATCGACTTTTTGATAGGCAGAAAATGAGCCACTTTGGTGAGTTTGTCGATGACAACGAATATAGCATCATTGCCACGCTTGGACTTTGGAAACCCAGTTACGAAGTCCATTTCAATGTGGTCAAACTTCCATTCTGGAATGGCAAGAGGTTGGAGGAGACCTGCTGGCCTTTGGTGTTCTGCCTTCACTCTTCTGCAGACATCACATTCATTCACGAATTGAGCGATCTCGCGCTTCATTCGAGTCCACCAATAAGCTTGCTTGAGGTCCTGATACATCTTCGTGCTCCCAGGGTGGATGGAGAGGAGAGAATTGTGAGCCTCGTTCATGATCACTTTACGAAGGTCACCTTTGGGTACAACAATATGATCCTCAAAGAAGAGAGTGTCCTTGTCATCAAGGCGGTAGCACTTGTACTTGGATTGGCTCTTGGCAATCCCAATCTTCACCTTTTTCACCATAGCATCAAGAAGCTGAGCTTGGCGAATCTGGTCTTCTAAGGTAGGAGAGACTTGAAGGTTGGCGAGGAAACCTTGAGGAACAACTTGCAGATTAAGTTTGCGTAAAGCTTCACAAAGCTCGGGTTGATAAGGCTTGAGAATCAGACTGTTGCAGTAAGCTTTTCTGCTCAAAGCGTCAACAATCACATTGGCCTTGCCTGGAGTATACTCGATACTCGGATTATACTCTTGAATCATTTCGACCCATCGAGTTTGCCTGAGGTTGAGATTAGGCTGAGTGAAGATGTACTTGAGACTCTCGTGATCAGTGAAAATGTCCACTTTTCTTCCCAATAGAAGATGTCTCCAAGTCAAAAGAGCATGCACAACTGCCGCCAACTCGAGATCATGAGTGGGGTAGTTCTTCTCATTAGGCTTCAATGGGCGGGATGTATAAGCAACGACTTTCTTCTCTTGCATCAATACTGCGCCAAGACCTTGGAGAGAGGCATCACAAAAGACCTCGTACGGCTTGGATTCATCAGGCGGAGTCAGAACTGGAGCAGTGATCAATTTCTCTTTCAAAGTGTTGAAAGCAATGTCACACTCCGGAGACCAAACGTACTTGACGTGCTTTTGGAGAAGATTAGAGAGAGGCTTCACGATCTTGGAAAAGTTTTCAACGAATCTTCGGCAATAGCTTGCGAGACCGAGGAAGCTACGGAGTTGCTTCACGTTCTGAGGAGGTTCCCAATTCACAATTGCAGACACCTTATCAGGATTCACGGCAATGCCCTTGGCAGAGATGATATGACCAAGATAAAGAACCTCATCGAGCCAAAATTCACACTTGGAGAACTTGGCGTAGAACTGATGTTCTCTGAGCTTATCAAGAACCAAACGCAAGTGCTTGGCATGATCTTCCTTGTTCTTCGAGAAAACCAGAATGTCGTCGAGATAGACCAAAACGAAGTCATTGGTGTAGGCATTGAAGATGAAGTTCATCATGCGAGAGAACGTCGGAGGAGCGTTGACGAGGCCAAAAGACATGACAGTGTATTCGTATGAACCAAAGCTTGTCCTGAAAGCCGTCTTGGGAATATCTTGCTCACGGATTCGAATCTGATGATAACCCATATGGAGATCAAGCTTGGAGAATACTCGAGCACCTTTGAGTTGTTCGAACAGCTCATTGATGTTGGGAAGTGGGTATTTGTTCTTGATGGTCTTCTTGTTCACTGGACGGTAGTCAACACAAAGTCGGTCCATTCCATCCTTCTTCTTCACAAAAAGAACACCACAACCCCACGGAGAAGAACTAGGCCGGATGAGACCCATTTTCTCTTGAATATCGAGTTTCTTCTTCAGCTCCTTCAACTCTTCATGTCCGAGCTTGTAAGGACGTTTGCACACAGGTTCCGTGCCAGGCTCAAGATCAATAACGAATTCAACTGGTCGGTGCGGAGGCATTCCTGGGAGCTCTTCTGGAAAGACGTCTTGATATTCGCAAACGACTGGAATTTGAGAGATGGCATCCAGTTCACCCTTCTCATTGAGAGAAAACAGACGGATGGTATTATCCCGAGCGGCAAAGATAATTACATCCTCAGACGAATGAGTCAATTGAATCTGCCTGGCAGCATAATCAAGATGTGCCTTGTGCTTAGAAAGCCAATCCATTTCGAGAATAAGATCAATATCCGAGTCACCAAGAACCGTAGGAGAAGATAGAAACTTGTAGTCTCCCAAAGTGATAGTAACATCCGGAGGAATGGAGTTATCATGCATGCGCTTACCGGGAGAGACAACTGCTAAAGGACTAGGAAGAATTTGCAAAGGCAAACCATGCTTAGATGAAAACGGTCTCGAGATAAAACAATGCGATGCACCCGTGTCAAAAAGAACTTTTGCAGGAATATCATTAACAGGGAGGTTACCCATGATCACATCTTACGAGTCCTCTGCCTGAGTTGCATTCAGAAAATTGACCTTGGCGTGCTTGGGGTTATGCTTGACCACAGCTGTACTTGCCGATCTGACAGGAGGAGGAGGAGGAAGACGCCTCTGGTTGAAACACTTGTTGGCATAGTGACCCTTCTGTTGGCACTTGTTGCACGTGACCTCTGAAAGCGGACGGTGATACGGAGCACTCAATCTTGGAGCTTGAGACGAAGTCTTGTTCTGAAAGCCAGGGTTGGGTGGGTGGGAAGAACCACTGCCACCTTTGCTCTTCTGCTGATACGGCTGACGGAACGGAGGAGGAGGAAGCCAAAACTTCTGCTGCTTGGCCACTTGAGTAGAGGAAGAAGGAGTAGCATCTCTGACTCGCTTCTTGGAAGCATCACACCTCAACTGAGCAGCCTCTTGCTTCAGTGCCATGTTGTAGAATTCATCGTATCTCAAGGGCTCGAAGAGAACAAGAGCTAGCTGAATTGCTTCTCTGAGACCACCCCTGAACTGGTATATCATGCTCTTGTCATCAGGGACGTCCTGCTTGGCAAAGCGGGTGAACTTCTGGAACAACTTGTTGTAGTCATAGACAGACAAAGGGCCTTGCTTCAGATTGCGAAATTCCTCACGCTTGCTTTCAACCACGCTTTGAGGAATATGATGAGCTCGGAAATCTCGACGGAAATCATCCCAACTGATAACACGTCCACCTCTGGAGTCCTTGTACTGCTGGAACCATTCTGCAGCTTGATCTTTGAGTTGGAAGGAAGCGAACTTAACAAAGTCCTCAGGCCTGACGTTACTACACTTGAAATGCTTACACAGATCCACAAGCCAATCGTCAGCATCGGTTGCCTCAACACAATTGCTGAAAGTCTTTGGCCCATTAGCAAGGAACTGGTTGAGTGTAGCAAAGTGATTCTGATTGCTGCCTTGATTCCCTTGGTTTCCTTGATTGCGCTCTTGAAGAATTTGCATGATCAACTGTGTGTTTGCATTGGTTGCGGCCATCACAGCTTGCCATGCCTCTGGAGGAGGTGGAGGTGGTGGAGGATCAGGATTCGGAGTCGTGCGCGTTGGAGGAGCCATCCTGAAGAGGTTGACCACCATTAGCACATTGACAGAGAAATATTGCAGCTGAATCCAACGGAATGAAAATTGCAACATATAGTCTTCACATCCGAACAAAAAGAACGAATGCATTCCTCTTGAAATGGTCACATATCCATAAATTGAGAAGCCACGTAGAATTAAGGTAAAGAAATAAATCAATAAGGCACGGATCGAGAACGAATAATCGGTAAGAAATCCCAATCTCAAACCAATATCCGTGGAAGAAGAACTAGAGCTACAAGAATTCCCACCTATGAAACTCCCGAACCTTTCTGGTTATGCAATCAGGTGTTGGGGATACAGGGGAAGCATAATATCTCACCCAAACTAGCAAATCCTACATCCAGCTGTATCCATCCTTCAACACATAACCAAGAAAACTTCGGAAACCATCTACCTCAACCTTCAAAAAGCATCTGTTATACAAGTTATGGCGATACTCCCGAACTCCCGCCCCAGTACTGGATGGCGTCGAGGTTATCTCACCAACGAACTGCATAAAAGAGATTTTCGATGTAGGCATACTAAACTCAGGTATTCCAGAACTGCAACGATAAAATTATGATGACAACACCTCAGAGCTCAACTCTCGGGACACTTCCACTAAACCCATGACAGGAGGCACCAAGACAATGTTCTCATCATAACACCATGGGAACGATTCTAAGATACCCGCGTGATCCTAAAAAAAATTTAGTGAAATTTGAGAAGAGAAGAGTCAAAACTCTATGTCAGGATGCCTTACCAGAGCGATAAGGAGACTGGGAAGTAAAAAGAATTCATAAACTCTCCGATATATAATTCCTAAATGACTCAAAACATTTTTCTAGACACAACTCGGTCGCTAAAAACGATCAAGCAATGGGGCTCCTAAGGTCCGGGAAGGCTCTGATTACCAACTTGTAACACCCTCGATGCGACTATAGCTCCCACGTGTCGAGGCATGACTTACAGACATAATCGCATTGAAGGCATATGTCGCAAGTTAGGCAATCTTCACAACATCCCATGTAATATAAATAATAAAGGGGAGATAAACTAGTTGGCTTACACTCGCCACGTCAATCAAGTACATAAATAAACATTACATCAACCAAACACTCATGGCCCGACTACGGCGCCAAAATAAAAGAGAACCCAACATGCGACACGGTCCCAATCACCCCCAACTGGGCACCACTACTGATCATCGGGAAAAGAAACATAGTAACGTTGAGAGTCTTCGTTGAACTCCCACTTGAGCTCATACGCGTCTCCTGGAGCGGAATCATCAGGCCCTGCATCTGGTGTAATAGTAATCTGTGAGCCACAGGGACTCAGCAATCTCGCACCCTCGCGATCAAGACTATTTAAGCTTATAGGTATGGCAAGGGTAGATATAAGTGGAGCTGCAGCAAGCGACTAGCAAGTATGGTGGCTAACTTATTCGCAAAAGAGAGCGAGAAGAGGAGGCAAAACGCGAGCGAGAAACTAGAGAGCAACCTGCGCAAACATTACTCCAACACCGTGTCCACTTCCCGGACTCCGCCGAGAAGAGGCCATCACGGTAATACACTCGGTTGATTCATTTTAGTTAAGTTAAGGTTCAAGTTATCTACAGCCGGACATTAACAAATTCCCATCTGCCCATAACCACGGGCACGGCTTTCAAAAGTTCAAATCCCTGCAGGGGAGTCCCAACTTAGCCCATGACAAGCTCTCACGGTCAACGAAGGAATAGACCTCCTCCCAAGACGTTCCGATCAGACTCGGTATCTCGGTAACTCAAGACACTTCGACAGGTTAAAACAAGACCAGCAACACCGCCCGAATGTGCCGACAAATCCTGATAGGAGCTGCACATATCTCTTTCTCAGGGCACACTCAGATTGTCTTAGGTACGGGTAGGCCAGCCCAGAGTTGCCCCTGGTGGCCACCGGCAGCTGACGGGTGGACCAACACTCAGAGGAGCACTGGCCAGGGGGGTTAAAATAATGATGACCCTTGAGTCTGCAGAACCCAAGGGAAAGAAAAGGCTAGGTGGTAAATGGTAAAACCAAGGTTGGGTATTGCTGGAAAAGCTTTAATCAAGGCGAAATATCAAGGGGTTCCCATTATAACCCAACCGCGTAAGGAACGCAAAAATCCGGGAACATAACACCGATATGACGGAAACTAGGGCGGCAAGAGTGGAACAAAACACTAGGCGAGAGGCCGAGCCTTCCACCCTTTACCAAGTATATAGATGCATTAAGATAACATGGCAATATAATGATATCCCAACAAGTAAATAAATGTTCCAACGAGGAATGGCCTCCAATCTTCACCTGCAACTAGCAACGCTATAAGAGGGGCTGAGCAAAGCGGTAACATAGCCAATCAAGGGTTTGCTAGGACAAGGTGGGTCAGAGGTTTGACATGGCAATTTGGGAGGCTTGCAAGCAAGTGGTAGGCATCGTAGCATTGGCATAGCAAAAGAGCGAGCAAACTAGTATAGCAAAGATAGTAGTGATTTCGAGGTTATGATCATCTTGCCTGCACAGTTGTCAGAGTTGACTGGATCCTCAAAAGCAAACTCAACGGGCTCCTCGTTGGCGAACTCGTCTCCCGGCTCTACCCAAACAAGACAAACAAGCAACAAGGATACAATCAACCGCGTGCAAGACCAAGCAATATGATGCAATGATAATATGCTATGCGGGATGCGATGCGGGATGCCAAATGCAAGATATGACAGGAAATGCATGAACCTGGCCTCAACTTGGAATTCCAAGTGTGCCACTGAAAATATGAGATGAAATCGCTTGAAAACGATATAAAGAACGCCGGAATCGGAGTTACGGTTTGGAAATGGCAAGCGATTCAAAAATGACACCGGTCTGTGATTTACAGCAAGTAGGCATCTAAAAGCAATGAGATGAACATGCTACAGCACCCAAACATGACAACAAAATACATGGCAGGGATGCATACAAGATGCTTAACAAAAGTCTAGCACTGAGCTACGGCCAATTCATCCACTAACAGGTTCAAACAAGCATGGCAAAAATGCATATGACAAACAGATCTCAGACTTAGTGAAATTAACACTTGTCTGGAATTTCAGATCAGGTAGCTCTCTTCGGAGCAGCAAAACTACATGCTACAGGATCTGAACATGGCAAAGTAAAGCATGGCATGGAGCTACTCAAAGAGCTTAACAAAAGTCCCTTAGTGACCTTGAGCCAAAAGGGATCAGAAAATACAATTGCAAGCACGTGAACATAGCAAAAACATAATCAGTTTTCAGACTTACTGAAAAACTGACACATGCTGAAATATAACTCAAGTAGGCATGTTTACGAGCTCGATGCACTCACTACGGTGCAAGTCATGGCAAGAAAAGCATACATCCATCAAGAAGGCACAAAATGCAAGCTAGACATGGCAAGAACAATAGCATAGCATGCATGGATCAACTACAACATCACCGGCAAATTGCAAACAAGTTGACAATCTACCCAGGTTCACAAAGTAGCAAAAGTAGAGCTCGATTGACTCAAGTTATAGTGCTCCATAATTGCAAACAAAGACATGGATGGACAGAGCGCTACAGGATTAACAAAACATCCTTACTGATCATCCTCAAAAGAGGCACGGATCACTAGGAAACAACCAGAACATATGGCATCATGAGATAACCAGATCCAGGACTTAGTGAAATTACTAAGTCCCTGAAAACAGAATTAGCAAGTGCACCACTTTGCAAGCTTGCATAAGTGACCACACACATCACAAAAATACATGGGTTTCACCTCTGAAAAGATGACAAAACCCTTAACTAAACATATGTAGAACTCACGGGCATAGCATGCACTCAATAATCATGGCAAAAATGATAAAAGTGCTAAACGGAGTAGCAGATCTGACAATAATCTCAGGTACTCTTCTAACAGCATTTCGGGCATCAAGATGAGCTCAAATGAAAATGATGCAATGGAATGAAATGATATACTCTCTGAGATGCACATTCTGATATGCTATATGCATGAATCGGAGCTATGGTTGCAAAGTTACAGAGCCACGAACAGAGACACTTGGATCTGCAATTTCAGGACAGGAAAAAAATCAACCTCCGGGTTAGGGTTCACTGTTCACCGGATCCGGATCTGGATCGCGGCACGCGGCCCGAGGATGGCCGGGGAAGACCTCGCCGGAGACGGGGCGTCGGCGGCCGGAGTCAGACGGGGCAGAGTCGGCGGCGGGGAGGCGCGGCGAGCGGCGTTGCGAAGGCGGCCGGAGGCGGCGGCTCCGGGCGGAGACGGCTGCCTCCCACGGGTCGACGACGCCGGCGATGGCGCGCGGCGGCTCGGGCAGCCGGGGCTGGGGAAGACGGCGGAGCGCGGCGGAGGGCGTCGCCGGCTCGGGAGGAGGTGGCAGCGGGGCGACGCGGGTGCGGGCGACGGCGACTGGGCCCGTGGGGGCCCGCTACGGGCCTCGGCGGGCCGGGCGGCGGGGAGGCGCGGCGATGCGGTCCCGTGGCCACGTGGCGGCACGCGATAGGGCGCGGGCGGCGGGATTTTTCGTCCGGCGGCGGGCGGACACGTCCGGCCGCGCGGAGATGATTTTTAGGGTTTCGGAGGTATGAGGAGATTCGAAAATCAGGGGGGCCTTTAAATAGGCATAGAGGGAGCTAGGAGAGTCCAAATGAGGTGCGGTTTTCGGCCACAGGATCATGATCGAACGCTCTAGATGATGGAGTAGAGTTAGGTGGGTTTTGGGCCAAATTAGAGGGGTGTTGGGCTGCAACACACACGAGGCCTTTTCGGTCCCTCGGTTAACCGTTGGAGTATCAAACGAAGTCCAAATGATACGAAACTTGACAGGCGGTCTACCGGTAGTAAACCAAGGCCGCTTAGCAAGTCTCGGTCCAATCCGGAAATGTTTAATCCCCACACACGAAACAAAGCTAGAAAAGACCACCGGAGGAGAACGAAGCACCGGAATGCAAAACGGACAACGGGGAAATGCTTGAATGCATGAGATGAACACGTATGCAAATGCAATGCACATGATGACATGATATGAGATGCATAACAACGACAACAACACACGGAGACAAAACCCGAACCCGAGGAAATAAATATAACTTAATGCCAGAAACGGCAAGAGTAGGAGCACAAATAGGGAAAGTTACATCCGGGGTGTTACATTAAATGACCATGTTGCCCCTAGTATATAGAAAAATAACAATCAAACAACACCATGGGGTGGCGGGCCAATAGATGCATGGAGGGGCATTGTTGGAAAAGTCCCAAAAAATCCCAAAAAGACTCTCCTTCAGAGTCTTCTTCATTTAGTCTCAAATGACTAGTTTAGTCCTTAAAAAGTCCTTCCCGTTTGATAAAAAAAGTCTCTAAAAAAGACTTTTTCTAGTCCCTACACCAAAAAATCCCTGAAAACAAACACCACTAAGATTGTTGCCGCTGTGGATCTGTAGCAGCCTGCCTGCTGCTGGTGTGCGGCGGCCGAGACGCTGCCGAGGAACACGAATAGACTAGAGGAGAGATGCGAATTGGAAAACGAACAGATGACGACCCGAGTCCCGAGGAGGCGTGTGGCTGCGTGCGTGCGTGCGTGCATATACGTATACAAAATGTGAGTACAGACTACGTGACTAATCACGGTTTAGGCCTGGCCAGCTGGGCGCCTAGACATTGACGACCCGTGAGCTTTTGGGCCCTTTGCTTACGCTGTTCACATGACCACCTCACGTTATTAGGGTCAGGCATGATTTTTTACTGGGTTCAGGTGAACCAAACATGCACTACACGCAGGTACGTAGAAAAAGTTGTTGGGTTCACTTGAACCTAACGCTTGTGTGCTGGCTCCGCCACTGATGAAGTGAATAGACTGCATGTTAAGAAAAATAAGATAGTGGGAATAAACTATTTAAGTGCTATAAATAGGTTAGTTCTCAAAAATAATATAAAATTATATAGAAAGTATATAAGATTGATAATATAATATCATGAAATGAAAGAAATTATAGGTATATTGGAGACATATCAACATTCCAAGTTTAATTATTGCTCGTCTTCGAGTAGGTAAACGATGGAAACAGAATTTTTGATGTTGAATGCTACTCCTACCTACCATATTTATCATGTAATTTTTTTACGGTATAAATATTGAGAAACGATGAAGTAATTGACATCAACATAATAATATTCATGAATACTCGTAGAATGGTTTGACACGTCACATAGACACAATCTGAAAATTCGACAATGTTGTTTGTGTATCTTTTGTAGTGATACAAACGTGTAGAACATGTCAACCAAATATACAATTGCACTAATCACCCCACTAATCATGGTCGACTTCGCTAGCTGTGGTGTAACTCGTTAATCCACAGTGCATTCTCATCCTTCCATCAGCCATGCGTCAATCCCTTCTCTCTTCTTATCTCTGCTTCACATTTTCTTATTGTGTTTTGTAAATAGTCTCCGAGTTGTGAACCAACTTTTGCCAAGCCGTGGCCGGAAGTAATATTTTTCGAGCTCGAACCTAGCATAGCATCCAGCGCTTGGTCTCATCGGCCGGCATGTGCCTCCCTCACGAGTCACTCATCCAAGCACCTAAGTGCATGTACAATGGAAGCAGCACCATGATGCTGCCCCAGGCCATCCACATCAGCGCATGGAACTGAGACTTCCGTGCAACTTCATGGACGAGACTTGTTTGCTCCTCCGGTGTGTGCCCATCCGTATTTTCGCGTACGTGACTTGATTTGATTGGACAAAATAAGATCCGGACTCACCCTCTTAAAATCAGGGAGAAGAGATAATTAGATTAGAAAGAAAAGAGAAAAAAAAACCGTAGGACGAAGTGAGAGCACGGATGGGAGCATGTGGAAGAAGCATGCAAGCCAGATCCCAACTTCATATATATCCAACGCGTATATGCCCTTATGACGTAAGGCCAACTCCACCGCATGGCTCCAAACGGACGTCCGTTTTATTCAAATTTCATTCGTTTGGGAGGACGAAAATGAACATGCGTCTCCGTCTTATATTCGAGGCGCCCACCGCAACAGAGCGACCCAAAACGTCTGCCCCTGGAATCTCGCCGCGCTCGCTGAGCCCGGCCGCCCGCGTCGTCCCGCTGCCCCAACCACCACTCCCCACGGCGCCGCCCAGCCGCTCGTGGCCCTGCCGCGGCGACCCCGCCCCCGCCTCCGCTGAACGAGCTGGAGCTCGTGCGCCGCGTCGTGGGTGGAAGTGCAGCGGCACGCGCGCACGCCCGTCGTGCCCGCTGGGCAACAGCAGCCGGGCAAGGCTGTACGCGCCCACAGCTCGCCCGCCACCTGGCACGCCCGCGGCTCGCACGCGTCGCCTTGCCACGCTCGTCACCCGCCCTGCCTCGCCCTGACGCCGCGCCCGCGCTCGCGCACTCGTCCGCGCTCCCG